>NW_028227275.1:1007500-1425000 GCF_978045245.1 Mus caroli
AAAAAAAGCAAAGCAAGTATATTGACTCAATGAGAGTTTTACATATTTATATAAATTGCCATCCTGCAGGGCTCTAAGTATATTGGAGCTAACGAAAGTACTTTCTAAAAACTAAGCACCCAAAGACAGACATTAATGATTACATCATCACACTGTTATCTAGCAAAATAACAGACATGCAAATATCGGACTTTCTCCCTCCCTCCCTCCTCCCCATCCCCTCCTACTACTTAACCCCTCTTTCTTGCTTTTCCTCTTTTGTATGGAGACATGGTCCTTCTTTGTCGTCCTGGCTGGCACAGTCCTCTCTATGTAGATGAGGTTTCTCTTGAACTCACATTCATTCTCCAGCCACTGTCTCCCACAGCTGGGATTCCAGGCATGCACCACAATCCCCAGGCTTGTTTTCTTTTTGTTTATTCTTTTTGTTTTGTTTTAAATGTTTATGTATATAGGTGTTTTGCCTGTATTTACGTTTGCGCATTGTGTGTGTGTGTGGTATCCACAGAGACCAGGAGATTCTCCCTGGATCTGCAGTTATAGATGTGAGCTGACAAGTGGGTGCTGGGAACAGAACCTGGAGCCTCAGGAAGATAAGCCAGTGCTCTGACCCACTGAGCCATCTCTCCAGCCCCCATGGCTTTATTTGTTTCTCATGAAGCCTTTTTTTTTTTTAAAGAAAAAACACACACAGTCTTTTATTTTCTAATTATCTGCAGTAGAAGGAACACAATTCTGATTACTATCAAATGCTATATGGAAGTAGAACGTTATACCCCATAGGACATTTTCCAATCAGATTGACTCATGTTTAGCAACCAATTCCAAAGAACCTCGTCCCACTGTGCCCCCCCATTTTTCTTCCAGGTCCATTTGACATTCAAACAATGGCTCTAAAAACTATACTCAGATTATTTCATTTTTGAAGAAAAATATATGTGAATATCATTTTAAAATGTGTGTTATCCATTGAGCAGGTGCTTTGCACAAGACAACTGATACCCCCAAGACACTGTCATTTGAATTTTTAAAAACTTTTATTGATTCTTTGTGAGTTTCACATCATGTATCCCAGTACATCCCATCCCCTCATGTCCACCCCTCAACCTTGCAACCTTAACCCCCCCCCCCCACAAAAAAAACCAAACTGAAAGCATAGAAAACATCTCATCATGGAAGCTGTCATATGTCACATTGTGCCCCACAGTATATCCCTCTGTCCACACATCTTCACTTGCAAATGTTCATTGTGATGATTCATCGGTTTGGTTCAAGGTCTATGGTGTCTGAGACATCATCAGTATTGGATTCTCACCAGGACTCCTCCCAGTCATCTTGTTGTTGCCTTGTATTGTGGAAACCCTGCAGGACTGGCCTTTCCCATGTCCCTGTGATTTACAGATGATGTAGATTTTGGGGTGGACCACCAGGGAAAGCTCTCCAGAATTGCTCTGGCTAGGCCACCATCAGCAGGAGGCAAGGTCAGCTCTCCTGCTCTCATGCCCTAGGGGCCGGCATACTTGCACCCACACCTCCAGAGCCAGCTCCACTGTGCTACCCAGTAAAGGTGCTATGTCCACTCTCCCAAGTGCTGCAGCCTGTGAGAATCTGGGCTAGCTCTCCTGCTCTCACAACCTTGGTACTGGCTCACTCATGCCTTCACCACCAGGGCTAGCTCTCCTGTGTTGCCCAGGTGAAGTGCAAGACCCACTCTCTGGAGTTCTATAGTCAGTAAAGGAGCAGGGCTAGTTCTCATAGAGCATTTAAAAAGTGAATCAACAGACAGGAGCCTAGCATGGCTGTCTTCTGAGAGGCCCAACAAGCAGCTGAAAGAGTCAGACACAGATACTTATACCCAACCAATGGACTGAAGCCAGGTACCCCTGTGGTTGACTTAGGGAAAGTCTGGAAGAAGTTGAGGAGGACTAGCAATCTCAACTAACCTGGACTCCCTAGATCTCTCAGACACTGAGCCACTAACCAGACAATATATACTAGCTGGTCTGAAGCCCCCTGACACATGTACAGCAGAGGATTGCCTAGTCTGGCCTCAGTGAGAGAAGATGCACCTCACCCTAGAGAGACTTGAGACCCCAGGGAATAGGGAGGCCTGGTGGGGTAGGGTTTGGGGTAGGGACATCATCTTGGACATAGGGGGAGGAGGAATGGGATGAGGAACTGTCTTAGGGCAGACCGCGAGAGTCTAGATAACATCTAGACTGAAAAAAAGAAAGAAAGAAAGAAAGAAAGAAAGAAAGAAAGAAAGAAAGAAAGAAAGATAATAAAAAATAAAAATAAAAATTTAAAAAGTAAATCAATGTTTAAACAGTACTAATACTTGGGAAAGTAGTGAGAGCTGGATATTTGATCCCATAGTCTTGAGGTACCTCAAGGGAGGATGGGATAGGGAGCTTTTGGAGGGGAAACCAGGAAAGGGGAGAACATTTGAAATGTAAATAAAGAAAATATCTAATAAAAAATTTCAAAAAAACAAAAAAGAATTTTTAATGCTGGTCTCTCTGCCATGAAAGTCTCCTTGTCAAGTTTTAGACCACGGAAAAAGAAAGTCCCATTACCTCAGAAATATTCCCTCAGCGCATGCCTTTAATCCCAGCACTTGGGAGGCAGAGGCAGGTGAATTTCTGAGTTTGAGGCCAGCCTGGTCTACAGAGTGAGTTCCAGGATAGCCAGGACTACACAGAGAAACACTGTCTCAAAAAAAACAAAAAACAACAACAAAACAAAAGAAAGAAAGAAAGAAAGAAAGAAAGAAAGAAAGAAAGAGAAAGAAAGAAGGAAAAAGAAAGAAAGAAAAAGAAAGAAAGAAAGAAAAAGAAATATTCCCTCATTCTCTCTGGAAGCAAGCTTTTTATTTCCAGAGTCCACTGCTCTTCAAATACAGCATATGCAACCATTAAACCTAGGAATGACTGCTTACTCTTTCAAAACTAAGTTTCTTGATGGAATGGGGCAGGGGGTGTCAAATAAGCTTAGTCCCATCCTATACACAGACTCTATACCCCAAAATGTGAACTATTGGGAGATGGTAACCCCTGGGCCCTTCCTATACACCTTACCACAGTTCCACTTTACAAACACTGAAACTGAGGGATTTGAGATTAAGTTGCTCAAGGTCATAAAGATGAGGCTCTAAAACAAAATCTAGATAATTTTATTTGACAACCTTCTATCTTGACATCTATGTTGTAATGCATAGCTGTTGCTCAATTAAGTTTTCATGGAATGATTCTTCCTCAGGGCCCATAAGCTTCTGTATTAGTGCAAGAGCCAGGCAGAAAATGTTTCATTTCCTCATCTGACTGCCTAGTGCTACCTCAAGGATTCTCTATGAGTGGACTTCCTTACTGAGGGCCCTTATTACCGATAATTTCCACAGTAGGGATGGCTATCAGAAGGGTCACGTGCAAGCCTGAGATTCTGCCTTTCTAACCAAAACCCAGGAAGTTGGTGCAAGTGTTTTGCACACAGATGTCAGGAGGTCAGGAGTTAGCATTACACAGTCCATTACACGAGTGACCATTTACTAGTTCTGTTTGCCATTACTACTGCATTGCAATATTAAAATGAGAGAAAATAATGTGTGCTCAGTACCTGGTGCCGTGTTAGAACATATTAAGGGTGTGCAATGAGTTTGAGTGGCTTTCCTATATTGTTTTTCTCAGCATAAATCAGTGAAAAAAATCTGTAATGATCATATTGTCTGACATCACTATATTTCTACTGGGAAATCAAAACATAATCTTAACCCACACACGGTTCTTGGCTCAATCCCTTTTTAAAAATAGAACCAATAAATGAATTTACAATGTCCATCTCAGTGGAGGGTGGTGTAGTACATTTGGGTAATCCCAGCACTCAAGAGACTGAAGCATGAAGTTCATGAGTTTAAGGCTAGCCTGGGCTGTTGCACACATGCATCTGTTAAGTAAGGGGTGTGTGTGTATGTGTGTGTGTTTAAAACCATTCTTTTTTGCCCCATGGAACTAAAATTCACTTCCTATCTACCTAACCTCTGGTTATTCTCTGTCTGGCTATTAACAGCTGATGAAGGATCACACTAAGGAAAAAAGTCCTTACTGCTTCTGGCTTCTCACCATTACTGCAAATCTGAAAATTGCCCAGAACTGCAGCTTTGAAGGCTGCTCGCTCTTAAGATTTCTACAATGAATTTGCATTTAACCTTTCTTCTGATGCATCTTTTAAGACCCCCCTTTAATTATTTGCCAGACACACCTTTAAATGTTGCTGTGGCCCAGCAACCTTCTCCCCTCCCCATTCTTCTTCTGTTCCTGCTCTTCCTCACTGCATGTGCTCATGTCTCCCAAACATGCAGGCTACACCTGCCTGCCCGGCTTGCAGGAAACTCTAACAGACTGAACCAGGAACTTCTCTTGGTCTTGAACTCAGTTACTGACATTTTGACTGACACCAAGCATGAAAATCACATTACCCTGGTTGTATAAAACCGTCACTGGCTACCTGTAAAGTACGGGATTATGTGTAAAGTCCTAGTTATTAACTTACAAGTCCTTAAATTGACTCAGGTTTGAATACCTCAGAGACATCCCGAAACCATACATTCCCAGTCGTTTCCTTTGGTCTCGCTCAATTGGATTAGTTCTTTTTGGCTGAAGACATTGAGCTACGGGGCATTTTTAATGTTTGCTGTCTACTTATGGAATGTGTTAAGCGTGGAGGTCAGGCTGTCTTACTCTCTGTCAAGCTTTCAGTCCAAATTTAAGAGCTGGTTTTCTTTTCTGGGCTGTTGATTTGGTCAAATCAGTCATAAATTGATCCAGCCATGCTTGCTTTAGTTTTCAGATCACCACTCCACTCTGGTACTTTTATGGTGCTATTCTAAGAGTTTGTTTGACGGGCCACAATTAAATTTTATATTATCCCACCTAATATCTTTGTTTTTCACATGCTGGCTTGAAACACTGTCAAAGTGAATTTACTAATTAGGTGCTGTGTGTGACATATTACTTTTCCCCCATCTGCTTCGGAAGGATGCCACAAAAGATGTTATATGCAGAAGGACCTAGATTGTGAAATATTAGGGTATTAAATTCAATTATGTACATATATTTTTACCTTATTTGGGTTATTAATCAATCATTCCACTATTGTGGTTCTCAAGAATTAATTGCTGACTGGGAGAACAGATGCCAGGCACACAGGGGAACATACAGGCGTAGGTCATGGATTTCTTTAGCAAATTTTAATAATTTTAATTTAACATCTTTTGGTAAGGCAAGGATATGTCAAAAGTGGAATAACAATAGAATATGTAAATGGCAGTGTGTAAGAATAAAGAAAAATATGGGATACAGAATACCACCTAATTTGTGCCAAATGGCTTCAACAATCACAGCTCTACTATGTCTGAGAAGAGTCAAGTTTCCTCAGACTCGGGTCAGTGAGAAGGAGATCTCAGGTATGTTTAGGATGGGATGGGGGAGGTTGTGGATATTACAAGGAGCACAATGGTAGAAGAAATGAGCAAATCACCATTATTTTTCTTTCCTTATCTTTTTTTAAAGCTAGCATGGCATATAGTCCAAGTTGATCTCAAATTTGTTATCTAGCCAAGGATGACCTCACAGGACTGTACCACCACACTCAGTTTATGCTGGGGACCAAACCCAGGGCCTTGTACAGTCTAAGGAAACACATTGCCAACTTAGGTCTTTTTTTTTACCTAGGAAGAAGGAAGTGTGTAAAATAAGCACCTTTGCCTAAAAGGTATTTTTAAGTAAGTAGGGTTCATTATACATTTAATTTATTAAATTAAGAAGTTCCTTACTTTTATTTTAACAGAGTGCCTTAGGAAGGATTTTATTGCTGTGAAGAGACTCCATGACCACAGCAATTTGTATAAAGGAAAACATTTCACTGGGGATGGCTTAGGTTTGGACCACTGTCATGGTGGGAAACATGGTGAAGTACAGGAAGACATGGGACTGGAGAAAGAGTTGAGAGTTCTATACCTTGGTCCACAAGCAGCAAGGAGAGATCTGAATAGAGCACATGAGATATAAAAGCCCGCCTCCACAGTGAAACACACCCTTCAACAAATCCACAGTTACTCCAACAAGGCTAGACTTCCTATGATACTACTCCATCTGTGAGCATCTGGGGCCATTTTTATTCAAACCACCAGATATTGATTTAATTTTCTCAATACCTTAAGATACGAGATTGGGTCCAGAGTAAGCAAAGCTGGGAACATGAGGAAAAATCTTTAGGGAAGTAAAATAGGAGAAATTGCTGGTGCTATTTTCCTTGTTGGGTGTGACTGGGGACAGGCTAGTGGGATTGGGGAAGCAGGTCTGGTATTTGGCGATAGAACTAGATAGCATATTTGAGAGTCACGACTGCCATCACATAAATCTTTCAAAGCTTTTGAAAGCCCAGTCTGGCGTATTTCTTAGGAAAGAAATGTATTCCCAGTGTGTAATATAAGGAAAACGGTGTTGTTTCAATCTAATTAAACTGAAGTAAATCAACAAAACTTAGCATATGACCTATGCTGGGTCACCTGCTGGGCCAGGAGGATTCTATGATGTGCCAGCTTAGAATCTACTTGTTAAGTAAACTTCTGACACAAGAGATAGTTATGCAGGGTGGGGAGATAAAGACTGAGCAAATGCCAAGACTAAGATCATGTATTATTGGATGGTGTCCCCAGAATTCAAAGGTGTGGGTGAGGAGGAAGGTAAAGATTATTTTTGAGAGAAAGCATTGGAAAGCATCGCGTGAAGCCTGACAAAAATGTAGAGCTGCTTGCCTCATCTCAGACCCACTCACTCAGGATCCATGTTTTCACAACACTCCAATTGATACCAACCTAGGAGGCTCTGCTAGCTGATGCCAATCAACTTGTGTTGCATCGAACAGAGACTCTAGGAAAAGAACCCTAAACCTGATGTGGGAGGGAGCCAGTTGTAGCTGCAGGGTCCCAAACCTTTTCCTCTGAGTGATCTTCTTGATTCTTATGTAAAGTATCTGAGTACAAATTTAGCTCCAGGTAGAAACAAAATGAGCTTATCAGCCCAATCCTGTAGAAATGTACTCATGAATTCTGAAGTATGGATATATTTGGAAGGTGGACCCAGGCTTAGGAATTGGCAGAAGTGGAAAATATTCACTCTTCTCGGCATATCTGGTTCTGCACAAAAGTGTCTATAGTTATGGTTGAAGCCCTTTCTTTCAAAGATTAAAAGTATATGTACACATGAAGTGGATGAATGAGTGAATGAATGTACAACACAGCAGAATCCTGTAATCCTAGTACTCAGAAGGCTTATATAGAAGGATAACAGCAGTTGAAGGTCAGCCTGGGCTATATAAAGAGATCGTGTCTTAAACAAATAACAAAACTACTTTCCTACTTCTGTTACATAAATTCATGTTCAACTGGTTTGAGTAAGTTAGAGTAGTTCATTAGGGATCAGGAAAAGAATAGACTGATAGATGTGATAATTGATCAATGCAAGCTATAATGTCCAATAGAATAGGCTAGAGATAGACAGATATGCCATGACCTTCTTCATATGAGAAGATTTTGTTATGCAATGTGCTGCTTAACTATGGAGTATAGTTGATACTATGTTATATTTTGTTATTTTTAAGATTATGTGTCATTTTACTTACATGTATGCAACTATACCATATGCATGCTTAGTGCCTACAGGAGCTGGAAGGGGATGTTGGATATCCATGGAGTTGTACTGGAGTTGTAGATAGCTGTCAGCTAGTGTATGGTTGTTGAGAATTAAACCTAGGTCTTCTGTTAAAGAACTGAACCACTGAGCCACCTCTCCTGACCCAAATCTTATGATTTTATCTTTTCTGTGTATTAGTGTTTTGCCTGCATGTATATCTGTACATGATGTGTGTGTTTGGTGTGTTTGTGTGTTTCTGACCTGTGTTGGAGTTACAGATGTTATAAGCTGCCATGTGTGTGCTGGGATCGAACCCAGGTCCTCTGCAAGATCAGCAAGAAGAGGTTTTAACTGCTGAGTCACCTTTCCAGCCTTCACAGCTCGTAATTTTAGAACCAATCACTCCCACTTTACTTTCCGTTCTTCATTCGTTCCTCCATCTTCTCTTCCTCCCTCCCTCCTTCCTGTCTTCTTCTCTTCTTTTCTTTTTCTTTCATGTGTTTTCCATGCAAATCAAAACTAGCTGAAAACCTGCCAAGGCCTAGGTGTAATTGAAGGTGGCATTTAAGCCTTTGTGTCTCCTTTGTCTCTAGAGACATCATCGTAAAATAAAGGACTTTGTCAGGTAATGTTTTGTTCATTATTCAACATCACAACGGGGCGAAAAAAGATAATTAGACATATGGCGCTGTCGACACATGGTTTATGAGGAGCTTCTAGTTAATTAGTTATGGTAAAAGGTTTTTATATAGCCATAATTACTTTATATTTCAGGGGGAAAGAAGCAAACATCCATGTATTTTATTTTACCTGGTGACAAGTTTATCAAAGTGATTGATGTGATGATCCTTCAGCACCTTCTCCAGACTTCCTGGGATACTACACAACATGTCACAGGGGGATTTTAACAGTACAGCTCCTGTTAACTTCGATAGAAGCTACTCATCTGCAATCTTGCACATAATCTTGCTAGATTCTATTTTAAAAAATCATCTCCTTTGTGTCCTAGATCACCTTTACCATCCATGGAAGGTTAACCTAGGGAGAGATTCAGAGAATAATTATAGTAATTTTGCCAAAACATGAGACAAGACACCTTATAGGGGTAGTTTTGATGTTTTTATGTCTTCAGTCAGCCACTGAAGCAGAAATAATAGCTAAACAGTATACTGGGGGGGGGGGGGGGGGCAAGGGCTAGGGAATTGGCTTAGTGGGTTCAGCTCTTACTACACTACTAAATGTGTGTGCTCAGTCACACACACACACACACACACACACACACACACACATTTTATAAATATACACCAGGAGTGTAATAACCTCTAATTTATTTGTTTAAAATAATTCTAAGCTATGAAAGGTGTAGCTCCTTATTGCATACTTCTGCTAAATTGATTATTAAGATCTATTTCTAATTAAGAAATAAAGAGAAGCTAAAAATAGAGATCACCATTACTGGTTTTCTCTTTTGTGTACGGATTAGTTCTAACATTGTTTTGACTGAGGGGAAACCAGGAGACCTGTCATACTCCATGTCACCTGAGTGCCCCAGAACAGAGCCTGCCTAATAATTTATGGTGTCTACCCCTGGGAGAAAGAAAAAATGACTCAAGTAGCAACATGCTTTTGATTGTGAACGCCTAAGATGTCACCAAGTTGATGTATTCCTGAGTCTATAAATGAAGTTTACCCCAGCATGGGACTAGAACACCAATATCCCCAAGCCCAAACCAAGTGTTTTATTTATGAGAACAGAAGATGGAAAACTGAGATGGGTGCCAAAGAAGACTAATTTTGTAATTTCCACAACACCGTTCAAAACGCTAGTGTCACTTTAGCTACTGAAAGTTGCCAGATTCAAGAGTAAATGGCAGACTTATGCTTCTCTCTGATCCTGACACATGGCTTGTTGGCACAACACTTTAAGATGTGGCTCACGGTGGCGGGGAGGGGGTGGGGGGAGGGGGGAAATCATCAGTCACAGCGGTCACTTGTAAGCGTTGAGTACTGTTTATACATGTCATATTCAAGGTGGATTTTTCACTTCATCAAGACTTAGGTGAACTTGAGGCAAGGTTCTTAATCTTCCCACGCCTTGGATTCCTTATGTAGAAGATGAGATAAATACTAGGATTAGGATAAATAGCAACTACAAGGAGGTTAGCACAAAGACACACACACACACACACACACACACACACACACACACACACACACACGCCTAGTAAACATTAGCTACTGCTGTTTTTATTCTGCTGAGTACTATCATTACCAAACTCACAGATGATGAAATTCAAAGGTCGAAAGAACACTGCAGTTCCCATGAGGGGGAGCCGGACCCACACTCTAGCTTTCGTTCACATCAAAAACAACTATAATGACACTAGGTCATCATCTCCTCCCTTGCCGTGTCCCCTTGGCTCCCCATCCTGCTAGATAACCTGGAAAACAGATACAAAGCTCTGACTCCTGGGATTTGGCACCTTTGTCTACCTTTTGTGTGCAGGACCTGGCAGACACTAGAGGCCTGGTTAGCAAAGCCAATATTTGCTTGCTTACTTTTTAAAAAAAATAGTTATTTAGCTTTTAAGTATGTGCACATGTGCACACACACACTCGTGCGTGCATGTGTATAGGGCAGCAGAGGGCACCAGATTTTTTTCTGAAGCTGGAGTTACAGGCTGTTGTAAGCCACCTGATGTGGCTGCTGGGAACTGAACTTGGATCTTTTTGCAAGAGCATTACATGATCTTAAGTACTGAGCCATCTTGCCCACCCTACCATGTTTGCTTTTTAACTTGAGCTTAAAGTGCCTCCCAGTTTATTTCCTTCTATAAAAGGTGGACAAGAATGGGGCATATCCTTCTAGCTTTTCCCCACATCCTTTCTCTCTTAACCAGCCTAACTTATGTTCTGTGATAACTTGGAAGGCTCTGTTATTTTATTTTTCTCTTTGTAATCCTTCCAGTGTGGTTTCTGTTTTCAACATTATTGGCCAGGACACTAATATACCCTTTTATGAGTAGGTCAGAAAAAGACTTCATTTCCTACCCAGAGAAGAGCCCGTCTCAGGTTCACCATCTTCAATATCATCCTTACTTTTTCAAATAAATCACACAGGGAATTAACTTTAGTACAGGTGTCCTAGAGTTGGCTAATATGTTGCATAAAGAACCAGATGAAGGGTTGTAAGATGGCTTAGTATTGGCAACTCCCACCATGGTAGCCTGACAACTTGAGTTCTAGCCAAGATCTTATAGAGAAGAAAAGGACAATTCAAAAAAACCGTCTTCTGACCGCCACATGCATGAATATGTGTGTACAAGCACACCTCTTCCACTAATATTTTTTTTTCAATGAAGTAGAGAAAAATATCAGGGCTGGTAAAATGGCTCCATGGGTAGACACTTGACTCCAAGCCAAACAACCCATTTGTCACTAGAACTCTCACGGTGAAAGGCACAAACCAAATCTGACCTCCACATTCACATCATGTCACATGCTATCTCCCAAATAGATAAATACATCTTTTTCTTTTAAAGAATCATGTCAACAATCTATGATTTTCAGACTCCCAGCTAAAGAAAGCAGCTAAGATCACACTTGATTGGCAGTACATGGAGATTCTGAGTATATGAGAGCAAACACTTTGATGTGTTGCAATTACTGTGTCTCATATCCTAGATACTTGTTTACACCTGGAATCTAAACCTTAGTGATGCCTCAGACATGGAATTATGATGTAGAATTATACCCTAGTAAAGAGAAGCCATCTTTAATCTCATATCCTTGAGGTAATTAAGACAATAGTTACTATTTCCATGTAGTTTTTTTTTTTTTTTTTTTTTTTTTTTTTTTAAGATGATTTTATTTTTTTTTTTTTTAATATTTTTATTACATAATTTCCTCAATTACATTTCCAATACTATCCCAAAAGTCCCCCATAGCGCCCCCCACTTCCCTACCCACCCATTCCCATTCTTTTGGCCCTGGCATTCCCCTATATTGGGGCATATAAAGTTTGCAAGTCCAATGGGCCTCTCTTTCCATTGATGGCCGACTAGGCCATCTTTCGATACATATGCAGCTAGAGACAAGAGCTCCAGGGTTCCGGTTAGTACACCATGTTGTTCCAACAATAGGGTTGCAGATCCCTTTAGCTCCTTGGGTACTTTCTCTAGCTTCTCCATTGGGAGCCCTGTGATACATCCAATAGCTGACTGTGAACATCCACTCCTGTGTTTGCTAGGCCCCGGCATCGTCTCACAAGAGACAGCTATATTTGGGTCCTTTCAGCAAGATCTTGCTAGTGTATGCAATGGTGTCAGCGTTTAGAAGCTGATTATGGGACGGATCCCTGGATACAGCAGTCTCTAAATGGTCCATCCTTTCATCACAGCTACGAACTTTGTCTCTGTAGCTCCTTCCCTGGGTGTTTTGTTCCCAATTCTAAGAAGGTGCACAGTGTCCACACTTTGGTCTTCATTCTTCTTGAGTTTCATGCGTTTAGCAAATTGTATCTTATATCTTGGGTATCCTAAGTTTTGGGCTAATATCCACTTATCAATGAATACATATTGTGTGAGTTCTTTTGTGATTGTGTTACTTCACTCAAGATGATGCCCTCCAGGTCCATCCATTTGGCTAGGAATTTCATAAATTCATTCTTTTTAATAGCTGAGTAGTACTCCATTGTGTAAATGTACCATAATTTCTGTATCCATTCCTCTGTTGAGGGACATCTGGGTTCTTTCCAGCTTCTGGCTATTATAAATAGGGCTGCTATGAACATAGTGGAGCATGTGTCCTTTTTACCGGTTGGGACATCTTCTGGATATATGCCCAGGAGAGGTATTGCTGGATCCTCCGGTAGTACTATGTCCAATTTTCTGAGGAACCGCCAGACTGATTTCCAGAGTGGTTGTACAAGCTTGCAATCCCACCAACAATGGAGGAGTGTTCCTCTTTCTCCACATCCTCGCCAGCATCTGCTGTCACCTGAATTTTTGATCTTAGCCATTCTGACTGGTGTGAGGTGGAATCTCAGGGTTGTTTTGATTTGCATTTCCCTGATGATTAAGGATGTTGAACATTTTTTCAGGTGCTTCTCTGCCATTCGGTATTCCTCAGGTGAGAATTCTTTGTTCAGTTCTGAGCCCCATTTTTTAATGGGGTTATTTGACTTTCTGGAGTCCACCTTCTTGAGTTCTTTATATATATTGGATATTAGTCCCTTATCTGATTTAGGATAGGTGAAGATCCTTTCCCAATCTGTTGGTGGTTTTTTTGTCTTATTGATGGTGTCTTTAGCCTTGCAGAAGCTTTGTAGTTTCATGAGGTCCCACTTGTCAATTCTCGATCTTACAGCACAAGCCATTACTGTTCTATTCAGGAATTTTTCCCCTGTGCCCATATCTTCAAGGCTTTTCCCCACTTTCTCCTCTATAAGTTTCAGTGTCTCTGGTTTTATGTGAAGTTCCTTGATCCACTTAGACTTGACCTTAGTACAAGGAGATAGGAATGGATCGATTCGCATTCTTCTACATGTTAACAACCAGTTGTGCCAGCACCATTTGTTGAAAATGCTGTCTTTCTTCCACTGGATGTTTTTAGCTCCCTTGTCGAAGATCAAGTGACCATAGGTGTGTGGGTTCATTTCTGGGTCTTCAATTCTATTCCATTGGTCTATTTGTCTGTCACTATACCAGTACCATGCAGTTTTTATCACAATTGCTCTGTAGTAGAGCTTTAGGTCCGGCATGGTGATTCCACCAGAGGTTCTTTTATCCTTGAGAAGAGTTTTTGCTATCCTAGGTTTTTTGTTATTCCAGATGAATTTGCAGATTGCACTTTCTAATTCGTTGAAGAATTGATTTGGAATTTTGATGGGGATTGCATTGAATCTGTAGATTGCTTTTGGCAAGATAGCCATTTTTACAATGTTGATCCTGCCAATCCATGAGCATGGGAGATCTTTCCATCTTCTGAAATCTTCTATAATTTCTTTCTTCAGAGACTTGAAGTTTTTATTATACAGATCTTTCACTTCCTTAGTTAGAGTCACGCCAAGATATTTTATATTATTTGTGACTATTGAGAAGGGTGTTGTTTCCCTAATTTCTTTCTCAGCCTGTTTATTCTTTGTGTAGAGAAAGGCCATTGATTTGTTTGAGTTAATTTTATATCCAGCTACTTCACCGAAGCTGTTTATCAGGCTTAGGAGTTCTCTGGTGGAATTTTTAGGGTCACTTATATATACTATCATATCATCTGCAAAAAGTGATATTTTGACTTCCTCTTTTCCAATTTGTATCCCTTTGATCTCCTTTTGTTGTCGAATTGCTCTGGCTAGGACTTCAAGTACAATGTTGAATAGGTATGGAGAAAGTGGACAGCCTTGTCTAGTCCCTGATTTTAGAGGGATTGCTTCAAGCTTCTCACCATTTACTTTGATGTTGGCTACTGGTTTGCTGTAGATTGCTTTTATCATGTTTAGGTATGGGCCTTGAATTCCTGATCTTTCCAAGACTTTTATCATGAATGGGTGTTGGATCTTGTCAAATGCTTTTTCCGCATCTAAGGAGATGACCATGTGGTTTTTATCTTTGAGTTTGTTTATATACTGGATTACGTTGATGGATTTCCGTATATTGAACCATCCCTGCATCCCTGGGATGAAACCTACTTGGTCAGGATGGATGATTGTTTTGATGTGTTCTTGGATTCGGTTAGCAAGAACTTTATTGAGGATTTTTGCATCAATATTCATAAGGGATATTGGTCTGAAGTTTTCTATCTTTGTTGGGTCTTTTTGTGGTTTAGGTATCAGAGTAATTGTGGCTTCATAGAATGAGTTGGGTAGAGTACCTTCTGTTTCTATTTTGTGGAATAGTTTGTGAAGAACTGGGATTAGATCTTCTTTGAAGGTCTGATAGAACTCTGCACTAAACCCATCTGGTCCTGGGCTTTTTTTAGTTGGGAGACTATTAATGACTGCTTCTATTTCTTTGGGGGATATAGGGCTGTTTAGATCATTAACCTGATCTTGATTCAACTTTGGTACCTGGTATCTGTCTAGGAACTTGTCCATTTCATCCAGGTTCTCCAGTTTTGTTGAGTATAGCCTTTGGTAGAAGGATCTGATGGTGTTTTGGATGTCTTCAGGATCTGTTGTTATGTCTCCTTTTTCATTTCTGATTTTGTTAATTAGGATGCTTTCCCTGTGCCCTCTAGTGAGTCTGGCTAAGGGTTTATCTATCTTGTTGATTTTCTCAAAGAACCAGCTCCTTGATTGGTTGATTCTTTGAATAGTTTTTCTTGTTTCCACTTGGTTGATTTCACCCCTGAGTTTGATTATTTCCTGCCGTCTACTCCTCTTGGGTGAATTTGCTTCCTTTTGTTCTAGTGCTTTTAGGTGTGTTGTCAAGCTGCTAATGTGTGCTCTCTCTAGTTTCCTTTTGGAGGCACTCAGAGCTATGAGTTTTCCTCTTAAAAATGCTTTCATTGCGTCCCATAAGTTTGGGTATGTTGTGGCTTCATTTTCATTGAACTCTAAAAAGTCCTTAATTTCTTTCTTTATTCCTTCCTTGACCAAGGTATCATTGAGAAGAGTGTTGTTCAGTTTCCACGTGAAGGTGGGCTTTCTATTATTTATTTTGTTATTGAAGATCAGCCTTAGTCCATGGTGATCTGATAGGATGCATGGGACAATTTCAATATTTTTATATCTGTTGAGGCCTGTTTTGTGACCAATTATGTGGTCAATTTTGGAGAAGGTACCATGAGGTGCTGAGAAGAAGGTATATCCTTTTGTTTTAGGATAGAATGTTCTGTAGATATCTGCCAGATCCATTTGATTCATAATTTCTCTTAGTTTCACTGTGTCCCTGTTTAGTTTCTGTTTCCATGATCTGTCCATTGGTGAAAGTGGTGTGTTGAAGTCTCCCACTATTATTGTATGAGGTGCAATGTGTGCTTTGAGATTTACTAAAGTTTCTTTAATGAATGTGGCTGCCTTTGTATTTGGAGCATAGATATTCAGGATTGATAGTTCCTCTTGGAGGATTTTACCTTTGATGAGTATGAAGTGTCCCTCCCTGTCTTTTTTAATGACTTTGGGTTGGAAGTCAATCTTATCAGATATTAGAATGGCTACTCCAGCTTGTTTCTTCATGCCATTTGCTTGGAGAATTGTTTTCCAGCCTTTCATTCTGAGGTAGTGTCTATCCTTTTCTCTGAGATGAGTTTCCTGTAAGCAGCAAAATGTTGGGTCTTGTTTGTGTAGCCAGTTTGTTAGTCTATGTCTTTTTATTGGGGAGTTGAGTCCATTGATATTAAGAGATATTAAGGAAAAGAAATTGGTGTTTCCTGTTATTTTTGATGTTAAAGTTGGCATTTTGTTCTTGTGGCTGTCTTCTTTTAGGTTTGTTGAGGGATTACCTTCTTGTTGTTTCTAGGGCGTGGTTCCTGTCCTTGTATTGGTTTTTTTCTGTTATTATCCTTTGAAGGGCTGGATTCGTGGAGAGATAATGTGTGAATTTGGTTTTGTCGTGGAATACTTTGGTTTCTCCATCTATGTTAATTGAGAGTTTGGCTGGGTATAGTAGCCTGGGCTGGAATTTGTGTTCTTTTAGTGTCTGTATAACATCTGTCCAGGATCTTCTGGCTTTCATAGTCTCTGGTGAAAAATCTGGTGTAATTCTGATAGGCTTGCCTTTATATGTTACTTGGCCTTTTTCTCTTACTGCTTTTAGTATTCTATCTTTATTTAGAGCATTTGTTGCTCTGATTATTATGTGTCGGGAGGTATTTCTTTTCTGATCCAGTCTATTTGGAGTTCTGTAGGCTTCTTGTATGTTCATGGGCATCTCTTTCTTTAGATTTGGGAAGTTTTCTTCTATAATTTTGTTGAAGATGTTTGCTGGTCCTTTGAGTTGAAAATCTTCATTCTCATCCACTCCTATTATCCGTAGGTTTGGTCTTCTCATTATGTCCTGTATTTCTTGGATGTTTTGAGTTAGGATCTTTTTGCATTTTCCATTTTCCTTGATTGTTGTGCCGATGTTCTCTATGGAATCTTCTGCACCTGAGATTCTCTCTTCCATCTCTTGTATTCTGTTGCTGATGCTTGCATCTATGGTTCCAGATTTCTTTCCTAGGGTTTCTATCTCCAGTGTTGCCTCATTTTGGGTTTTCTTTATTGTGTCTACTTCCCTTTTTAGGTCTAGTATGGTTTTGTTCATTTCCATCATCTGTTTGGATGTGTTTTCCTGTTTTTCTGTAAGGACTTCTACCTGTTTGATTATGTTATCATGTTTTTCTTTAAGGATTTGTAACTCTTTAGCAGTGTTCTCCTGCAATTCTTTAAGGGATTTTTGTGCTTCCTCTTTATTGTCTTCTTCCTTTTTAGCAGTGTTCTCCTGCATTTCTTTAAGTGTGTTATTAACGTCCTTCTTGAAGTCCTCTATCATCATCAGGAGATATGCTTTTAATTCCGTGTCTAGCTTTTCCGGTGTGTTGGGGTGCCCTGGACTGGGTGAAGTGGGGGTGCTGGGTTCTGATGATGGTGAGTGGTCTTGGTTTCTGTTAGTAAGATTATTACGTTTACCTTTCGCCATCTGGTAATCTCTGGGGTTAGTTGTTATAGTTGTCACTATTTAAAGATTGGAGCAGAAGCTGTGTTCCACTCACCAGCAGACCCAAAATCCTGCGGCGGGGGTCGTGGGTAGCTGGCGGGTGTCAGGCAACCCTGCGCTCCCGCTACCCTGGTGCTGATCCGGCCGGGTGAGGCCTGTGGCCCTACTCAGGCTGGTTTCTGCTTCCCTAACTAATGCAGTCTCAGGTCCCGCGCAATTGGATTGGAGCAGAAGCTGTGCTCCCCTCACCAGAAGTCTTAAGATCCTGTGGCGGGTGTTGTGGGCAGTTGGCGAGTGTCAGCAGACCCTGCGCCCCAGCTGCTCAGGTGCTTTTCTGACCGGAAGAGGCTTGTGGCCCTGTGTGGGCCGGATTTCTCTCTCCCCAACCAGAGCAGTCTCAGGTCCCGCGTGATTGGACTGGAGCAGAAGCTGTGTTCCACTCACCAGCAGTCCCAAAATCCTGCGGCGGGGGTCGTGGGTAGCTGGCGGGTGTCAGGCAACCCTGCGCTCCCGCTACCCTGGCGCTGATCCGGCCGGGTGAGGCCTGTGGCCCTACTCAGGCCGGTTTCTGCTTCCCTAACTAATGCAGTCTCAGGTCCCGCGCAATTGGATTGGAGCAGAAGCTGTGTTCCACTCACCAGCAGTCCCAAAATCCTGCGGCGGGGGTCGTGGGTAGCTGGCGGGTGTCAGGCAACCCTGCGCTCCCGCTACCCCGGCGCTGATCCAGCCGGATGAGGCCTGTGGTCCTACTCAGGCCGTTTTCTGCTTCCCTAACTAATGCAGTCTCAGGTCCCGCGCAATTGGATTCTTCCATGTAGTTTAATGGGACTATTTTTAGCTACATTTCTAATCAATAATAATGGTTTTATAATCTAGGCAGCAAACTCGAATTTAGAATGATAAGACAGTGCTTGGAAATGATCTTTGTCTCTGTTCAGAAAATCAGAGGTAAGAGTTTTAGTGTATGGAAGGTGTGTGGTGCCTAAGATGTGATTCAGATTCCAGTCTGAGCAACATTCTGAGCTTATTTACACAGAATACCACAGTGCTCACAATTCCTGAATAAACAATTCTCAATAAAATGTGCTAATTAATTCTCAATTAATTATGCTAACTTACACTAATTATGAGAGTATTTACAAAATTGAAGATTAACCTGGAAATTCTAAATAGCAACATTTCTATGGACGTAACAGGGATGTATCATGTAAGCATGGGCTTGAGGTAGCTTTGCTAGCTGGATGCCCACAGAGTTCAGTGCAGTATGGGAACTGCTGACATCAGGAGGTAATCTGTTTGTAAAGTCAGGTAGTCAATCCAGTTACCTACTTTTCTTCCACCTGCGTCCTGTGTCTCAACATTCCTTAGGCTTCACATAGCTGCTACTGACAGTGAGAAATTGTGTTCATTCACAGAAGGAAAGACTGGACTAGGTGTCTTGCAGTACTTTGTCATCATCTGCTAAGTCTGTGGGTTCAAAATTGCTAGACTTGCTGACTATTTGAGGGAACTAAGGGAATACTACTAGTAATCTTTGCTGAATGCAAAAGAATTGAAAACTGCTTAAGGCCACTGCACTTTCGTGACTAGGCCCATTACCTTGTACAGGTTCAAGTGGGTAAGTGAGTAAACTGAGATGCCTTTTGGAGACGCTGAAGATGCCAGCAACGATTTTAGGAACTGCTACCTAATGGTATTGGCATACCTAATGATATCTAAGGAGTTTTAGAGACTCAGTTTCCCAAAGACTTACTGATAAAGATTCATCTGGCCCATCAGTAAGTAACTACTGTGTCCGAGCATCTCCATATATGTGTGCACACGGATAGATATGTGTATCACCTGTGCAGGTAAATCTAAGCACGTGTGCATGTCTCTGTGCGAACGTATGTGTAATGTGATCATGTGTATATGTGTGTGTGTGTGTGTGTGTGTGTGTGTGTGTGTGTGCGCGCGTGCGTGCTCACGCAGACCAACGTTTGTGGTAATTCTCCAGTATTTAAAAGTGAAAAACTCAGCCAGGTGTGGTGGTGCATGCCTTAAATCCCAGCACTCGGGAGGCAGAGGCAGGTGGATTTCTGAGTTCGAGGCCAGCCTAGTCTACAAAGTGAGTTCCAGGACAGCCAGGGCTATACAGAGAAACCCTGTCTCGAAAAACCGAAAAAAAAAAAAAAAGTGAAAAACTCAAAGCCAGCCCTTGTGTAAAGCCAGCCCTTAGCCAAGGTGACAGATACACCATAGTTTTCTCAGCAGAAAATTGCTGCTCATGTTGTGGGGTAGGGGTGGGGTGGATACTATAGAGAGATGGGAGAATCACTGACTAACAGTTTCCAAGCCCAGCTCCCATGCTGACCTAGTCTGTGCTCATAGTCAGAGCTGTGTTGAGAGCTAACATCTGGTGGAATCATCTATCATATTCCAACGCAGATAGGAAAGGCTTCCTTGTGCTTCCACATGTCAGGGCTTAAGGAGAGGTATTGTTTCATGAGCTTGGAGAGAATTAATCAACTGAATTTGGTATAACCCTTGTTTGCCTTTCAAAAGGTTTGTTAAAATAAGTCCTAACTGACTTTTAACGGTTGGTGAAACAAATCCTTTCCTTCTGTGGGACCTGGAATGCCTTGGATTGTAACAATCAAATGTATGGGGAGTATTTTACCTTATTTATTTTTATACTTATTCATTTAGTGTTGGGGCTCAAATTGGGGGCCTTGTGCTTACCTAGCACTGATCTGCCTTCCAAACTTTGTCTAAAGTACTTTAAACATGCAAAATGAAATTTGCCACAATAAAGTCGAATTATTAATGTCAGGAGTCACCATTGTGCTAAGAACAGAGAAGAGCCTTAAGCACCTATCATTCATCTTATGCTTTTTAATCCCATGTGCATTTAAAGGGAGGAACTGATCTTGTTGTAAATTATTCGTCTCAGGTCCTGTGATCACTCATTCCAGTAAACCATGAGTAGATTTTGGGTACAGTTTAAAATGTTAGCAAAAGAGTCATAATTCACTGACCAAGAACATCCAACTAAGAGCTATAAACCAAAAGAAAAGTGAATTATGGCTTCATCACAAGAGTTACTTTCAGAGAAATATTAAAGAATTAAGTATTATTTTCAGTACACTGGGATTAACTGTTATTTGCAACTGATCCACTTTGCAGCAAGCTCTCTGCTTGATAGAGAGAGCACAGGAAGAGGGCTGCCAGGATCTCCATCAGCCTCAGTCTAGATTGCTGTCTCCCAACTCTCGCTCATTTTCCGCTTCCCTCTAGGGCATTGACAGCTACCTCAAGTGATTTTATGAAATTCTTCCAAATTCCTCAAATAAGATTAATTTTAACTCGCATTAGTGATAAAAGTAAATAGATGCCATATGGCAATTATATGAGAGAAAATACCAGAGGACCAAACTAGTAACTTGACAAAGGATTCCAACTCATTAGCCAATTTAAGTGATGATTTAGATAACACTTTTTCCATAAATAATAAAGCTTATTAAAGTATAGAGTGAGAGTACTTGAGACTATCCTTAGAATATATTCAGTGTATATGTATATGAATGTGTGTGTGTGTGCACGCTCATGTACACTTTGGGGTTTGGTGGATATAATGGTGTATGTATATGGCGGTTGTGTATATATCTGTGGTAATACTTTTAAGGCCATAGATTCTCAGTAAATAGGAATGTAGTTCTGGAATTAAAAGAAAAATGTTACTGAGTGTCAAGTCTTCCAGTCACTTGTTAAAATGCCTCAATAGAATGCTTTTCCTCATTGGCACAGATTCTAGCTTAAAAAATAATTTTCAATGCCTTTCTTTTCTAAAATTTAGATGAGTAAAGTTTTCACCATAGGGGACTGGCTGCTGAGAGGTGGCAGGGTAGATGCAAGACAAAACTAACCTGATGCAGGAGGTTGGCCTTGCTTGTCACGTTCTCTAATACAATGCAGGGACAGCCAAGGGCAGTGGAACCCAGAATAAAGGCAAATAGTTGGTTCTCAGAGACAGAACTTGAAGTGTGTGGGTGGGCACTGGTCACGTGGGAACCCTGAGTGAGCAGACAGGTAAAGCTGTGTTACCACAGGATAGAAATTGGAAAGCTAGTGGTGGAAAATGATGCCTTTTAAGGAAGACATCTGAGTCTCAGGGCAGATCCAGGGAGAGTCCACATCTCTCCTTTAAAAGGATCAATGTTTAATTTCTGCATAATTAATGTTCTGCATAATTAAGAAGATGTGCTTATTGCCATGTTAAGGTCCTGGACAGTAGTTTTATGTTTAATTTATTTTTAATTATTTTATTTTAGGTGAAGCGGTATTTTGCTTGCATGTGTGAATGTGCAACATTTTATGTGCCCGTGGAGGTTAGAAGAGGGTGCTGGATCCTTTGCAACTGGAGTTATAGATGGTTGTGAGTCACTCTGTGGGTTCTGGGAATTGAACCCAGGTCTTTGGCAGGAACAACAAGTGCTCATTACCACTGAGGCAACTCTCCAGCCCCTAAGGAGTATTTTTAAATTTTTACCTTCAGTTATGTTAATATGAACCAAATATATTCTAATTTTAATATTTATTCAGGGAGAATTAGACATAATACCTAGATTGTTTTAAGCACGAATATAATTTTATTATGCCTCAAATTGGATGAATTGTCAAAGGGATCATCATAAGAAACAAAATGCTAATGAATTCATTAAGAATTTAGAGAATCTGGTTGTATAAGCCATCTTATGTAATTTACCTAACTTCTGAAATAATTACACCAGATATCTACTGGACTCAGAGATCTTTCTATTAGTAAACTGCAAAGCATGGTATACATAATTAGTATTGTTAGTAGACTCCTCTCTGAGTTTGTCTTCCCTGCCCTCAACAAATTCTCATGTAGGTCAGGCTGGCTTTGACCTCAATATGTAGCAGAGGGTAGCTTTAAACTTTTGACCCTTTAGCCTCCATCGCCCACAACCACATCCCTCTGAGTCTCTTTCTGGAAGTGGTGGCCAGAGAAAAGCACAAGCAGGTATTGAAGGAGACTCCAAGTTTACTTATGGGGATCAGTCATCACAATGTGAATTCTCCCTAGTTGGCCCAGCAACAGTTCTTCATCTAATAATATCTGAAAAGCCTTCAGCAGTCTATGATTTCAGTTTCTAAGAAGCCACAATTTGGGCCAGCAAGATGGCTCAGCAGTTAAAGCACTTATTATCAGTCCTGATAATCTGAGTTCAGTTTCTAAGAACTACTTACATGATAAAAAGAGAAAACCAACTCTCACAGGCTGTCCCTTGACTTCTATATGCATGCAGGTGCATTCTCTCTCTCTCTCTCTCTCTCTCTCTCTCTCTCTCTCTCTCTCTCTCGTCTTTCTCTTAGTAAATAAATGTAACCATTGTTTAAAAAAGAAGCCACAGTCGTTTGGTTTAATAAATACACATATAAACAAACCAAGCTAAATTTGCATGGTAAAGATTTCAAAAGGTATGTCTATAAACTATAAAACTTTGTAGAAGGGAGGGAGACCCTTTTTCTAGGGAAGGCAGGCAAGCTTCACAGTTGTCAACTCCTGGGCTTACAGATGAAGAACTGGAGTTACAAGTGCAGAGAGGGAACAGCTGTGGGCCATGACATCTGCTCCAGGGAGCAGGAAGCTGTGCAGTATGCCTGGGGTGTTAGTGTGTGGAAACGCTAGAAGGGAACAGGTCTAAAGGGCATGTGTATGAACTGACAGAACAGAGCACAGAAGCAATGATAAAGAGCAAATACACTTATAATAGGAACACTTCCAAGGAAGTCCTACTGCGATTAACCATGATGCTTACTGTGTGAATCTGAGTCTCCCCTTAGCCAGGTTTATTCAAAACTCAACCCCATGGCAGATATCAGTAAGAAAGCATGGCTTTCCTTTAGAATCTACTTTATAGTTTATTTGCTGGGATGCATTTATTTTATACTAAACTCAATTCAGACTTGCTTTTTAAGTAGATTTAACACCTACCCCAAATCTACAATGAGTACTTATCCCATTAAGAAGGGCCAGAGTCCCACAATTATTTTGAAATCTAAAATAAGTCCTGTGCAGAAAACTTAATGAATTCACAGTCCACATTTGTAACTGGGCAAATGAGACCAAAGTTTCTCCCCCTGTGTTTCCTGTGGCTGTCATCTACCAAACTCTATCCAGAAGCTGCCAGGGAGTAGGTCAACCATGAAATTGATCCATTCATAAAATGCTCTTTGACAGATGTCTGTGGCAACCAGAAGAGGGCGACACTTGTGGGTTCTGGGAATGAACTCAGGTTCCCTACAAGAACAGCAAGCGCTCTAACTGTCGAGCCATCTCTTCAGCCTCCAAAGAAATGTGTTTTGCTGCTTCTTATTTTTTTTTTAATTAAGAGAATTCTACAGGAAGATACATAAGTGCATAGTGTGAATTATGAAAGAACTAAATACCTGGGATAAAAGCCTAAGTCTTTCACCTATGAGCTCTTGTGACCTTGAACATTTATGTGTTTGAGTGTGAGCACCTATGACCTTGAATGAGTTTTTTTTTTTTTCCTTGTTTGTTTGTCTGTCTGTTCTGTTTTGGAAGAAGTGTGTAACTTTCCTGTGTGACCATTTCTATAGAAGTGCATGTAACCTTAGAACCTTTAAGGTAGGGTTGATGTGAGAGTGTCCAGATAATCTTCTCTTTGTCCCTTTGACACAGATTTCAACAGTTCTCTTCCCTGTTCTATACTTTGGAAGGCTAACCCATACATTAGGCATCAAGGGGCGGTTTGCCTCTGGTCTTCTGTTAGTTAGCTGAGAGGAGGCTGCAGCCAGAGAGCCCAAGGCAGGAAGAGACTGAGGTTGGAGGTGTTTATCTCGCTTCTTCTTCTACCAGGTGGCCAAGAATTGTCTGCAACCCAAGGCTCTTGCCAAGCTGCCTCTGGAAAGAAGCTCTCCTTGGGATACCTCCGGGTGTGTGTGTGTGTGAGGGTACCCTTATGAGTCCCTGCAGGCTGTGTAGGAGGGGGTGAGAGGCACCATGCCAAGGTGAGTCAGAGTGTTGCATGATCCCTTACTGAGTTCCCCAGAGCCATGCGGAGCTTCGCCGTTTTATTCGGCGCACTTCAATGTATCCAATTTGTGTATGCCATCTGTTTCCTGCCAAGATCCCGATTAATAGGACCAGGTCTTCGTTCTGAAGCACTTAGAACAATAGCTGGCTTGTGGTAAGCACTGTATAAATATTTGATAAACAAAAGAAATGAGAATAGGAACCATTTGTAGTCAACATTAAACATATGTCTCTGTAGCCATATAAAGCAAAACTTCACAGCTCTTTCCCCAAATAAAACTACTCTCCTCAGTGGGTTTTATGTGGATGGAGCAACCATCAATTTTCAATCACATTTTGTAGTGTTTTGGTTTAAAGGGGAAAAAGACCTTTTAAATAAAATATTAGGGTTATTTTTATTTGACATGAGCCTATGGGAAATTTATTCACTGTAATAGTTGCATATAACTATTTCTCTCTTTTGGCTATATTTGTCTTTACACTTTTAATCATGTGTGCAATAATTTTGTTGATGTTTTGGGACAATTTGGAACGCAAACATCTATGCTTCTAATTAACTGATCAGATAGGAGTATTTTTCACTGCTGTTCCTATCACTAGACATGCATCTGAGCAGAATGACAGGATGTTGCTGGGCACAGAAGACAGGGGATTCTGCGTGCTGGTGGCCGCCACTCCTTCCTGTAGATCTAAGGTATTGAGATTTCTTCTTATCCTCCTGTTCCAAGATGTTTAGCTGTTTTGTTCACCACTGTTTTCTAGCAAAATAACCGGTCGCAGCTGTCTTCTTGTTCCAGCTCTCATTTATTTGTTTCCAGATCCAGGAGTTGATTGCCTCAGATTCATTGTGGTAGTTATATCTCAATTCTAACTCATTTCTTAGTACCCTAGTCTCAAGTGAGCAGCAAAGGAGAATAAACATTTGAAGCTCTGCAGATCTGAGCATGAAGCTCTGCAGATCTGAGCATGAAGCTCTGCAGATCTGAGCACGTCTCTCCTCTTGCATTTATGGAAGATGACAACTTGCCTAAACCCTAGGATCTGCAAGTCTTTCCCTAAAAGTTCTATAGCTGTTATTTCAGGAACTTCCAATTATTTCAATAGCAGAGAAATATGATCATAGTTTGGCTTGCATCACTTTGTAACTATACAAGGGTGCTCACTAGAAGACTATTGTTATAGAATAATATGCCATTTCATACTTAGAGATTAATAAGGAAAAGGCTCTTTAATATAGCACGTGTCTAACTCTGGCTAATGCCCAAAGAAGAGTTGACCTTGAGTAGAAGATTTTGCTAACTTATATACATCTAAGGCTTATGCATTCCATATATGCTGTCACTCTTGAATCTCTTCATGGTCACAGCCCCAAGATACACTTTGGGCAATTTAAACAAAGAGACTGCATGTCAGACCACTTGGGAAGATGGGAGATTTACACAACAAAGATATTGCTAGAATTATTAAGTACAGTTTTTCAAATAGTTGCTACCCAGGATCTTGCCCACCTGGTGGAATTATGTTTTTTTTTTTCCAGAAGAAAAATGGGGGCTCTATGGCAGGCCACAACTTATGACCCTGTGATGCCCCCTTGAGCTACCTGTTGGAGGCATGTTCTTTGGGATGGGCCTAAAGTCTGGTTGTAAATCAGGGTGGTCTCCTTTGTTAGGAGAACTGAGCCAAATAGCTAGGCAATCTTGGTGAACCAACATTTATATTCTTGCATTCTAAAGTCTGCTTATTTTTAGCAGGCATGGTTAGCAGATTACTTATCTTGGGGGTATTTTGGAGGCAGTGTCCCTTTAGCGAAATTGGACTTTGTGTGATCTAATTATTAGTACTTATTAGCAAATCTATTAGTAAATCCTTTATAGCATCAATACTACTAGTTCAAGTTTCTTCTCAATCACTATGCCACCAAAATAATCTGTAAATTCTGGCACCAAACTTTTGGAAAATGTAAATTTATTTTGAAATGATACTATGCACATGATAGCTAAAAGGATATCTAGAAATAAGTTCAGCATAATAATAAACTCCAATTAAAATACATTTTTAAATGCCAATTAAAGAAACAGACAGATTACATAAGATCAGAAAAACATGGTATGACAACGACATCATTTCTCCTCCCCAAAGATTATAGATTCTAGTGACTAGGACAATTGACTAACCAGTGGATCTCTTATCACACATACAAAATAAAACTAATGTTGATTAAGACCTAATATAAAAGTAAAATTTTAAGACTTTTAGAAGAAGGTAAAAAGAGAAATCTATACCTCATGGTAGGGAAAGAGTTCTCAAGTCAGATTTTAAAACAAACAGAAGCCTCACAAAAAATATTTAATATGACTATAAACAGTGAAAACTTTTGTATATCAAAAAGTCATTAAAAACTACAACATCAATTCTATTACAAGTTCCTTCTACATCACTATGCATCCTCTATACCACCATATATATTTGATATAGGTTTTATTATAATATTTAATGTATATAACTAAAAGTTTTATATTTTATAAAATTTATAAATACATATTTTAATTTATGTAATTAACTATGAACTATATATAATTAAATATAAATATGTAATTTATATTATATATTATATACATTTAAGTATAAGAGGTAAACCCACAGATTGGGAGAAATTTGGAAAAAAAGTGTAACTGATGAAGTTCTAAACAACAAAAAATTTATGAAAATTCAGCAAAAATGGCAATATACAATATATAAAAATAAACATCTTAGAAAAGGGCATGTAGATGCCTAACAAAAAGAGATGGGTGAGAGCAGATACAGTCAGTCTTGACGGCATCATTTAACCAATGCACGGACTGAAGCTGAGTGTGGTGAAGGACACCAATATCTCTCAGCACTTTGCCAGCTCAGGCAGGAGGATAAAGCAAGTTCAAGGCCAGCCTGAATTAAAACTACCACTACCACCACCAACAAAAACACAGGTTCTCTACACCCCCAGTATATTTGCTTCTAGAGTAATAATCCACAATCCCGGCAAATATCCTAGTTACCTTATCAACTTGATACAGCCAAGAGTCATCTAAGACAAGCATCAGTTGTGGACTTCCCTGACTGAGAATAATATCCTGGGTGTGCGTCTGTGGAGAATTGGCTTGGTTATTAGCTGAGACAGGAGGGCACGGCCCACTGTGGGCTGAAAAAGCTGAGGCCTGTTGAAATTGTTTTCAGTGGAGACTTTGGAAGTCTAGGTGCCAAAAGAATTGCTCTTGTTCTCAGGGAGTAAAACATGATAAATGAAAAGAAAAACTATGGGATATACAAACTAAAAACGGGCTCTAGGCAGCTTTAAACTTCCTACTTCCTACACATAACAAATTGACATTTTGACCAAGATATAAAAAGTAGTCACCCAAAACACTGGAGAACAGACAGACAGATCATGGAGGTCAAGTGAGAGGGGAGAGCAAGAATAGCAAGAGAATTTCTCCCCATTATGCTAGAACCCAGCACCCAGCCTCATGCTAAATAAACATATTTTAACATGGCTAAAAAGTCCCTTGGTCTTTCTGGTGCCAGAAAGCAGGATAGAGTGGAAAGGTGACTGCGGTGACTGGGAAGTAAAGGGGATATCTTGGAAAGAAGAGGGCCACAGAGTATGATGTAACATATTCTGTGTATACATCTCACACTCTATCAACTGGCTCTATTTGTGAGACTATACCAGCAAGGATAATTTACATACATACATAATTGATCCAGGTCTATTAAAGATACTGGAAAAAAAAACTTAGGTGAGATGTTTTTTGTGGTGTTTTTATACGTACATGCATAAAGAAATACATAAATAAATGAATAAATATATTTTCACTACAAAGAGTTTTCTCAGCTATTAAGAAATACTCCTTAGTTTCTGTATTGAAGCTCATTATGTTGAGCTGCCCTTGAGTTTCATAAACTTAGCAAGACCTTTCCCTAGTGCACACACACTCCACACACTTTTCCTCATCTTCTGGTTCATTCTTCTGCTCAGAGCCTGCTGGTCTACCCTCGCACCTCCTTCCTGCTCACGTTTGCCCTGGCGCATTATTCAGCAATATCCTTTCCGACTTGTTAGCTTAGCTGCTTTCTGCTCACGGGGTTGTTTAGCTTTGACTGACTGTTCAAACCACATCTCGCCTAAGTCTTTTTTTCCCAGTATCTTCAATAAACCTGGATCAATTAGCTTATAAAGAGAAAGGAGTTATTTAGCTCATGATTATGGAAACTCTAATGAAAATCAAGCAGCATTATTGCTTTGGGAACCAAGTAAGAGTACCAGATGCCAGTAATGGGGAGCCTGTGCTGTAGCAAACTGTTAACTAGAGAAGGAGATGCAGACAGAGGGGTTGGTTGGTTCACGAAGACATATCATTACCCCTTAGAAATGAGGTTTATTGAGACAAAGGACCACAAGTTCATGATCAGGCCTTGACACGGGAGGAAGAACATTAAACAGAAAATGGTATCATTCCTCAGGACCATTCATCTCCCCTACCTCCTAGTGGCCTGGAACTTGGACAAATAGCTTAGGCAGCCTGGCCGGAGTACTCAGGAATTCACCTGTCTCCATCTTCCCACACTGGAGTTTTTACTGCTTATCAACATAATAGGCCTCTTCCTGTGAGCTGTGGGGTTAACCTGGTTCTCGTGCTTGCAAGGGAAACACTTTACCAACTCATCCACTCAAATGTTTCCATGTAAAACGTTGCTTAAACAACGATGTCAAAGTTTTGTAATACATCACAAACCTCTGGTGATTTTAAATTACACAAGAAGTCTGCTTTCTCATCTCTATCTCTCCCATCTACCCACCGCCAGAACACGGCCAGAATATCTACCTCGGCTGAGTCACTTCATGATGAGAATTAGAGAAACATTTACTTGCACGAATGAACTGTGCATTCTTCTCTCACAAGCCTAGAGTTCATTTTTTAAAAATATATAAGGTTTATGGTTCATCATGTTATTTACATGTCTCCCTGTTATATAATACCTCTTCTCTAAAATATTACTGATAAAATTATCCTGCTGTAAGATTAGCAATGCACCTGTGCTTTCTTGGAGTGTCCAGTCAAATCCTTCTCTGATCTTCTCTTACTACTAGAATTCCACTGCTTCTGTCATCAGGCCTCTGCCTGCATGGATTATTCAGTTCATGCTGAGAATGTTTCAGTACTTCAGATTGTTCACTGTTCAAAGTCCCTTAGGTACCTGCAAGATCTGTAAGCCAAAGCATTCCTGGGTTATAGGTCTTAACGTCACTGAAAACTCACTGTGCCTGCCTTTCTGCCATTGGACTGTGACCATCTGGTGACTTTCCTGATTCTGTGGAAGGCATGGTTCTTGTTAGACTAAAGCCTTTCAGTCCACACAATTAGTGTTTCATAGCACACTAGGGAACATTTATTAATTTCCATCTTACTTGTCTTTTGAAGGTTATGGGGTTATGGGTTCTAAGTCGGAGTTATTGAAACTTTAAAAGGTGTAAATAGGTAAATATTATGGCTCTTGGAAAAGTGAGACATTGTCCCCCATTTAAGCATGTGATTAATATTACTAATAAAAATGTCATCGGCCTTCCTCACTATGGTGACACAGCTAGGAACACATTTTGTGTGTGTGTGTGTGTGTGTGTGTGTGTGTGTGTGTGTGTGTGTGTGGCTTTCTTTCTATCTCTAATGAGATCTTTTGAGAGACTGTATAATATAAGAAAATCACCTTTTCTAAGAAGTTCTTGGTGCTTATTGATCTTCAATGGTTCTTCATGAAAAGCAGAATAATATTCCTCTGTATTTGGTAAAGACTTGTCTTGCATTTAAAAATTTGTCATTTGTTTGGTTATTTAGATGAGAGTTTGTTTCTTTCTTTCATCCAATTGAACAAAAATGCTGCCTCTGTTAAAGGTTCAAATTTGCGAACACAGGAAAGTATATTCTTTGACAAAGAGATCACATTCTCCATTTTATTTTTTTTTTGATTTTTAATATTTTTATTACATATTTTCCTCAATTACATTTCCAATGCTATCACAAAAGTCCCCCATAGCGCCCCCCATTTCCCTACCCACCCATTCCCATTCTTTTGGCCCTGGCATTCCCCTATATTGGGGCATATAAAGTTTGCAAGTCCAATGGGCCTCTCTTTCCATTGATGGCCGACTAGGCCATCTTTCGATACATATGCAGCTAGAGACAAGAGCTCCGGGGTTCTGGCTAGTACATCATGTTGTTCCAACAATAGGGTTGCAGATCCCTTTAGCTCCTTGGGTACTTTCTCTAGCTTCTCCATTGGGAGCCCTGTGATACATCCAATAGCTGACTGTGAACATCCACTCCTGTGTTTGCTAGGCCCCGGCATCGTCTCACAAGAGACAGCTATATTTGGGTCCTTTCAGCAAAATCTTGCTAGTGTATGCAATGGTGTCAGCGTTTAGAAGCTGATTATGGGACGGATCCCTGGATACAGCAGTCTCTAAATGGTCCATCCTTTCATCACAGCTACGAACTTTGTCTCTGTAACTCCTTCCCTGGGTGTTTTGTTCCCAATTCTAAGAAGGTGCACAGTGTCCACACTTTGGTCTTCATTCTTCTTGAGTTTCATATTAGCCCAAAACTTAGGATACCCAAGATATAAGATACATTCTCCATTTTAATTTAATTTTGTTGACACACTAGAATGTAACTTAAGTAGCTATTTCCTTACAATATTAGTCATAGTACGTGGGGTTGGACATATAGTGAGATATTTAACTTTGATCATAGAAGGCAGTTGTTTTTAAACATCCTTGATGAGATAACATAGTTTGCCCATTGAGAGTACAGGACTCAGCGAAATCAGCCCCACAACCTAACTTGAAAATATTTCCATGAAGACATTTTATGTTCGTAAGCAGCCACTCCCAAATCATCTCTTCTAACCACACCAGCCCTAGCCCTCACTAATCTGCTTTCTGCTCCATAATGTAAGCAGTGTTTTATATAAACTTATTTTTGGTGTTCTGAGATAGGTCTTACTGCATAGCTTAGGCTGGCGGAGAGCTCAGTTGCCTTGCTTTAGTTAAGTACTTAGATTACAGGCTTGTGCCAGCACGCATGCATTTTAATACAAATCTTAATTGTTTTAAAGTTTCGGTGACTTGAGGCCTTGCTAGAATGAGTATATTCAACACCATAGTCTGGTTATAGCAGTTTTTAAAAAATCTTGTCAAGATTTTTTTACCTTTAAACGAAGCATCTGGTTGAAAACACCCGAAGTCATTGACCAACTGGCAGGACTGCTTATCCATGTCTGTGCAGTTTCTCTACCATTACTTTCCTATTTATACAGATCCAGCTGGGCTGTTACAGCAGAAAGATACCAAGGGTTTGAACATTTAGTATGAAATGCACTCAAGGCCTCAAAGCAGAGTATCTCAGGCAACCAGATCAGTCCTTCCTATTCAGAATTCCTCACCTGTGTGTGTGTGTGTGTGTGTGAGAGAGAGAGAGAGAGACAGAGACAGAGACAGAGACAGAGAGACAGAGACAGAGACACAGAAAGAGGAGAGAGACACAGAGACAGAGACAGGAGAGAGACAGAGAGAAAGAGAGAGAAAGAGATATCGTTATACTGTGAACCCACATAAGTGGTACATGTTCAGTCTAAGTATCTTTTTCTGTATACAGTAAACATACTATGTGTTTGTATAAATCCATATACATGGGATTTTTTTTTTTCTACAAAAAGCACCGAAAGTCAAAAGACATCCTCTAGGGAGTCTATAGGTTAGATTCTAAATGTGGAAAGCAGAAGTCTGTAGACTAGTGTTCTAGGTAAACATTTAATTGTGCTGGTTTTATTCAAAAGGCTGGGGGTTATTTATCCATTCAGTCATTCATTCAATAAATCTTTATTGATTAACAACAGCGTAAAGGCCTAGTTCAAGGCCCAAGGAAAAACTCAGAGCTTTATTTTAGCTGCCTTGAGAAGTGTCTCCCAACTCCAGCACATGAAAGAGTAGGCTGTCTTCTTACAAGAAAAGAGCTTAAAGAGTCATGAATCTTTTTTTTTTAACTGCAGAGTATATTTTGCAGAAAAATTCAACATAATTGGAACATACCTATCTTTTTTCTTTTTAGGTGAATTAGGCCTTAACTGACAGATAGCCCATTTTGGTCTAAAATTCAACAAATACTCAGAAAATCTTATTCCACACAATCTTTTGACTATGTCACTTGCCATTTATAGTTGATGGCCTTAAGCAAGAAAAAAAAATGTAAGGTTGGGAAAAAATATTAATGCAAGTTGATAACAAAGCCGAATTCTGTAAATCTATAGCAGCTTATAGCAATCACAAAAGCATGCAAAAGTCTTTCATCTATTCAAAAATATGCAGTGCACAGAATGTCTGCTAAGGTGCATGACAAGTCAGAGTTAAATATATATTAATAAATGAATTAGCTTCATAAATAATAGCCATAATGACATTTTAGGAGACAATAAGTCTGAGGATTGTCAGAAAACGGTTGGATGTATGAGCTTCACGTCTCAGTGATTCTTCAAAATGAATAGGCTTTGCAAGATAGTTCAGACCCGCGACCAGCCTATTTCCTTGAATAATTTACTTGTTGTCAATTTGTACAGCCACATTACACATGCAAATTGTGCTGCCTGTGCAAACACCACTTGGAGATGATAAAAACAAATTTACGAAGGCTATAGAAGGAGGATTTATTTCACTTTCTCACCCCGGTCAAGCAATACATGTATCTGACGATTGTGTGTACCCAATTTTGTTGTAATTATATCAGCAAATTATTCCTTATAATCTTATTATTTTTAGCAGTCTCCTTGTGCTTGGGATAATTAGCTTTCTTCACTCAGTGTAAAAACAATTCAACTTGCCAGCCAGGCAGGGCATAGCTCCATTATCTGTTTTGGGTTTAAATTTATTCCCTATATTCTTGGACACTTTGTGTAAATTAAAAATTTCATAGTCCCTAATACTGTACACGCTGTTCATTCAGTGATGAATTAAGGCCCCTAAACCTCTCCGTTTGCTATTAGATATCTCATCCACTTTATATGTTAATCTGTGCTAATGAATTCCACAACCCCTAGCCACAGCGAGATGACTAAAATTATTACCACTTACAGAGATATGCCTTTTTCATTTAAAGTTCAATTCAAATTGCTCCCATAAACAGTCTGCCACACAAAGATACCTCCTATAAAGGAGAGTTACTTACCTATAAGTAGAGTTCTCTGAAGGTAGTATTATCTTCAGATGCACATTCCTGGGTCACGTGCCCTCAGGTCTGTGGCATGGTGGGGGAGAGGATTCAGAGCGATGGGTAGGTCTTTCTTTCCTTGGGGCTCTTCATTAGCTCTGTGGCCTGTATTCCTGAGGGTTACTGGTGCCACACCCCTTCACCCAGCCAATCCTGTTCTGAACATGACAGACCCTGTGTTGACTAAAATAAAGAGTTGAAGGACTAGTTGTCATGAGTAATTGTATAGGAGTAAGAGGCACACTTACCACCTTCAAGAAGTTACCTACAAAATTCTGTGCCTCATCACTGAAAAATGAATCTGGGAGCTTTTAACATATAAAATGACATTTAACCTCTATATTACCTCTACACGAATAACTTTTTATTGTAAATGCAATGCATTCCCCTCGTGGAAGAATTAGAATATATAAACATAGCATAGATTTTATTAAAAAATCACACTCACTCCCACAGTACAGTGGCAGCCACAACTGCTATATGGTATCTATTTATTTATGGACTTTCCTGCTTAACTTTATTTAGATGATAAGAGACTGTCATTGTGACTTATACCAGTAATTCCAGAATGTGGGAAGCTGAGGCAGGAGAATCACTGAGAGCTCAAGCCCACTCTGGGCTATGCAGTGAGTTCCAAGTCAATTTAAGTATGTATGTGCGTATATGTATATGATGCACATGTATATGAGGTATATGTAGTATATGTAGATGATGTATATGTATATGACAAGTCACTAAACTTGTCACCTCCTTCTTCCATTCTCTCTAAGGAAGGCATGCAGGGAGTATGTCCCATTTTCCTCTAACTCTGTGACTTTGCCCACGTCCAAAATGGCAGCTGCACCTTAGCTTCGTTCATTCTTCTCTCAATAGAACATTCAAGACCATTTTCTGTTACTTTGGCTCCAGCATTCTTTCTGTGACTACGACCTTCCCGGACAAGCTTTCCTAAATGAGGTGACAAGGCACCAACCATGAGGTAAAATGTGATGTGACGGTCTTTGCTCTAGACCTCATCAGATCTTTTGTAGGTGGAGGGGCTGTTGGTATAGGTGGCTTGTCACATATGCTGTTGTTTTTTCCTGTGGTTCTTAGACTGTGTGCTGTCATTATGGCTTTGTAGAAGAGAACATCGAGGGTCAAGTGGATGATGTAATGTGCCTAGAGAAAGAAATTACTGCCTGGAGTTTTCCAAGTGTTGACGGGAATACTTATTTTAATTCTTGCCCTCAATTGTCACTGAGACTTTGGCACTAGGTGCGGGGTGGGTATTTAGTGTGTTTCCAGTATTTCCCTTTAAAGAGAGATGATTTCCCAAGCTAAATCTTTGGAAACCTTTTTGGTTAGAAATCCAAAGCCTCTTCATATATTGTTTTATTTAGAAGTCCTTTAATTATTTATTAGCTTGAAAAGGTGATTTACATAAAGCAAATATTTTACTGCAGGAGAGTTTATAATAGTCTACCTTTTATAGTATCCTCTACTTAGAAGTCAAAACAACTTCTAGGGAATGAGTTTTTTTCTTTTTTTAAATTTCTGTTCATAGTTAAGAAAATGACCCTCCCGATTAATAAAGATCACACCTGAGAGAAGCATGGTGAGAACCACCCTAGAATCTTCTCCTCATGTCTCAGGGTCACTCATGATGTTACATACCCACATAGTTAAGATAGAAATACATATGAGAGGTTACAGCCTGGGAGCAACTTCCAGTTAGAGGGACGGTTTCATATGCCATCATCAACTATGAAACCATCATGCAGGTCATAGATGGAGCAGATGCAATTAACCTGAGTTAATATTTGGCAGGGCCAGAGGGATAACTCTTAACACATAATCTCCCTTAAAGTGTGATGTGCTTTTAAGGGAGGATTAGATGTACTTCACTGTAATATCTTCTCAGGAACACAGTGTGTCTAACTCATTGTTTCATTTCTACTTACGAATCCCAAGTGTTTGATTATCTCTCACAAAACTAAGCTCAGAAGAATGTAAAGTAGGCACATTCGTTGTCCTCAGGTCTGTCTCCTTCTTGTCTCTCTTTCTAGCCAACCCTGCCTGTTCTTGAGTGCCCTGTGGCCTGTGTCCCTCCATTACTTCACAGAACCACTTTCCTGAAACAAGTTGGCCATTCAAACACATTGTCATACAGTTGGCTAATAAATCTTAGTGTGCTTTCATCCCCAGCAGTATTTTTATTTTGACAGGGATTAAATCCTAGAGCCAATGTTTGTGAGCCAGGAAAAAATGTTCAAATATCTATCAAATGGTGTGACTTAGCTCAAAGTTCCCAAGCAATAGGGACATTGTAGAACTGTTGAGTGGCATGTGGAAGGCTGGCTTGCTTTCTTGGTCCATGTTGCAACTTATATTTTGGCCTGTTCTAGTCATACAGAAAATGGGGATAAACAGAAAGCTTGCTCATATGGTTGCTATGGGGATTAAATCAGTGTGAATGTATAAACCCACTTGGAATAGTACTGACATTTCAGAGAACTCATTTCGTTTTTCACTTTTCTTCCTCTATACTTCCTCCTCATTCTTTGAAGAAGGTGGTGTGGTACGGAAGAACTCACATGGGCTTAGGAATCAGGTATTCTGGGCACAGATCTGGACCACATGATGGTGAGCACATAATCTTTCTGAACTTTAATTTCCTTTAGGGTAAAAAAGAGATGGTTGGAATATGTCATGTTTTTATCATGAAAATTAAGAAGATTGTGTCTACTTAGTAATGTGCTATGTACCCAGTGGGCACATATTAATGAATTATGGTTATCAATTCTAGTAAAGGCAAAATACAGACATTTAGGTTCAAAGGTACAATTTTCTAAATATAAAATTGTCTCTGGCAGTTAGATAATCAAATATGGGTGTCAGATTGTTGACATTTAAACAGTTAAGTTTGTAGATTTCTGAGGTAGAATGCTATTTTTTTTTACATGAATACTTTCCTGTGATCCAAGGCAAATAGGTAAATAAAAACTACAATAGTACTATTTGGTAATATTCTAACAAGATGCTAGTGAAAAGGCTATCACAGTAAAGAAAATTTGAGTATTTGAAAAATAGGACATATGTGCTGAACAACTCCAGGAAAAAATAAAGTAAAAAGAAAGTATGCAAATTCTATCATCAAGCAAAATGATATAATTTCATCTTTCCCTTAGCATCTTTAAATTCTCACTACTCCTTAAAGGTGTGATATAAACTATGTGTTAGATGGTTCTATCAGGGATAATGAACCCTCGAGTAAAGTAATCCTGGCTACAATGTTACTTTTGGAGATCTGTGGGTTTCCTTTGGTGGTTCTTCCTCTTGCCACCACCATTTTCTCGTTTTCCACTTCTTCCCTTCTACATGGAACCATAATCACTGTTACAATGTTACTTTTGTTGCAATGTTACTTTTGGAGAACAGGTAGTCTGTTTCTATTTCCTTTACTGGTTCTTTCTCTCACCATTATTTCCAAGTTCACTTCTTTCACATCTCCCTTGAAGGGATTTCTAAGTCCTTTACATTCATGGTTTTAAAACTGTTTCCTAAGTCCGTGGCTGAAACAGAAACAACAGAAACAGAAACAGGAGGTTTTTGCTTTGGAATTCAGTGCTATGTCATTATTAACAGATAATTAACTAATTAACAGATTGCCTGAACTCCAGTCGACATGCCTCTATTGATATCTGTTTTAATGGTCTCCACAATTTGATGTCTAATAATATCTCCAATTTTTCGATGATAAAACACAGGTTCAGGGAATTTTAGATAGTTAAACATAATGTAACTACTGGCTTTGTAATTCTAAATTTAAGGTTTTTGTAAGCAGAGCTTGTTAAGTCTCCAAGTTTCCCTAATTTAGGTTTCCTATCATTCACATCTGTTTTGTTCTTCCTATCCTCAAGACCAGATTTTTCCTATTTTCATCAAGAAACTCTCCTTGAAACTCAATTTGATTCCTCTGTCCCCTATTAAATATGGTAGTGACACTAGTCTAGTGTCTATACAGTGCTTGGTACTACCTTCTTCACATTAAGGTTATTTACCTCCCCAACCAGATTTTGGATTCTTGGACAGCTTATCTGTCTTAGCTAACCATCTCCTCCTTCTGCCCAAAACAATGTTTTCTCAGTGTTTGTATCTAATCAATCAATATTAATCAATATTAAAGTCAACATTGGATAAATGAATAAAATTTCCATTTGAAAAGAGAAGTGGGGTTCTGAAGTTTTGTAAGAGTTCGGAGCTTTTCCAGTAATATGGTAAGTTTTAAGAAAAAGAGTGGCTTAAATAACCTGGAAATTTTGCACATAAAACAAATTTTCTCAACAAGAATATATTCTGTAGATATAGGGAGGACATATGTTACAGCTAAGGGGGAAGGTTTCTACGGTGGAAGTGTTACAGCTCTGAAGATGAAGGTATCCTGGCAATTGAGAGCCAAGGAATACCACAGTCACATCACACAATGAAACACAAGATGGTTGCTGCCCCTGCTTGGGTGAGAAGGAGCAAAGAACTGCACAAGAGGCAGGCTTTATGAAGGGTTTTCTTTTGGGGGGTGGCGAACTTTCCAGGGTGAGATCTGAGTACAGGCTCAGGTATTGGTGGGATTTTGTGGCCTGATCTTGGGCTTTTTTTCCCTGTAGGGTAGACCCTAAAGGGCTTACACTAGGTTTAACCATTCTTCAAGTTCCCAGTGTCTAGCTCTATTGTCAGTGCACAAGGTTATACCTTATGTAGAATCCATCTGTTCTTGATTTCAAAGTTAATAGTTGATCCAAGTACCAACGGTAGTAGGGTGGAGTACTAAGCCTTAAGTGGGACTTTTGTATCACTGCTGCTGAGGCTGAAGGAGCATCCCAGAAGAGTGTAGCAAGAAAATAAGAGCTGGAGAATGAGGTGGTATGCCACAAAAAAGTGTGTCCTCCTGTATGGTATGGCCCTCACAGTCCTGAGCTCAGTGCAGCTTTGGTTATGTGCACAAGACCTACACAGGACAAGGTTCTTCTGTGTTGCATCATGGAGGAGAGGGCAGCTAAGGCCTCATGTCTCCCTGAAGTATGCGATTTACAGTTAGTGGTTGCTAGGGGAGAGAGTGCCATTTTTGTCAGTGGTATACACACTGAAAGGTAGCCTGTGCTCTAACTTCCCACATCTGCTCATGCAATCAAACCTAACTAGGGACACACACACATGATTTAAAAGTTTTAAGGAAGCCTCTTGTGAAGAAAGATTTCAGAGGAAGCGGGAATGGGATGAAAAAGCATAATGAAAATTACCAAGATGCATCACATACACGTACGGAACTGTCAAATAATATATATGTATATGGTGCATCTTAGTAATTCAATATGTATCTTAGTAAATGTATTATTTTAGTAAGATATTATTAAGTACATAATTAGCAATACATTTAATATTGCTGTTATATCATAATAGTAATTATTAGTAAATATCTTAGTAAAATATATATGGAGGCAAAACACTCAAACTCAAACACACACACACACACATTTTTTTTAAAGAGATCCCATAAGAGGGGCCTAGGAAGATGGCTCAGTCAGTAGAATGTTTGTCAACCAAGCATGAAGACATGAGTTTGGATACTTAGTATCTGTATAAAAATGGATTTGGCACAGTATGCACTTGTAATTCCAGTACTAAGTACGCAGAGCCAGAAGGATCCCTGGGGCTTACTGACTAGCCAGTCTAGGTGAATTGGTATACTCCAGACTCAAGGATAGCCTGTCTCAAAAACTAAAGTGGAATGGAATTGAGGAAGACTCATGTTGACCTCTGATACCTACATGCACATGCACACACATGCACATGAGAACTGCAAGAATTGCATCTCCGTGCATTAGAGAAAATTTCTACTTCATTCATAGCCAAATAAGCTGCTTTCTGTCCAACATTTGCACAGATAACACCTGTACATTCAGGAAGAAACAATATATGTGTGGCAACAAAAAGTATTAGGCAGGGGAGTAAAAGCTGGTAGATATTGGAGAGATTGGACACTTTGATAAAGGAGGTGTGAGTTTATTGCTATTTCTGGGTTTTATTCTGCAGTCAGGATAAAGTCAGCATGCTGGAGAGGACTTAGTGAAGCCTGGTCTTACTTGAGAAAGAACTGGCCCAATAGCTATTGCTAGAACGCACAGGAGACTTTTGGAAGGAAGAGAATGTGATTGCAAATTTTACTTTTAACTAATGGCCTAATCTCTGGGTTGACCAAGTACCATGCAAGCAAAGGGCATGCTCTCAAGGAATCCAGCTAAGAAAAAAAAAAAAAAAAAAAAAAACCAGCAAAACTTTACAGCTAGGCCATAAAAAAACAAACCAAACGAACAAACAAAAGCAGAACTGAAATCTGCACTGCCTCCTATTTCTGAAAACATAGAGCTGGTACATTTGGTTTGGCCAAATTAACTTCCTGATTGTGATAGCCAACCAACGTTCTTTGAAGGAAAGTACTATAGTCCAGAGTTTCTGCCACACATCATTCACAATTTCCAAGATAGAATTCAAATCATTTGTGGTAACAGATTGGATAGAAAGGCATTTTGGAGAACGTTTAAAGTGAACATTAAAGTGAACTTCTAGGGGTATTGTGAGGGTGTTTCCAGAGAGGAGCAACTACCTGCATTCTGGGTAGGTGTTAGAGTTTCCTTTTGTGTTGCTGCTATAAAAGACTATGACCGGAGCAACTTAAGGCTGATGACTCCTGTGAGTGAGGAATGTTCCTATAAATGCATATATTTGAATACTTGGCCACTAATTGGTGGTGCTTTGGGGGAAGTTATAGAATTTTGAAAAGATGCAGCCTTGCTGGAGGAAGCACATGGATGGGGGTGGTGGGCTTTGAGAATTTATAGCATCATTATAGTTCTATCTCTGTCTCTTCTCTCTTCCTCCTCCTCCTCCTCCTCCTCCTCCTCTTCTTCTTCCTCTCTCTCTCTCTCTCTCTCTCTCTCTCTCTCTCTCTCTCTCTCTCTCTCTCTCTCTGTCTTCGTCTCTGTCTTTATTTCTTTATTTCCCTCTTCCCCCTCAGTCCATCTCCCCTCTCTCTCTCCCTCCCTCTTCCCATGTATGGATGAAAATGTAACCAGCCAGCTTCCTGCCTCTGCTGACATACCATGCCTTATCCACCATTATGAACATCTCTGGAACCATAAACCAAAATAAACTTCCTTCCGTAAGTTGCTCTGGTCATAGTATTTTATAGCAGCAATACAAAAGGAAACTCTTAACACCTACCCAGAATGCAGGTAGTTTTAAATTGTCACTGGGCTGCAGATAGATGGAGGAGAAAAAAGAAACCTTGTAGCGAGGGAGTCTTTCTTGTCTCTGCTTCCTGGCAACCATGATTTGACCTGCCAGACACGCCTCACCATGATGAGCTGAAATATGCTATGAAATCATAAGCAAAATAAAATTTCCTCTTTTTAGGGTGTATCTATCTTGTATTGACAGAAAAACTAGATGGTAAGTATCGTCACCTGTTGAGACATTTTGTTAAAGACAAAACATTTTCAATATAAAAGCCAACGAATAGCAATTCCAAGATTATTTCAATGTTTGAATTAAATGAGTAGTTATTTTTTAGGGTAGAAAGGACTGTAAGACAATGAAAAGATGAGAAACCTCCACTGAGAGATAAATAATACAAAGGGACAAATTAGGGAGTCCCAGTCTCAACAACGTCGCTATCAATTCTCAAACTAATCTACAGATATGACGTATATTCAACCAAAATCTCCACAATTGCTTTGTAGAAATTTCAAAATTCTCAAATTTGTATAAAAAAGAAAACGAAGATAATCAAAACTATTTTGAAACAACAAAAATGGTTGTAAGGCTCACACTACTTTGTTTCAATGTATTATAATGCAACTGTAATCAAGATTGGTATGGTATTGGAGGTGAGGCAAATCAATAGAAGTGAATTTAAGGTCTAGAATATATATTTACACTTCATATTATTAACTTGATCTTCAATAAAGGTACAAAGCAGCTTGAATGGAGACATTTAAAAAAAATCTTGCTGGGACAACTGGAGATGAGGGTGCCGGAGACTGAGCCTCGAGTTCTACTATATAGAAATATTATAACTGACCCAAATGGTTCATGGATCTAAAACCTGACAATATAAAAAATTCTATAAATGAAACAGAAAAAAATCTTTATAACCTTGAATAAGGCAAAAACTTCTTTTATCACGTGCGTGTGCACACACACACACACACACACACACACACACACACCCTAATCCCACAAAAGAAAAGTATCAGGAAATTGAAATTCATAAATTTAAAATACAGTCTTTGAAACCCAGTGTAAAAATCAAAACCCAAAGCCATAGATGTTATAAAGCACTAGTGATCTTAAAATTAATGTCATACTTAGATATTCCTACATACAAACATATTAGACTGTTCTGTCTGACCCCAAACTGTAAAGCAATAGGTGCTCCTTGTATATTGTTGATGGGGAATGCACAGTGGAATGTTCACTTAGCAAAAAGCTTGACAATTCCTTCAATAGTTAGGCTCATCATACAGTCCCCAAACCACTTATGCAGAGGTATTGCCCATGAGAAAGTGAAATCTTTATTCACATCACTCACAATCTACACAGAGTGTTTCTTAGCATTTTTTCACTGTTACTGCTAAAAACTCCAAAATGGTCCAAGTAGTCATCAACTGGTGAATAGATAAATCATGTGATCCCTACTCAGGGACTGCTACTTAGCAACAAAATACATACGGAAACTTTGAGGATCCTCGCCCATGTTAAGCTAAATAAAATAAGCCAGAACAAATAATCTACTGCTATTTGCTTTTATTTGTATGAATCTATTCAGGAAATGTCAAACTAGAAGATACTTCGGCTGTTTATAGGAGGTGTGAGGTAGGAAGTTTTTCACTATAGGGGAGACAGAGGGAACCACTACCCATGTTCTTACTATGGTAGTGTTTATGTGACTACATACATACTTTAAAACTCACAGTTTATAATAGGAGGTGCGTGTGTAGTTATATCCTAGTGTTAGCTTTGAGAAAAATGAGGTGAAATAAAAAACATTTTCAGATAATAGAAAAATCAAGAGACTCTGGTGCCCATGGACTTACTCTATATGAAAGCTAAAGGAAACTCCTTAGAGTAGAGATAAATGAAAGCAGATGTAAACATTTGTCTAGGGGATGAGTATTGATGGTTGCAAATGATATGTGTCTGTGTGTGCATAAATGAGCATATATGCATGTACTGATATAATTTATAAAGATTTGGGCAGGTAGGTAAAAAAAACTTCCTTAGATCATAGTTTATATCAGTATTTTCTTATTAAAAGAAACTAACACATAAAATAGTTGGAAAAGCTTTCTAAGACAGAGTATAGCAAGAGTGAGGTCATATGAGGCAGATCACTCAGGATACCCTCAATTTAGCAAATATGGTTTCTTCAGTAGAGTTAGTATTCTGGCTGACCTGATTCTCAGGGCTTAGAAGACAATACCACATCACAATGCAAACAAAACAATTAACAACCTGTAAATAGTGCTTGCTTCGGCGGCACATATACTAAAATTGGAACGATACAGAGAAGATTAGCATGGCCCCTGTGCAAGGATGACACGTAAATTCGTGAAACGTTCCATATTTTTGAGACTATGCCAGGGGGCCTAGCAAACACAGAAGTGGATGCTCACAGTCAGCTATTGGATGGATCACAGGGCTCCCAATGGAGGAGCTAGAGAAAATACCCAAGGAGCTAAAGGGATCTGCAACCCTATAGGTGGAACAACATTATGAACTAACCAGTACCCCGGAGCTCTTGACTCTAGCTGCATATGTATCAAAAGATGGCCTAGTCGGCCATCACTGGAAAGAGAGGCCCATTGGACATGCAAACTTTATATTCCCCAGTGCAGGGGAACACCAGGGCCAAAAAAATGGGAGTGGGTGGGTAGGGAAGTCGGGGGGAGGGTATGGGGGACTTTTGGGATAGCATTGGAAATGTAATTGAGGAAAATACATAACAAAAAACAAACAAACAAAAAAAACCAACCTGTAAATAAGACATGATTTCCCTTCCCCAGATACTTTCAATAGTACAGACTTTGAAAAGGATTCTGAATGGGTCTTCTGGTCACACACAAGAATTTTTTTCATTAAACATTTACAGCTTTTTACAAAAGGTAGGTCCTTTCACACACGCACACACCCCATGCTTGTAAGGTTGTTAGAATCCCAGGAAGAGTGTTTTATGAGTTACTAAAAAGATGATGGAGAACAAGCTACACTGGAGTTATCTGATAGTCAGGTTTCCAGATAGTATGCCTATACTTAGCTGATCCCTTCCTCTGAGAAAGCAATTAACTGACAATCACTATGGACTATGAAAATACAAGGACACTCAGAGAGTACTTTATAGATTTTTTTTTAACAGCACCAGGAAAATATATTGACTCAGTCCCCAAGAGTCCTAGGAGGAGACCATTTGCATGGACATTAGTCATCTGACACAACTTTATTGTGATTTAGAACTAACCAGGGATATAGTACTATAGAGAGCTGGGAAAGCGATAAGGGGAGGTGAAAGAGTGACTGAAGTCCTGTGTTGTTTGAGTTGGGCATGGCCATGTCAAGTGCCAAAGTCTTAGACTGTAGGAAATTGGCAAATTCATAGTGGGGTTTAAGTACAAGTGTTCACGAAGGATTGTCCAGCATATGCAAGTACAAGTGTTTACAGCTCATCAATGTGTGCATATCTAGTACCTGCAATTTCCTCCTCCTGCATGTTTACTCTCTAAGACTGTTGCCTACAGAGACCCACCTACTAAAACTAGCTAAGTCCTCCCCTCTGGGCTTAGAAAATAAGCAGACTGAGATTGGGTTGTTGCAGTAATTAGTACCATTCCATGACAGTGCATACAGACCACTGACCCAGCTTCTCTGTGTCCCTTTGTCTGTCATTTCTTTAGTGTCTGCCTTTCCCCTCACCCCTTCATTATCCCTAATCAGATCAAGATACCAAGACATGGAGATCACCATTTGGTACAGAAGATAGAAAGCAGCTCGTATCTGGTAAACAGCTGACAATGGAGGGTGTTTGGCTGTCACGTTTAGTTAATGACGTTTAATAATTTACATGACTAGAAGAAAGGCGATCACAGTTACAATGAAATGCAAAGTAGAGTGGAAGGCAATAAAAAAATGAAGGGGGAAATATTTAAGTTGGTGTTCAAAATCCCGCTAACCATCTGTTTTCATGGACTTGTCTAGGTGCTAGTCGTTCTTTTGGAATGGTCTTTTAGCAATGTATGTTGCTTCACATAGCTCCAAGTCTACCTTTCAAATGCACAAGGTTATTTAACATTCACCAAAATCCTATAAATCCTTCCACTGCATCCACTAGAGCTTGAACATCTGTCTTTGGAAAAGCTCCAAGTCTAGCCCAAGAATATTTTTTGAGATAGGGTCTCCACTATTCATCCCGAGATGATTGTGGACTTGCAATATTTCTTCCTCCACCTTCCAGTTTCTAAGGTTGCAGGTGTGCATCGCCATGCCCAGTGCTAAGCTGATTTCTTAGATTTCCACTAAATCGTGTTATCCCAGGTACTCACTGTTTGTTCACAGATGTTCCTAAGTCATGGTCTCCATTTCACTTTAATACACTTTCATTCACCCCTGCCAAGATTTTAACAAGCCTGCTCATGTACTTCTGTATCCTCAAACTTTAGACAGAGTTGACATTGGGCATATGGTAAAGACCTGAAAGGTGTTAACAGTGTAATGCTAGCATCTGTCAACATTCATGAGCTCCTTGGTGTTTATGTATCAGAAAACTTATTGACAAGGTCTCATATACCGGGCTTCCTATTATACTTGATACACATTGCTTCCCGTAGAGAGATGAAGTGGGTCGTGGAGTGTCTTTTAAAGTGGAAGTGTTAAGAAGAAGAGGGAGAGACTAACAGATTTCAGTGCATCAAACCAGGGATGACCGAAGGCTGCTGATAGGCTGGGATCACTCACCACTGTATGGTAATAGGAAAGGAGATAGAAATCTCACTGTCTATGTCATTACACTGATCATTTCAGATGTTTACACTTTTGACTGTTCTGTGCTGGGATTTCTAAGAAACCTCTTCTTATGAGGCAGTATATAATAGATGGGGGAAGCAGAAACTCAGGGTCCAGCATGTCCATTGTGTCGATTGTTAACTTTGTATGCCTTATTTTGTTTCTGTATATCACTGGATGTATGGCTTAGACAATTTACTTCAACTCTTATCTATAAGAACGATGTCATACCTACCTACCTCACAGGGCTGTGTAAGATACTAAAGGCAAAATATAAACAAGTACTGCTTAAACTTCCCCCTTCTGTTGTCTTTCCCCATTAGACCTGAAGAATTTGAAAGTATTAGACATGAACAATAAGTAAAAGGTGCTCCTTGGTATAAGGTATTCATCAATACCCTATATTACAGAACATTTCTTTCCTCAGATGTCAGTTCTTGCAGATATTATAGTGTTGGTTGTTAATTGTATTCTTGAAAGGCTTAACATTGTTTATAAATGTTTTTCTCTGAAAAATGTAAAAAAGAAAACCAGATAAATTGTTATTTCTCGATCATGATGGATAGCAACATAATTATGAGATTTAGAACTCCCTGGTTTCAATTTCTCTGCATAAGTCAGGAGACCATATTTTTGCAATTTTGAAAAAGAAGTACTTTGTATAGAGGAAAGTTAATTATTCTTTCTCAGTTTCAGCAAGAATCACATTTATTACATGTTCAACAAAGTAGTATTCATTTTATCCAAATGAGAAATAGTTGAGGGACTTCATTATATTCGGAGAACATTTCCATCAATCAGAGATTTAGCAGCTACCAAAAAGAATTCCACAATTCATCTTTTATATCATGGGTGTGACTTTTAATCTCTGTACTAAAAATATTAAATATGAGGGAAAACTGTTCATAAACCGTAATGTTCCTTGGCAGAGAAAAACTGCTTTGTGTTTTTGAAGATATGAGAAATTTAAATGAAACTTACATGCTTGAAATTAGTGCCAGATGCAATGCAATTCCAGCACAATTCACTAGCTGCATGGCATAGTTCACCATGATTTACTAAAAAAGTATTCAACAAATCTATGTTTCACTGAAATCTCAAAAATACAAGTATTTCATTCATAAAACACATGGCTTGGCAGGTTTCCAGAGTAGGAATTTTCTGGAGGGAAAATAAATTTATTGATTAAAATAAATCAAATCGCTGATGGTTTCCTTAGAAAATTTGCAAAACATAATATGCAGAAGTTGACAGCTTCACGTCTTGAGCCAGAACAAAAATCCAAGATATGGCTTTATGTTTATTATCAAACTTTATTAGTGTCATAAGCGGGTATTTAAGACATTTCATATTAACATTTGGAAAATATACATGTAATTATATATGTATATAAACGTATATATGCTAAGACTGTACATCTTTGGCATTTTTATTCCAATGCACAATCACATGCAGTAAGTAATGAGCGTTCATGGATGGGATGAATGTAGAAAAAACTAGGGACTAATCATGCTAGCATTATTTCTTTCTACCCACACGCTATAGCTTCTTCCCTGCCCCCTCACTATTCTGGTCACCCCTCTGCCTCTAGCAGTTGTTATGTAATAAATATAGTTTTCCCCCAAATCCTTGTAGAAGACTTAATCCACCACATAGTTATATCTGGAGATAGGATCTCTAAGTGAGTAACCAAAATAAAATCAAAAGAATGTGTCTCTGACCTGGTCCCATTAGTATCCTTATGAGGGCTTCAGAGCACTCTCCTAAACTGTGTTCCAACTAGGTCACGTGAGCACACTGAGCTAGTAGCTGCTTACAAGCCAAGAGAAAAGACCATGCTACCAGATATTACAGTATCCAGAGCTGGAGAAATGCATTGATTAAGATACCCAGTCTGTGGTATTTTGTTATAGCAACTCACAGCAAACTGACACAGCAATTACCTGCTCAATGCTGACAGTTATGCTTTTCTCTAGAATCAGGGAATGCTTGAAAGGAATCCTCCATCATGCAAACTTATCAAATCATGATTCTAGAACACTACATCATAAACTTGCATATCTTCCAGAAGTTATTGGACAATGCATGGGTATAATGTATGTTTAAATATTAGGATTAAATATGTAATAATGATTAATCCATTCACATTATTGAATAGAGGCAAGAATTTTGTACATCACAATATTTTAAAAGGTTCTTGTTCATAATGTGAATAAGTGAAAATTACTGTAAGTTAAGCAATGTGTGCATTGTTTGGCCTACAACCAACTCCTTGCTTTGAGAAACTAAATAGCTTGAACTACAGCTTCACTAAAGAGTATGTTAGTATTCTTATAACGTGTTGCTGAGTCTTAGTCAGTCATAGCAGTTGACTTTTAGCCAGTCAGTATGACAGCTGATCACACCATGTTTTTATAAGGTAAATACTAAGATATGACCAACCACACTATTATATCAGTTTCTTTTTACCTTTTTTAATTTACAAAGATTGCTTGCTCACTGATGGAACACTCTGAACTTTGACTGGGCCAGAGTACTCCTCTATTCATGAAACAACTGTTTGTTCAAATCAATTCTGCAAAGTTTAATTTTTCATGTTTTTTTTAACTTTGTTCAAGGCTTTGTATTTTGTATGTGCATATGCCATATATGTGTTCTGATGCATGTGCATAGAGGTCAGAAGACAACTCCCAAGTGTAGTTCCTTAGGGGATGCCCACCTGTCTTTTGTGGTCACTGGCCTAGAGCTTGCCTCGTAGGCTAGTCTGCCTGTCTGCATCCTCAGTGCTGGCTGCCATGCCTGGCTTTTAAAATACGGATTCTGAGGATGGAATGAACTTAGGTTCTCACTGAGCTATCTCTCAGCCCTGTAGTGTCTTATATAACCATCACAAGAAAATAGAAACATAATCTGATTACAGAACAGTACTTCAGAAAATGGAAGCATTTCTGAAGTGGTCCTACTTCATCCCCGTATCATCGCCTGGATTTACTGTTTTCACATGGTGAAAATTTCTGCTCTTTTCCTCATTTACACGCCCGTAAACCCCTCATCAGGACCTATACACTATGCCAGCCTGGTAAATAAACTTCTGAGTAGGGGGTGCTTAGCTGGATTTGATTCAGTCAACCAGACTGGGAAGTCCCTGGAGAACTGGAATCTGGTTGAGAATTGCATGAGGCCTGGAACACAGTGGACACTCAAATATACGCAAAAAGATAGGAAAGGCGGGGGAAGGGGGGTGGCGAGGAAGCGAAGGAAGCAAAGCCTTCCTTGAAGAGATCATCTACAGTTCTCCATTGAACTCAGGTGAGCATCGAAGTCAGCATTTTCTTTAGCCAAGTTCACCAGCATAGGAAAGGAACGAGGAAAGGACAAAGCTTTTTAAAAAAAAAAATCGCTCGGTCAAAGTGAGGAAAAGGAGAAAAACAAACTAACAAACAAACAAACAAAAAAACAAAAACAAAACCCCAACAACATCTTCCTAGCAGAGGAGCTAAGGCAAGCCAGGCTGTTCCCTAGGCGACCATAGAGCCAGAACGGCCGCAGCCGATTGGCTGATCCGCCCGAGCCAATCAAAAGGCACGATGTTGGCGGGGTTCTAAGATGGCCGCCGAGCCGCTGTTTCCTGCTTGGTAAGTTCGGCTTCGCGAGGCGCGACTTGGCGGCAGGATTCGCGGCGGCCTGTCGGGCTGTGTTCCGAGGCAGGGTGGGCGGCGCAGGAGTCGGGGCGGCTCGTCCTCGCAGATCTGCCGAAGCGGGCTTGGAAAACCCTGGGTTCGGGCGGGCGCCGCTGGGCTCCGGGGGCGTCGTGAGGTCCCGGGCCAGCGAGGAGCGCGGAAGCGGGCACTCGCCGTGTCCACACAGCAACTGCGGCTGACCAGAGCGAGGCTCGCGGCTCGCCGCCCCGCCGGTGTCCCGATGCGAGTTCTGACGCGGCTGGAGAGCTGAAGGTGGTGCGGCCTCCCACCCGGTGAGTGCCGCGGAGTTCCAGGTTGTCGGTGCGGGAAGGGGTGTGCCTTTCAGAGCCACCCTCTCAGTCTTGAACTTTGTAAGTATTTGTACTGTGGCATGGATTGTGTGGTTTAAAATCTTTCCACACAAGTTAGAGAGGGTCCCGAGGAAAAGTGGGTTCCAAGCCTTGGCTGTAAACATTGTTTTAATTCAAACTCACCCATCCTTAAGATTAAAAAAAATACAAAAATAATTTATTTGGAGTATATCTGAACTGAGGCCCCTGACTCTCCTCGGGTTTTCTGTGTCGTTTTAAGAAAAAGGAACACATTTCCTAACAATAAGTAAGACATTTACATTAATGTTGATAATCTTAAGCCTAAAAGTGTGTCAGTTAACTAGTTCCAAAGTTCAGGAACTATTTATTATGTTCTTATAGGTTAGAGGATGGCAGTTATAATTATTTTACAAATAGGATTAAATTTAGATGTTTGTGATTATTTAAAATCGAATACATAAGACAGCCACTTGATGGAAATGCAGTTTAAATTCTGGCATAGTAGAGGCAGAAAATTTGTTGGATGCGCAGATTTTATCCTTTCTTTGGGTATCGCTTGTAACCAGTTTTGCGGTCTAGAAATTCATTTCTCAAATCTCTAAATGTGACTTTCAGTGTGCTACTTAGTATAATATCTCCCCATTTTTCATATGCAAAAAGCGCAGAAAAAATTATTAGTAAAATTTGCCTAGATTTGGCCTGTCTCCCAAATCTTTGTCTCCAAGAATTCGCCACCAACTTTGCCCTCTAAAAAAGTTCATAATTTAAAGCTGTCAGGCGTAACTGGATCACAGCGATTTTGGCCAGTTGTAGAAAGGGTTGCTGTTAGTTTCTAATGCGTGTTGTGATGAAGATCAGTGCCTGCCTCTTGGTTTGTGTGCGGTGTGTGACAGGTCTGCCTTGGTTTTCTCCTGCTGCTTGTCTGTCTTTTGTTGTAACTTGGTTTCCTGCCCTTTTTCAGTGGCCCCTGTGCAGAGCCTCTGAAAACTGATCATCTGGTGAGGTAGAGGAGAGAACCTGCGTTTATATTTATCAAAGAGTAAGGCAGCTCTGTTCATTTAGGACTCTGAGGCCATTAAGATCATAAACATTTTAAAGGTGTGTGTGAGACCATCGCACTGGTATCTGACCATACCTTCATTTTAGAGCTTAGCAAGAATGGAGACCCAGGCAAATACAATGGCCTGCTAAGGATGGAAGTCATCTGACTTTCAAGACTATTTTTACCTCTATAACTAGTCATTTACAGATCTGACACAAACTAGAACTTTTATAATTGGTATTTTTTTTTTATCTCTATAGTTTCTGTATCTGAAAAGATGGTATTTACTAAATCCTTTTTATTTATTTATTTATTTTTTTAGAGAATGAGGTATATAGTCAACATCTCTGGTAACAGGTAAAGAATATGCTTTACTGGATTTAGGGTTTCTTACCTAAAGGTAGATGATACTGTGCTACCAGGGGGAAAGTAAAATACTGGATTTTTTTTTTTTAAATATTGATAATTAGCTTAGTGACTTTCAGTACTTTCATTATAAAACTTCTTAAGAATACATAGATTACCAGGTGCTGAACCACTTTGTTCTAAATGCATTGCTTTCTGCCAGAGTCTGCTCAGTAATGGTTGTGGTTGTTTTACGAGGGTGAAAGAAAGCCCTTTTTATTTAGACTTAGAAATTCAGTTCATAGCAAATGATGTCTGCCCAGAACTAGGAGATATGTCCCACGTTGTCCACAAAATAGTTTGTACATGGAAAAAATCCTAACTGCAATGGTGAAGTGTTGGAAATGAAGAAGTGATATTTCAAACTTGAGAAAAAAGGAAGGAATGTGGCTCATTTACATCTTCCTGGAGGATATGATTAAATTAAATACTGGGTTACAGGCTAAAAACTGAAAGCTTACAAGTTAATTCATTTTCTGTGCTATGGGCCTGGCTGTAATCTACATAGAATTGAGTTTCTGTTTGTCTGGTATTCCACATCTTTTTAGAATGGCTGAGTGAATATTCTCAGAGACTAATCTAGGATTTTTAAAGACATATAACCTGAAAGGAATGAAAGAGACACTTCAAAGAATTAATCGCCCTTCTGAGAATCTCAAACAGGAGTAACAGGAGGCCAGATATGACGCCAATTGGAAAATGTATGAATGACATGTATATGCGGAAAGACAGTGTCTTCAAACAGGAGCCCAAGGCAGAAATTACCAGTTAGCCTCTCCATATTGGCTAGTTTATAGTTGAGCTGCTGCTTAACTGGACTGATGTGTTGGGCAGGCTCGTTACCAGCAGTTTACCTGTGTTTATCAGCAGATACCTTAATTTCCCTTACATCTGTTTTTGTTTTCCTTTTGTTTTGGGCCACCCCGTCCCTCAGTATCATGGGAAACTGATATGTGGCTAAAGATTTTAAGGGACTGAGTTAAAAAGCAAACAAACAAACCTTATTTGAGTTTTGTAGTATGGATTTGGAGGATCTTTTAACTTTTCCTCTTTCTTCAGGTCCATTTAAGAAACTGTCAAACCAGGAAAATACAGTATCAGCATATTAAATGCCTTATCAGCAGTCAATAAGAGTAATTTTGAGAAAGTTCAAAAAGCGGTGAAAACTAGGTAGCTGCCTGAAAACTGATGAGGAAAAGATACCTTCTATAGGGTACCTGAGACCGCTCTCCTTGGGGAATCACATTTGAATGCCCAGAATACAGATTGTGAAACTCCAGATGAGCTCAAACAGAGGCCTGCCATGCTATCTAAGGCCCAGGCAGAGTGACATTTCCACGCTGCGGTGTGGATTCTGGTCTGTGAAGCTCCTGGTTCTCTCCTGTGTGTACTTTGGTTCCTAGACTCTTGAGAGTATCTAGCGTGCAGTGAACTGCCATGGGCAGTTCTTCTATAGCAGGCCCCAGGCATGCTTTAAAAATGCCTGAAATTGTTAGTTTTAACATCCTCAACTAGATAACGAACCTAAAGGTGATGCAGATGCTTTGCTACGCTGTTCTCCTCGCTGGCACATTTCACAGTGTATCTCAAGACTTCATTCATCTTGTCTTTTAAAACCTAAGACCAAGCTTAGAGGAGATGAAGGTTTTATAAGTCAAAACACATATAATCTGGGGTCTCTACTTTGAGCTGAACATAAATTCTGGATGGAAAGTTACACACTGTAGTTTAGAGCAAACCTTTATAAATGAGAAACATTAATATTTGAGTTTCATTCATTGTCTGATTGTCTGCCTCTTGTTTTACTGCTCTATTCAGAAGGCCAAGCACAAGGTTATTCAGAGGAGCTTCGTGTCAGACTGCAGATCAGGGTGGGAACATGATTTGTATCAGTTGACAAATGAAACACTACAAATATTAGAAACTTCAGAGGTATATATGGGTTCTTCTTCCATACTAGGAGTGATAAAAATGCATTCATGGCCACAGAAATAATAGCAAGAACCACTGAACAGTTGTTTTTTTCTTTTTCTTTTTGATGCTGAGTTCAAATTTATTTATTTATTTATTTATACTTTAATTTTAACACTAAACGTTGAGCCCCTAGAACCTCCTGAATGCTGTGGAGTATTGTATCTCATTTAATCCTCAGACTAACCAGTGTGATTATCCTGTGCCACAGATGCAGAAACTGAGGATCAGGGTTGTTAAGTAATTTACTTCTTCCTCTAGAGGAACTGGAGTCAGGAGTCCAGTTGAGTCTTCTTAAAAAGCAAGAGAATGTTTCAGAAAATCAGATACTGATTAACATATCCTAAAACACAAAAATACTGCTTCTTTGAATCTGAGGAGGTCCTTAAAAGAAATATGTAATTCAGAGTAATGCAGAGATCCTGATACCTGTGACCTGCAGAGAATGAGGACACCCAGGAGAGCTTTCTGTTCTTCACTGATGATGAAATAGGAGAAATGCAACCAATTCGGGCTCAGTTGTATGGAAAAAATAGGCTATATTATGGAGATCAAATGAAACTTTGATAATCTTTGCACATGATTACATGAATTCTAAAAGTCATTTTCATGAAACTTAATGATTATACCATTGGGCAATACAGATAATGCCAAATACTATGTTAAACTTATTTCCCAAATACATATATTGTTACTCAAGAGAGCTGTATGCTTGTTAAAATTTTAGATTTATATTTCATTTAGTTAATTTTACCAAACTGTAAAATTTAAAACTAGGATATATTCTTTTACCTCCACACTTTTAAAAATGTATTTATTAATTATATTTTTTCACATTTATATATGTGTATGGGTGTGGGTGTCCATGCCATATCACATAGATAGAGGTCAAAAGACATCTTGCAGTTGTTTCTCACCTACCATGTGTGGTGGAACTCAGGTCGTCAGGGCTGATGACAACAAGCACCATTACTTGCTGAGCCATCTTGTTGGCACATACTGCTACACCTTTTAAAATACAGATGTACAACTTAGTTTTTTCTTTGTTTTCCTGCTTCTTAGACAACATGCCTTTTGAAAGTTATATATGCTTCAGTGTAGATGACGCATCCACCTTTACTTTCTTTTGTGGGCACAGTGAGAAACATGCTATTTTAAGCCTTAAATTAATTGTGATGTTTCACGTGTATAATTGCAGCATTTAGGAGGCTGAAGCAGGAGGGTCTTCAGGAATTCTTGGCCAGCCTAGAGTAAGGCCCTTTCTTAGTAAAAGAACAAAAAAAATAAAAAATTAAAAATACATTGTTTTAAGTTTCTACTGACATTCTTGAGCCATGAGTGCTTTACTGAGTGTCAGAGGCAGAATAGTCCATACTTAAGAAAATCAGGGTTCTGTTTTATCCATTTTAGATTTTAAAGTTTAAATTGGCTGTCCTTAGGTCATTGGCAGACATATTGGTCTCCTGTGGTATCTGTTAGTGGTTTTAAAATAGTTTCCATGGCTACTATTTGAGTTTGTATTCATCCTTCCCTTTCTCCTATTAGAAGAAAAGATGTGGAGTGGGCTGTTACCTCCTGGACTAAATGAAAGTGATGTTGAATCAGATTCTGAGGATGAAATCAAACTAGAGAACCCAGAACCTTCAGAACTTAATTTACAGGAAGATGGAAAGACTGGCAGCAGTACGAAGCCAGCAGTGTCAGACTTCCCGACAGGCCAGCCAGAGACGAAGACAGAGGCTGATGCAGATGCATATGAGAAGTGTCCTTCTGGGATTCCCTTAAACATGTGGAATGTAGGTTTCCCTTTGTGTGGTTAGGAAAGTATGCATGTTCATGTGTTCTCTCTGTGCTGTGGGCAAAGTATGTTAGGATACAACAGACAGTAGAGGGGCCTCAGAACAGATTCTACTGTTGGATACTAGTTGGATTCTAGTTTTATTTTACATAAGTAGAAGTAGTAAAACCTTCATAGGATTATCTACTTCATAGGATTATCTACCTAACATGATAAATGAGTTTATTTCTTTATTTCTTCCTTTAATTATATGAGTTATTGAGCTTCATTCTCCACTATCAAACAGCTTATATCAAAACCAGTGAATGCCCCAATTCAGCTGAGAGTTGTGAGGACTAAAGTATTTCAAGAACAGAATTCCTTAGTTGGTGGCTTTAGAAATGGCAGAGCATAAGGATTTTTATTTAACACGTCTGTTCCTTTTTAAACTGTATGTTTATCTTCAGTCTCTCTCTCTCACACACACACACACACACACATCTTTTCTCTTTTTACATAGAAATTTCAAGAATTGCATAAAAAAAATTCTGAACAGAAAAATTCAACGCCAAGATTCAGACAGAAAAAAAGAAAACGCTCCAAAAAAGGTGTTTATTTTTAAATTTAGATTGTTAGTTGTGCTAACTCTTAAGTTGATTAATTGAATTAATTTCTTAAAACATGATTTTGAAATAATAGCTGCATAATTAAGTATTGACACTCTAAATTCCTTTTAGGCAAATTGAAGAATGAAAAGGAATCTCACAGGTAGGTAGATTTTAAGTAGTTACTATTCAGCAGTGTGGTAGAATTTTCTAGATTGCTGCACTACTTACCTTTGGTAATGATCAGACATGAGAAGTAGTCATTGAAGTGTAATTATTGCAACCAGTTAAAAATAGACAAAGTAAAAAGAGCCATAATTTATGTACATAGAGTTAATTATCTTCTTGCAGTGAGCAGTCCTCAAATGAGACCCAGTGGGAAGAGCTTACTCAGTATTTTGGAGCCAATGATAGATTTGAACCCCCTGTTAAACAGAAAAAAGTTGAGAAGGTAAGAACCTTTTATATTTATTATATTTTCCACCTTAGCTAACAGGACATATTTTTGATAGCTATGCCTAAAATACTAGTTCATTAATTCATATAATTAGAAACTTAAAATGTCCTGTTGTGTACCTAATAAATAGCTATCTAGTTTAAAACTGTTCAAAAGTATAAGTTGTAAAAATATTATTGTGAGAGCCTCACTCCCTTTGCCTTAGGTAGTGAAAGAAAGCTATTGTAAGGGGCCATCTCACTGAAATGGTGGAGTGTGGTGAAAGCCTTTACCTAATGACCAATCTGAGGCTACTCAAATGTAGATGAGGACTCTAGAGGAAGGGTTAATGTGAGATCTGTTTGTTTTTCGATGAGAAGGTTAGATTGGCTGGACTGAAGTCAGGAGGAGGAGGAGGGTAGCTCAAGCCTCAAGATAATACTGTAGAACAGACATGGGTGGGACCTCAGAGACATAGGGAGTGGGTTTTATTTGCAGTGCACTTGGACTTTAGAGAGTGACATGGTCTAACTTATGCTTAAAGATTCCCTGACTGTGGTGGAGGATAGGTAGGTGGTGATGTAGTGAAAGTGAATGAGAACAGCAGACTCAGCACAAGATAACGATCCTGAGTGAGAACGGTGTGGATGACGATGGAGAAAGTGCAAGTGCTTTGCAGTTTTAATGTGAAAGTATTTACCTTGCATTATTAGGTTTTTTTCAAGTGATGACACACACAATAATTCTAGTTAGAAAATTGAGAAAAGTTAGGAGGAGAGAAGATTTAGAGTAGGACCTATTCAGAATTCATTTTGGGGCAGGAGTGTTAATCAATCAGAACACAAGAACAGAGTGACTAACGACTGTAATGAGGTGGGGGCTCAGAGCAGTGTGAGTTTGTGGTGTGTATTTGTAGTTGTTAATCTCTGGAAATGAAGACAGGCCTTGAAGGAACAAAACAGGTATTCGAGGCTATGGAGGCAGTATTGGTAGGGTCTAAGCATGAGAATCTGGTTCTCCTAGGGTTAGAGGACTAAGGGGGCTGTGATAACAACTCTGTTGTTACCGTATGTTTGAAGTTGTATAATCCCAGGACTGCCTAGATAAGACTAGCTCTTATTCATGTAGAATTTAGAGTTTGTATGGAGTTACAAGAATTCTTCAACCTATCATTTGAAGAACTCCATCTTAGCACCTAGCACTTTGTCTCACATGCATTTCTGTCAAAACAGCAGTTAAAAGTGTGAACTCTGTTTCACAGAAATTGCTGTGAGTCTGTCTGATTGTAGTCACAGGTGCATCCATTGTGTAAGTTTAGACTCTTCCTGCAGAGTCCTCTGCATAAGTGACACCTGGCGAGGAATGTTATGGGTCTTCTAACCAGGGAAACTGTTATTGGCCAGGCTTATATTTAGCCAGCGCTTAATATTCTACAAGTAAATGCAGACATGAAAGGAAAGGAAGGATTTAGTGCAGCTGAATGACTTCAGCGCCACTCGGGAGTTGCCTGTGATTGCATGCCAGCAGTCTGCACTCACTCCTTAGGTTGGGGTCAGGGTTTTACATGATGCTTCCTTTTGGGATCCTGCCGAGGTTTCTACTGTGAGACCAGCAAAATAAATAAACTTTAAAAAAAGTAAAAGCAAAGTATCCATACTGGAGACACCACGATAAAAGCTCTGAATACATGTAGTAAGTCCAACAGATAGTTAGGAATCTGGTGAGGACTGTGCAGACACGTGGTGTGGTGTAAACAAATATGGATTTCCAGCCTAGCATTTACTCTCTGGAGCAGAGGCTGATCTGTTACCAGAAAGTCTTTATTTTGTTTTCACTCAACCCTCAAGAATAGTAAAGCAAAACAAAACTTCTTAATCTCATGTCTATCATACCCTCCCTTGGAGTCCTGCCAAGCCAAACTGATGCTCAGCCCAGAATGTGTACTGTAACACTGCTGTCACCTGCTTGCCAGACCATGTAGACACGCTTGTAATTTTTTTTACATATAGTCTTCCTAATATTCAATGCTGTATTAAAGTGTTCTTTGTATTAAATACAGATGTAATAGATATCACTAATTATGTAATTAAAGCATGATTATTTCAGATTTACATGGGAATTTCTGAAGAGTAAATTGTACTCATTTATCTTACTATAAATGTCTCAAGTATTTCGTAGTTGACTCAGTTTTATTAATTAGCATCATTGTTGAAGTTGTTTGGGTATATCAAATGGACACTGGTCATGAAAACTAAAGGTTCTTTTATCATTCTTTTTTTTTTTTTTAAAGAATTATTGTCTTTGTTTGTTTAAAGTTGTTCATGAGAGGAAAGTGCTGTTATATAGATTAGGTTTTAGGTTTTTTCAAACTTTTTTTTTTTGTGATAGAATGCTTATTCCATTTAGACCTTTATGTGGAACTCTAGGACATAGGCTAGATCAAAACCTGACTATTTTGAGTGCATAGGGAGGCAGGCACAGGGGTTTGGGAAAAACTTCATGGAGTAAGAGTCACAGTGTTTTTTTATGATCCTGTGATGATTTCTATAGGGAGGACAAGTTTTAGCTTCATAAAATAAATGAAGAAGCAGAAGGTTAGTATTACTTGGCTTAAAAACAAATAGTAGGTAAGATGTAAGACTTTAAACTTAAGTCATTTGCCCCAATCTGAGTTTTTCTAAAGTAAGTTTAGTTTTTAACTTAACTAAGTTTTGTATGACTTATATATAAAATAAAAAAAATCATTACATGTGACTTCTTAATATATAACTTAGGTTTATATTTATATGTTGCTCCTTCCTCTTCTCTATGGAAAAATCGTATCATTTTGCTCTTAGATATTTAAATTCAGTCATAATCAAATTTAAGAATATAATTTATTTGTATTATGCTTTAGAGATTGGATATATTATCCAAATAAATATTTAGGAGTTAGATTTATGTAAAAACACATTCTGATATTGTTGGACTTAAAGAGCTTTAGACACATATTAAAAGGAATCCTTCATGTGCACATGTAGAGCGAGTCCCTAAGCCTAGTGCTCCTGAAATCCTACATACACATTTGCTGTTATGCATTCTTGACATCTGTAGGACAGCTTTATTGATTAGAGGTCATTTGTTGTCTTATACAACATAATGCCTTTTGGTAAAATTTCCACTTGTAGCTAAATTGCCATTCCTAAACATTTCTGTTCTCTGAGTTTTATCCTTAATTCTTATTCAAGTAAAAAATGTCAAGAGTACTGTAAGGCACTGCAGTAGCCTACAGCTCCAGCTTCCCTTCTGGTATGGAAGATTCTGTGTAAGTCAGGACTACTTTGGGGCTCTTCCTGAAAGTCCAAAAAGCTTGGAATCTTAAATCCTGCTTGGTGAAATAACTTACTATCCTAGAGTTGAATTCTTGAGTCTAGGTTCTAAGTCCCTGAAGTCTGTAACCTCACTGGAAAGTCATCTTGATATCAGAGATAAGAACAATATTTAATATTTACTGGATGGTTGCTGTATTTCAGCAGTTGGCTAAATAGTTTAGAGAGCATGGCTTTATATTGATTTCAGTGAGAGAACTAGAGACTCACTCTAGATTGCTAAGTTCCTGAGTGGAAGATTTACTTCATTTGACTTTCTCAGCAGCATTCAAGGCTGAGTGCTGTGAACTTATGGTCTTATGGTGATGGGCATGTATAGTAAAGGAATTTTGAATGTATTTGAAATGCTTATTCTTAATAGATACAAAATAGAATAAAAATTTTTTCAGAGCCCAAAGAAGCTATTCTGTTTTACTTTTAGTAAAATATAAGTACAAGCCAGGCACCATATGTACGTGATGCCTATAAACTCAGTCCTCTGAGGCATGAGTAGTGCAATAACTTTACAGTCAACCTGTGTTTCAAGATATTTGATGACCTTGTGAACCCTGAGATTGTGCTATTTACTGAAAAACAAAAACAAACAAACAAACAAAAAAACCAAAGAACTGTTTCTGGTTGTGTTGTGTTTCAGTCCTTAGCACACACCTTTAATCCCTTTGTAATACAGACATACCCTTAGTACACACCTTTAATTCCAAACAAGGGAGGTTTGAAAGCTTGAAAGAATTTGAAAGTGTCTAATTGAGTGACAGAGTGACAAATTAGAGGAGTCGACAGAATGTGATATGCCCAAACTCTCACGAGAAGAGAGGAAAGAGAAGCTACTTAAGGAACAGTGCAAAGAGGGAGAAGAAGCAGTTTTATTAGGACAGATGTATAGAGAGAGATTGAGAAGAGAGAACACAGGAGGGGACAGAACAAGCCAGAGGATGAGAAGGAGCCAAAAGATGAGAACATATTGCTGCAGTTAGTTTGAGACCTAGCAGAGCAAAAGCCAGAGGCCAAGAGAGAAGCCAGTTTGAATCAGCCAGTGTGGAAAGGAGTTTTGAGCCAGAACAACTGAGTTGACCAGCCAGCCAGAGCTTAGAAAGAACTAGGAAGGAGTTAGCATATTCAGCAGTACATCTCAGAGGCCGAAAGCATTCTAGGCTTAGATAAATGGAGGCTAGAAGCTTCCAGGACTAGGCCTAGGTTAGCAGATGGAGGCAGTAAGCCTCTGAGAAGACAATTACTTACTATAGGAGGATAAAAGATACTTTTACTTTTACAAACATGGGGTACAGTGTGGGACCCTGTCTGAAAACAAAACTGGGAGGCAGAGAGAGGGAGGGGGGAGGGGGAGAGAGAGAGAGATTGAGATTGTATGAAAGAAGGAAAAAATGCAAGAATCAGTTATATCTTTTAAAAAGAACTGTTATTAGAGACAAAGTTGAAATTGTAATAGAAACTTAGGATTTTATTTCTAGAAATAAATTTTGTTCATTTGAGCCAATAATCTTACTGCCTCTGGGAATCTGAGGCTTAAGAGTAAACACACAGGACTGTGACCACATTTCTTTTGAATGCTTAGAGGAATGGGGACTGGTTGAGTAGGAGTAAGGAAGACTGGTAATTTTAACTGATTCCTTTATTTGATTTTGAGACAAGCCCAGATTGGCCTTATACTTTATTAGGTAGCCCAGGAGGATCTTAAACAACTTCTTTTGTTTATTTGTTGTTTATTTTAGACAAGATCTTGTTACTAGCTCTCTCAATGTACAGGAACTGACTATGGAGACCAGGCTGGCCTTGAGCTCTGCCTCCCTTTGTTGGGATTAATGGAATGCACCTTCAAGGACCTTGAACTTCTATATCTACCAAATGCTTGGATTACAAATGTGTGTCACCTTTATACTAGATTAAATGCAGTGCTAGGGATCAAACCCAGGGTTTTATTTATTCTAGGCATTACTACTAAGGTATGTTCCCCAGCCTGGTAAAAGTTCATCTTTATTTAAGCTCAACAATTTATAAGATTTTCTATGATAGAGGAGTTTTGTGACATTCATTGCTAAGCTATAGCTCTATGTACCAGAGGAACATAAACAAGTTGATTCTATAGAATGGTTCAGTACGAGGACTTATGAAGGTCTTGGGATCTATAGGTTACTCTGGGCACTATATACAGGAAGGCAAGAAGCCTAGATAACTGGAAGGGAGCACAGGTACTGTGTATAACATGTGACAGTCTTAAGGGGGGATTAGTAGACAGGTTACTAAGGTGGAAGAGTGGAACTAGTCTGGGTGATTGCTTGGGTAAACAATGAATTGAGGTTTTCTGAGACCTCAGACTTTGTGGTACAAGAAAATTAAATTTGATATTAATGTTTATTTTATCTGTCTCAGAGGCATTTGAGGAAATCTCTATTCTGCAAAGGGAGTAAATGCTATTGTATTAGCATTTTGTAAATAAATAACTTCATTTCCATAATAGATTAAATATGAAGTTCTAAATGGAGACTATAAATTTCTAATTGTACTCTCCTGAGAGCTAAAGGTAAAGATAACCTTGAACCCTGAAGAGATACAGAGGTCAGAAAAAGTGTCAGATCCTCTGGAACTTGAGTTCCAGGCAGTTGTGAGCCACCTGACTTTGGTGTTGGGATCTGAACTTGGGTTCACTGGAAGTGTTTCGAGTGTTCTTACCTGCTGAGCCATGGGTCGAGTCCCAAGAAATATAGTTTTTATTTGTTGCAGGTAAATTTGTATGAGCATGACAGTGTGGGATCCCTGTTTGATTGTAAGAGCATCATCATCTCCGTGTAATTGTCATGGAATTCTCTCAGGGCTGCAGTATAGGTTGGTTCCATCTACTGTTAATGCAGACGTGGATTACCGCACTGCAGCCTGAGTGCACTGTACTGGCTGAGTGACTGCCTCCTGTGTGGAAGGAACTGGGTGCAATTTGGGGATACTCCAAGCTAGTTACTGTACATAGAGTTTGCCTTTATTGGACATAGAACCCAAGAAAGGAAAAAGTGAAGCACATCAGAGAAGCACATCTAACGGGACAGATACAAAGTTTAGTGATGCAGTCAGGAGAGCAGTATTGGTGTGGGACATAAGGAAAGGTGGCAAGGTCAGTAAGTAAGGCAGCATACAGGGTAATATCTGATAGAAGCCTGAATAAATTGGAAGTATATTTTTAAAGGAAGTATGTCAGCCGTGCTAGTAACATTAATACGATGGCACATGTGGCCAGAGATTAGGAAGTATTAGCACTGTTCTAGATGAGGCTGAGAAAGAGATATCTAGATAAACCTGTTAGCCAGGTAGTTGATCTGCATTCTGGTACAAGATCCTTAGCTTAGCTTTGCATAAAGTTTGTGAGAGCTGGTGCACAGACCTTACTTGGAGTGGCACAGGCCTCAAGTACACTGTCAGAGCTTCCAGAGAATGAAAGGTATTTATTTGTAAAGAGTCTGCCATAGTATTTGCATGAGCCTGAGAAGAATTCTGCAGACATACAAGACAAGTTTCTGGAGATTGTACAAGAGTAGAAACCAGGCATTAGAATCATGTAGCCTGAGTCAGAGATAACAAAAGTCAGTTTAATGAAAGTCTCCAGCTACTGTGGGAAACTAGTTGACCACTCAAGTCCTTGGATGGGTTGTGATAAAGATGTCAGGTGAGGTACTCCCTGGCCTCTGCTTCTAGTCTTCTTAGGTAGGTTATGTTGCAGTTACTAAAGTCTTCATCTCAACAACAGTACAGGAGCAGAATCTCCCTCTCTTGACAGCTGTAGTCAAGCACTTACTGCAGGAAGAGCTTTCTTTTCCCAGCACTTTTGCTGTCAACGTTAGGAGGAGGAAGTTTGTATGAAGTCCAAGATTCACTGTTGAAATGAAGGAATGGGAGGCAACTGTTAAGATAAAATTGTTTTCTAAGAAGTATATATTAGATAACTTAAAACTTTCGTGTTCTGTAGTAGCTACTCACAGCTAGACCTTGTTTATATCTGAGTGTCTTTTGATAAGTGTGTAATGAGCCCTACCTAGTTTGGTAATTCCGTGACATTAAAAATTTTGATTTCTTGAAGTTTTTTTAGTAAAATAAAATATTCCATAGGAGAATAAAATAATTATTTGTTGCTTTCTTCTCTGTATAGTAGTCAGCATAGCAGACCTAATTGAAGATGGTGAAAGGCTATGGAGTGAAGTGTTGAGCTGCAGGAATTGGGCTGTAGTTGAGAATTCAGACTGCAAACCTGGATGTGGGTGGCTTTACACCTTACAGACTGATGTCAGCCAAGTCAAGTAACTGATGGCTATTTCCACCTCTTGCAAACAAGCTAAAATTTCATGGAGCTGTAAGGATGCAAGTGACAGCTTTTGTAGAATAAGCTGTGGTTCTATCATTTGGTGAACACTTCATAATGTTGATCAGTTGCTGTCATTAACATTATTGTTACTAGGGAATAGCAATCTCTGGTTCCACCTCCCTCCACCCCCAGTCTGAATTTGCATCTCCTTTTTACTGTTAGCTTGAGACATTTGGGGACCTTGAGTAGCCACTGAATTTATGATGTTTCAGAAACATTCATAAATGGGAATTGATGCAAACCTGTGTAGGGTTATTGAAGGGGCTGAATGGAAGTGGCATTTGCTATAGTCCTGTGACAGCCTTGGTTAGCAAGTGGTTGATTTTCTTTCCTGTTCATGATTCGAGTTTTGTTTTGTTTTGCTTTGTTTTTTTGTAGTCAGGCCTTGAGAAGAGGATCGACCAGGCTGTGGAGGAGTGGGATGTTGAGAAGGCTGAGGAGCTCAGCAACCAGCTAGCTACTCGAGAGGTAAGTCACACTCAGTCCAGCTATCTGTTGCCCTCATACTTTTCTCCCATTCTACTCTTTATTTTGAAATCTAGGTTTTATGTTGACTTTAATGCTTTAAATTTATTCTGGTCTAAAATTTAGGATGAAAATTATGCATAATTGATATTTGCCCTTAGTTTTACCTGGCCTATGGCAGATTTTTTGCTTTATTTGTTTTTGAGGTTGGTGTTGTTTTTCAGGTATGTGGTGTCTAGCTCAGTTTATCCTCATTGGGGGCAGCTATGTGTTCTGCAGTCACACCCTTTTGTTAGTCCTTGCTTACAGTCTCTTACTGTAGATTCTGTACATACTGCTCAGTCTTATGGGGTTTCAGCTAATTCTCACATAGTCTGTAGTAGTGTAAAATTAAATATAATTTAATATGCTTCTGACTCATGTCCTTGGAGGTGGGGGTCCTATAGACCTGTCACTCATACTTAGTGCATTTTCCTGATCTATAGGTTTTTTCTTTTTATAGGCAAAAAAATTAAAAATCTATCCTAGTTTTTATTCTTAGTACTTGATTTCCTATCTCCTTAGCACATAACACTCCTTGGTGTTTAGTCACATAAAAATCATCATAACTCATCTATCCATATTGCTGGTTATTTCTTAGTGTTGTAACTCACAGACTTTTTGTTTTGTTTTTTTCTGTTTTCCAACCTGAAATGAGAAAGTTCTCTTTCATATTATTCTATGGAATACTGTTGCCTTTACCAATCATCTTTTGTCTAAAAATCCACCATTTATGGCCATTGTGATTGTGTGTGTGTGTGTGTGTGTGTGTGTGTGTGTATGAATTTTTGCTGGTTATTAGCTGCAACCCTTAAAAAAATCTTATGGATTTTTATGTATGGATTAGACAAATTCAAAAGAAAGGCTGAAGGATGATTCCAAAATCATCTGAAAGATGTAAGGATTTCAAATTTATCCATTTAAAGTCTTTAAGAATAATTAGTCACAATATTTCTGTATATATCTATGTAGCTGAGTGTAATTGTGTGTGACTGAGTAACTGAGTAGCATCAAACACACTCACAACTCTGTGCAGATTCTCCCACTACTTGTCTCTAGAGTTCTTCATCTGCATCTGCTTTCCACCCTTCTTAGACAGCAGGCCATTTGCTTGTGCAGTCAGGTTCTGTAGGTGTCTCACGTAAGTCATATTTGTATGCTTTTGTGTCTGGTATATTTCTTTAGCATAACATTTTTAGAGATCATTGTGTTGTAGTGTATGTCGGAATGTGTGCCCATTTCAAGACTGGTTGCCACTGTGTCACATTTCGGGTATTGTGCCATTGTTTGTGCATTTAGTTGCTGGTAGACAATGCCACTGTTTAACTATAGTGAGCTTGCAACTATAAATATGAATATACTAGCATCTGTTTGAACCCCTGTTTGAATGTCCTTTATATCCAGAAACAAAGTTGCTGCATTATTTAAGAAAGAAAAATGCATGTGAAGCATTTGGTATGTTTTTAATTTGTGAGGATGCTGTGACTCAGCATGCCCATCAAAGCTTTGACACAGTTACCTTGTAGTTGAACTTTGATGAAATATTGTTTGTATTTGCTTTTTTCTTATATTTTACTCTTCCCATTTTCTAATGCTCCTTACCCTTAGCTTAACAGTTGATATATTTTATTTTTTAAAATGCTGTATTTTGAATCAGTGGGTGTGGCTCTTGTTTGATTCAGTAGTATTTCATCTTATTTTGGAAGGGAAAAATAAAAGTTCATTTAATAAAATGAACTTGAAGATGTGTTAAATAGTGCCACAAGTTCAGCAGGACTCCCTGATAGCTGTTATCTGTGGCTTCTTCAGTGTAAGATCCCTACATGTCAATCTGTGCTTTATTTATTTATTCTTATCTTTATATGCTAATCTTTGCTTTCACTCAACAAACATGTGTTGGTGGTGTGGTACTTGGAACTCATCCATAGGTATGCTGTTAGTAGTGGCTTGGTTTCTTAACATTAGAGTTAACGCCTAAGATAACAAGGTTATACCACTTAGTGAATGTCCCCTGCAGAATTTGACAGGGTGGCCATGGACACCTGAGAGAATGGTGGCGAGGAACAGTGCTTATGGACTTGGACAGAACTTAAGAGATCTGTACCACGGCTCTAAAGATTCAGACTGAGGAGGGCATCAGGATGGGACTAGGGAAGAGTGGGATCCAGTGAGGTTGAAAGCACATAGGGCACTCATAGCCAATCAGCAGGTTGTGACCTTACCAAGTTACGGGTTTAGAAGCTGGTGGCAGCTCTGTGTGGATTGGGAATGAAACCTTTGAACAGTGTCTCGTGGGTGGCTGGAAAGATTACCGGACTGTTTGATGTTGGTTTTGATTGCTCTTTTGGGGCGACTGGACTGTTCTGGTAAAGCTCAAGACACAACCTAAGAAAACCGCCAGGACTCTGGTGTGTGGTCGCTTGCTGGTTTTTAGAAACGCTGTGTGCTTGTCTTCATTCACTCTTCAAGGTTACAGGATGCAAACTAGTATTCTCCTTTCATCCATCATTCTTTGAGAAACCCAAGAGTTATGTACTGTGTGCTCTCTTCCGACTACAGAGTGCCATAGCAGACTCCTTCCCTCATTCAGTTGCCTCTGACTTTTTTGTCTTGGTTGAGGAAGAAAAGGCAAGGCAAAGCATAGGTTATTAGCCCTTCTACTTGAAACCAGGAAAATTTTGAGAGAAGTATGTGTTTCATTGCAGGTTCTGAGTTCTTTTTAGCAGAGGTTTATTTGCTATTAAGGACATTGTACAATTTGAGGCCATGGAAATCACTCAGTGGGTAAAACTGCTTACTGTACAAGCATGCAGCCAGCGCTTGATCACAGGACTTCATGTGAAGGTGGGAGGAGACTAACTTTACAGAGTTATCTTCTGATCTTCATACACAGCAAATGACCCCAAACTCACACCATACACACCCATATAAAAACATTAATGAGAAAAGGTGCCAACAAGTTGTTCAGTAAAAGACCTGAGTTAGATCTCTGGCACCAGCATGGTAGACAGGGAGAACTGACCTAGATGTGTACATTCTTACACACACTAAATAAATAAATAAAATTGAACTTTATAAAGAAGAAACTTGTAAAATTTTCAAAAAAAAGTTTTTCTTTAATCCATATACTTTAAATTTGCATTTCTTCCATTAATTTGCATACTAGCAAAGGTATATCCTGTCCTCTAACATTGTACTCTGTTGCTCTCTTCCTTTAATTTAGAATAGCTGCTCCTCCTTATTTTTCAAGACCTTGTTTTCAAAGAGAGGCCAGTTAGTATACACTATTCAGTTTTGTTTTGTCTAGTATTTCCTCATGAGGAGTCACAGCAGTAGCCATGAGTCCTTCTCAGACTCTCCAGAGGCACATGCCATCTCTGTTCCACTTTTTGATGGTTTGACTTTGATGAGAGTGATAGCTCTGAGATTTTCCCCTTTGTGATGAATAAGTACCGTTTGGAGACAGAGTTTGAGGCTACAGCACTCCCATGTTATACTTTAATCTATTTCAGCATCTGTTGCTGGTTCTTTTATTGTGTTTTTTTTTTTTTTTATTGTAAGTTATTACTGTGATTGACAAATGACTTTAGATCTTTAAAGCAATGATTGACTTTACTTTAAAAAAAATTATTTTGGTATGTGTGTGTTCATTTGCTCACAAAAACCTAAGTGAATATAGGTGCCCAAGTTGGCCAGAAGAGGTGTCAGATCTCCTGGAGCTGGAGTTGTAAGAGTTGTAAACTGCCTGGTGTGGGTGCTGGGACCTGAACTCTAGTCCTCTCTGTGAGTACTCAGTGTCAGTGCTCTTAACTTTGAGCCGTATCTCCAGCCCCTCTTCACAGTACTTTTATTGCTTGGCAAACCAAGATTACTAGTTAGCTTAAGTGTGTGAGGTATTATAGATTGTTTTCTGAATCCATATCAAATCTCATGAATACGGGCAGTTTCCTAAATGGTGTGCTAGGTTGGGAAGGAATTGCGTGCAGTGTTGTGTACCAGCCTTGTGTTAATAATTCCACCTTGGCCCTGGTGAGCTTCCTTGCAATGTATGTGTTCAACTACCTGAAAAAGCATTCAGAGCTGTTCCTCTAGGGTTTTAGAAATGGGGATTTTCTTTGAGGACACTGGGATTGTAGTTTGCTGTCTTCTCATTTTGCTGTTTTAGAAGTTGAAAATTTATAATGCTGATTAGGCATTTTATTTCAAGACTGACCTTTCCTGTCATACTGTATTGCAAATGAGATTGCTTTAGAAAAACTGTTTCAGCAGATGTGAAGATAACATTGTTCTCAATTGTTCTTTTACTTTGAGACATATGTAAAGCTTTGTTCTGGTATTGTGTTAAATGAATTCTGTTCAAAAGAAAAATGAGTAATTTATATCTTGGATAACTGAAAGGACAGCTGGGTCATGATTGCTATTGTGACACAGATTCAGAAAGATGCCAGTGCTGTGCCCACTTTTGGAGCACCCTTCAGGAATGTCCAGTCAAGAAAAGCTTTGGCAGAAAATATTGCCATCTTTAGATTTCTCATATTCATCCCTTAGTCCAGTCTCTGTGATGATGAGATGGGATTTTAGAGAAGTGTGAGTTTGGGGCAGAAACCTTCTATGAATAGAGTGTATGTATGCTTGGTAGGTGTCCTTTTGAAATTCAGGTAGATTGGTTTTTAATAACAGCACCGTTTGCTTTTCTCAAGAAGCAGTGACTGGGACCTGCTGATAAAGCCTTTGCTCAGAGGCACAGACCCCAGAGTTCTCAAAGCCCTTTCCAGCCATAGGTGAAGCTCATTTTGATGTTTAACATTTAAAAGCCTGTGAAGCGAGTAGGGCAGCATCAATTTTGAGAAAAATGAAGTTAAAAGTAGAACCGTGTCTGTGAATAGACCTTGAAAACATCCCTCAAGAGAGTATGTCAAAATTAGGCTGTTGGTGCGCTCTCATTGTGACACAGCAAAGCACGTAATTTCCCAGAAATGTTTCCCTCACATTTGTGATGACTGAGTTTGTGTGGGATCTGGTTTGGGGGAAGAGGGTGACTTCAGTGTCTTGTGACAGGCCTAAGTAAGCTGGGCTGTCGTTTCAGGGTTTGCTATGTAGCTGCAGACTGCTCTGAGAATGCTCTTCCTGCCCCTCTGCCCATTCCATATTTGTGTTACACTGATGAAGCCGTTACAACTTGGGAAAAAAAGTTTCTTTCTTTAAACTCTGTGGCATGACTGAACTGACCCTGACTTGGCAAGACATTCTGTTCATTGACTGTGATCCTTGAAAATAACATCTTCCACCTTTTACCCTCAGCTGTCACCTGACGTTCTCATCCTAAGGTACACTTCAGTCATAGAGACCAGTAGAAGCAAATTCAGTGCTAAAGCCTGAATGTCAGCTGGAGTATTACACATTGTAAAAAGGACTTTCTTCTAATCTTTTAGCTTGTGGAGATAAAAATCAACTTCACTTGGTAGTAAAGCAATGTTCCTACCTTCAGATGAGTCACTGCTCCTTTAATTAAATATATTCCTCAGATATACTTCAGTCTATCTGTCCAGTATCAAATGGACAAAATGGGCCGGTTCCTGTTTTCATAAATACTCTTTTGGGAGGAAATATCATGAAACTAAGTTTCTGAGTTAAAACTGTTCATATTCAGTGCTGAACAATATATTCCAATTAGCCATTATAAAAATGTATTGCTAGAACATCCAGCCCTGCTAAAGAAGGTCAGGTCCTTTCTTTAGTTATAAATATTGCAATTTCTAGCATCTGAAGAGTGGGTAAAAACAGTAAAAATACAGTATGGATTTTATGTGTGTGTGTGCGCGCATGTGTTCACACACACACACACATACACACACATATACACACAAGTAAATGCATCTTTATTCCAACGAATATTTTACATTTATGGAAAAGATATTGTTGCACTTAGCCAGAGGTATGTTTGACAAATGCTGTCAACCATGAGTTTTCTCTAAAAGCAGGACATTTTGTGTGGGTATATGCAGATTCTGGCAAAATATATTTTGTGTCTTAAATACTGTTGTGCCTTCCAGTCCTGACTTTTTCTTGATTGACTTCTTTTAGCACCATTTTCTTTTTAGTATATTTCATTGGTAGATTGGCAGTAGGAAAGAGGTTAGGGCACTGGGGAGAAAATGCCCTCTCAGGGAATGGGCTTTTGCTGCTAGGCAACTCTACCAGCAACTAGTGGAGGTGGGAGCTCTGTCCTTTGGATGGTATGTGTCTGCTAAGGATCATCCAGAACTGAATACTTTGGTCATCTCTCAGTATTTTTCATTCTCAGACATTTCTCTGTGTTATCCTCTTGTCTGCACATAGTCTGAGGTGCTTTAAAATAGTAGCCTTAATTTTTTTAAAGCCTTACTCTCCTTAACTTTAACAAATAAGTCAGTTGTTACATGTAGAGAATGTAGCACAGTGCATGGAATAACATTGTCTGACTGGGTGAATTCCTTTACATTTAGTTTAAAGATGTTTTCCTAACCATAAAAATCCTGCAGCTTTGAAGACAGAGCTTGTTGGCCTCAGAAAAGTAAGACTGGTATTTAGTGAAGGGCATCTCTCTGTGTTTTTCAGGTGTGCTCATTCACATCTCATTACATTGTGGATGCTTTCTTAACCTCTGGGGTCTGGCTGGGTGTTCACCTTGAATGGCACGCTGTCTTAATTATGTTTATCTGTGCTTTTAACTAACCTTAAAAAAGATTTCAGATGTTACAAGTCTAATTAAAGAGACAGACAAAGCACAGTTTATACTGTAGATTTTTTTTTCTGCAGTTCAATTAATCAGCATGTTTTCTCTTTTAATTAAAACCATTTTAGTAAATTAAAGCCCACAGCAAAACACATATATAATTTGTTTGTAATTAGCTCTTAATTGGTGGTAGTTGAAGCTTAGCACCCTTGGTTTCTTTCTTCATGATTGCCATTTTATTAGCAGCCAGTCATTAATTAATCTTTTTCTAATTAGCTTATAAAACTGTTGATGGCACATTATTGTAAATGTGATTTTAAGTTCAAAGCTTGTTAATAGGCTTTCTTACTTAGAAGAACAGAGATAAAGAAATTGCTGAAAACAGTACTACAGTTCTTTCAAAAAACTGTCTTTCTTATGGGGGCTGTGTAAAGCATCTAACAGCTTATGGTTAATTTTTTAATGCCTTTTTCCTCTTTATGAATGGAATAAGTTGCTTGAATATAAATGCCAATATCCAGCAGTAGTTTCAACAGTGTAACGTTTTTCCTTTTGTTTAAAATACTGTAATCTACATATAATTTGAAGTTATTAAAACAGGCATTATGTAATCTATTTTACTATTAAAGTTGAGTATATGGGTTATATCATACACATATGTATATGTGTATGTATTTTCCTAGTATGTTTTAAATTGGGATTTGTTGGCTATGATTGAAATAAACAGGCAGGAAATTATAGGTTATTATAAATGTAAATAAGTATATATTTAGTTGTACATCTAGACACTAATGTGGTGTACTAAGGTAGGCAAACATGTCAGCCTGTGTGTGCATACACTCTTCAAGGTGACAGTGAAACAAGATGCAATAGTATAAAGAAAAGAACTTGATTGAAAAGTCAGTTGAGTGATGAGGTAGGCCATAGCTTGGGCTGTTGTCAGAACTCTGGCATCCCAGGTGTGGCCATGGAGAGAAAGACCAATGTGACATAAGCATCTAAAGTTTACTGTGGCAGAGACACCTTAGGATGGGTTTGTGTGAAACCTATTAGCCTTGTTAACGTCCTTTCTTAAAATACACTGGCATCTTAGCTGTTTTTAAAAATCAATTATTGCAAAGTTTTGAAACTTAATTTTAAAACACAACAGACTGACTATTAGAAATGCTTGTTCTTTGCTCTTGAACTTTGTGTGTTATTTCAACTTTGACTGTTTCTTTGCTTGTTTTTCAGAAGGCATTTTATGATGGCATGCGAGAGACACTAGAAAGGGATAGCTGACAAGGAAAAAATTAAAAATTGGATAAAAAGTAAATGAATAATGTCATATTACTAAAAAGATGAGAGGCTAATTTGTGCCGACTTTTTGCTAATTTTGTTCAAGCTTCAAAATGAGGAGCTGTCACCCGTTCTGTGTAGCGCTGATGACAGTGCCAATGATCCATGAAATAAGCTGCCGCTGGCTTTGTTCTGATAAGAATGAACAAATCTGCACAATGTTCGGCTCCCAGAATCTCATTTTCATACTTGCATGCAGGCAAAAAGAAATAAGCTGTTTGCAGGCTTGATTAATCAGACATTGGAGGGTTTTTTGTCTCTTTGATCTCTTTCGTCTCCTAGGTAACTTGCTTGACATTAATGTTGAGCTTGAGTAAAGACAATCAGGAATTGTCGACCAAACTGATATAAAAATTAAAGACCTTAACACTTTAAGTACTCCAGTAATGGTTCCGCTTTACTTCAGAAAACATCTGTTTTCATTTAATTAAAGAACAAAAGAGAATGGCATAAATATTTTTCATAGAGACCTATTATTCTATAAAAAGTTAAAGTATGATAATTGGTATTTTAAAATAAGTGCCTTGAAAGTGTTCGAAAGGGAGAAAAACTTCATGACTCTGTACAAGCTAGTAATTTTGAGATGACTAAAATATTTTATAAAATGGATAAGCAGTTTATAGCTGTGTTAAATTAAGCTGTTGGAATCAGATGCTTCAAATGATTATCAGGAAACTTTATGGCAACATTTGCAAGAGGTACTAACTTTATTTTGAAGTTTTTTTTCTAATCTCCACTGTGTTTATAAGGATATGCCATTATATCTATTTTATGACCCAATATGATTTACACACACTGAACCTGTAAAATTGAAAGGAATTAAAAAAATGTCGCGGTGCATTTGCTTGAGGTTGTGCAGACGCCTTCACAAATCTTCCAAGTGGCTGTAAAGATGAATGCCTCAAGGGTCCAGCCAGGGCCCTGCTTTTCCAACCAGCTAAAGCCCTTATCTTAAATCCAAGCAAAGTACCATTAATCTTTTTGAAAGACCTTTTATGGCTTTTAATATATCCCAAATTAGAACATTTTACACCCTTGGTTCCTGAAATATGGTGATAAAAAGCCTTTAGAGCTTAATTTTCCTTACCGCATGCTCTGACCAATTTGCAGTTCTTTGTGATAATGTTTAGACACCTTAATTAAAATGCAGCAAAATATTGGATGTTCTATATGGAAAATGCTGATACTTTGGCTACACGTACAAGAAATTCTGTATGCATTTTTTTCATTAAAAAAATCTTCTCACATTGTGTTACTATAGTTATCTGATGACCCCAAACTGGTTTTTTATTATTATTTTTTTATTTAATATAAAAGCCATTGAGCAAGCTTTTGGGGTGTTTACGTTGGCCAGGGAGATGAATTTTTTCTTTTATAGAAGTGAAAGGGTAATTCTAGTCTGCCTATTTTATTTGTTTGTCATAGAGATGTACAGCACATTATTCTTTTATATCCTGAAACTCAGGTTTGTCATCTTGACTAAAAAAAAAAAAAAAAAAGTTTCTTCTTGATGGGCTCTTCATTAAAGGCCTTATTATCCTTTTGTATTTCTAGATATCCTTGTTTCGTTTCTTTCTCCACAGAGATAAGTAAAACATTCATTTAAGCATGCAAAGGTCAAAACTACGATAGACTTTCACCATGCATAAAAACCAAAAGCCTTTTTTTTTTTCTTTCTGTAAACACACAGTACATAGAGCAGCCTTGTTTTAATGTTTATTGGTTGAGTGAAGAACATTCCATTTAGCCTGGCCCTTAGTCTAAAGTGGGTAGAAAACAGTCTTTAGGAGCGTTGTATGAAAGTGCTCCTGGGAACCGGGTTTGGCGTCCACGATGCAGCACAAAAAATTCTTAAAAGGTTGTTCTGTGCCTTTATTGTGCTCTCTCTAACTTTATCACAGTGCTGGCAGTTCTGTGTTTGGCTTTATTTTTAGCTTTGTAAGAATACTGGAAGCATTTCCATTTGGCTGTGGTCAGGTGTAGAGTCAGTTCATTGGAGCATCTTGACTTGTCTGTATTATATCTGGGCAACTCAGACTAGGAACTTCAGTCCGTTAATAATATAGATCTGTAGCTTGGTTTTACAACAGTTTGGGAAAGAACTTTCACTCATGGTAATGGTGTATAGCAAATATGGTTACCATCATATTGTTTCTCACCTAAGGTAGTTACTGAATTTAAATATAATTCAGAGTAGCTGAGAGGTAAATAGGCCTTTGAACTGGGGGAGTTGGTAAACTGTATCACCCATCACTGTTTTATTTGGTTTATTGTATAAGTACCATTGCTAGCTGATTGCACCACTGGGGCATCACTTGGTTTGTAAAGTAAAGGGGTGAAATTAACAGGGAAATATAGATATTCGGGGGATGGGGCAGTAAAGAGATTGTCATCCACATGAACGTTGTCATCTTGCTGTGCATCTTAAACATAGGTCACCGCTGCTTTTTGTGACAGAAGAGAACTTCTTGGGTTCACTTAGTGCTCCTCAGGTGTTCAGTTTTATTCTCATACTTCTCAGCCCCCTTGTATTTAGCTGCAGCTATGTGATTAACCCTGAACAGAAACAATGCCTGTGTTACTTTATGAGCCAATACAAGACCCTCTGGTTCTGCCACATTCTGGTACCACAAGATATATGAGGTACCAGATACCTGCCTGTCCTCAGGGACTTAAGTGAAACAAATAAAAGTTGAGCCATTGCTATATGTGGATTCATTTGACACTACACTGACCACTGCACTAACCTGAGCAGCAGGTGCTAACTTAAGTTTTCTGTGTGTATGACAAGTGCATAGGGTTTCAGTGAAGGGAATTTCACCTTAGTGAAAAATGACACCACAGCACCTTCTCTGAGTCCCTTTTATCCTGAGATATAGTGACACCCACCACTTGATTAGCCTTTAACATTTTTAAAATCTGTGTTCTATGGTTCAGGTGTAGGAAGAGAATAGCCTCAAGTATTGGTTCAGACTTTCCATCTTGCTTAAGACAGGATCTCTGTATCATGCTCCCCTGCCCTGTCCTGCCTCACAAGCTGTGTGTTTTGCCCTAGAGAAGGTGTTTCTGAGTTTTAGATCTGCCAAGATCAGCTGAGAGCTGTGTCAGGCATTGCAGATTTCACCTTCCTAAGTTGACATCTTGTTCATGAGCTCTTCAGTTCCTACCATCCCTTCCTATGCTGCCAAGCAGATCTCAGATTTTGATAAGCTAACTTGACAGGCTGCTTATGTGTCCTTGTTCTACAAGTTTGCCTGTCTTCTAATACCTGTTTAGTTTAATGAAAGAATAGGAAATCAAAGAAACATCAGAAAGGTTGAAAGCCTGAGTCTAGCTATGTCTCCCCGAGTGGCCTGGTGCTCACTATGCAGCTTTGCCTCACTGCATAGTATCCTTTTATTGAGATTCCAGGTGTATCCCACCATGCCAGCCTGGCTTCATCCCACTTCTTAATGGGTTTGAGTCACAGTCACACACACACACACACACACACACACACACACACACGGAGGGAGGGAGGAAGGGAGGGAGGGAGAGAGAGAGAGAGAGAGAGAGAGAGAGAGAGAGAGAGAGAGATGGACAGTTTACTGCCTAGGGATGCTTCTTTGGAAATACCTTGCAACTTGGTGAGTGCTAGAGAAATGCAGAAGCAGAGATTTACAGACTGAGCTAGAGAAGACATCTATCTGGGTTGGGGTTCATGTTAAGTGAGTTTTGTAGGGCAGCAGTTAGTAGTCAGAGAAGCCTGAGCAGGACTGCTGCCCAGGAACAGCTGGTTCCTGGAGTCCAGCTTCTCTACTTTCTGAATCCCCCCTATATTCTTTTCTCTCTCAGAGAGTTAAAAGCTGTTGCCCATCATGCAGAGTGTATTTATGAAGTAGTAATTAGCTTCCCCATGTTTCATTAATCCCATCTGTGACTGCCAATCAGAGCCTCTGATCAGCGTGAGATAACTGGTGTGACCATACTGAGCTGCTGTAATTCTAGCCCAGAGCAAAGAGAGTTGACGTCTCTGTCAGTCTGTTTTCAGCCTTATCAGGGCAAATTCCTGCTCGGCCTACAGAGTTGCTGAGGGAGCTTGAAGGGTCTCATGACTACTTTAGTGGACCTTGAAGGGTCTGAGTTTGGGAAGGATTTCTGTTCAGGAGATGGGGCAAGTAGGACAAGAGGATATTTGGGTAGTGGAGAGAAATCAAGGCCATATCTATATTTGTTTTAATGCTTTGTTCAAGGGGCCTGAGCGTAGGATTTCTTATTTTTAGACATGGCTTCTGAACTATGTGCTCCCAATATTTTGTACTATTATAATTCTTGCACTAGCTAGCGTATTTCTTTTCTCATTTTTTCCCCTTTTTTCTTCCATAATTCTTAGCTTGGTGTAAAAATTGCCAAAGCAATTGCCTGCCACAAGTTTGTTAAAGCCAAAAAGGAGGCTGAAAATTCACAGGCTGCTCGAAAGAAGAAGAAACTGGCATGGGGGTAAGTTCACTTAAGACTCGTGTCCTGGGATGGAAGAGCTGGCTCAGCATTTAAGAGCACCAGAGTTCAGTTCCAAGCACACACATGGTGGGTCACAACTGTGCAGTTCCAGGGGATTTGATGCCCTCTTCTGGGTTCTGTGGGGACTAGACATGTGTATTGTAAACAGACACATGCAGGCAAAATAACCAGGCGCATAAAATAATAAGAGTTTTTAAAAGTTGGAAAAAAAAAAAAAAGAAATGATTCTGCTCGTCTTGGTAGGAATTGTGGAAAGTCTGCTCATCCATGGAGTCCAGTTTGTGGGTTGCTTACCCAAGGTCTATGTCTCAGTAGTTGTGAGGCTGTAAATATGGAGACCTTGCCTCAGCCAGTGCTGTCTGCAAAAGTGTCAGTGCTTGGGGCGCTTACTAAACATGTTACTTTAGTAGAGTATTTTATTTTAGAAATAAGTTGAGATTTTTATGCTCTTCATTTTAGGTTTGAAGCAAAGAAGAGATGGGAAACCAAAAGCAACATGGGATATATGTGACCTTGCAGAGTTCTTCAAGACATTTATTTATAGGCTGTCATGCTTCATTTGCTGAAAAAATTTTTTTCTGCTTAGGTTAAATATGTCAGGAAATTGATAAAGACAGAAAAAGATAAGCATAAAACTTCAGAGCTGATTATCATCCTTTTCAGTCTTTTTTTCTCAGAAGTTTTTGAAGGAAAAGAATTTTTTTATATTTGTGTAAGAAATTTTAAGCATATATACAAGAAAAAAGGGTAGGATTTTATTTATTTGTTTATATAAGCATACAGTTTAAAATCAGTTTTGTGTTTGATCTGTTTGGTCTAGCATAGCCAGTGACTTGGCTTCCTTATCTGTTCTTAGCATGACTGTACTTTTTCTAGGATTGTATTTTTAAGATTGGCTTTGTTTATAATGGATTAGTCACAAATAGAATTTTCAATTGTTACTGATTTTACAAATAACTTTAATTACTGTAATGCTTTAAAAATAATTACTGACTCTTTTTTAGAGGTAAAATTAATATTACTTAGTAACATAGTAAAAGCAGTTGATTTATTTGTGTGTGTGTGTGTGTAATGTCAGTGGAAATAATTAGAGTAAAAGATGGACATAGTAGCTGGAGAATAATTTAAATTCAGATTTGCTTAGAAAATGCCTTTCTCAATATCTTAACCATGTCATTCTCTATGATTATTTATGAAAAGGAAATGGTCTGATTGTGCTAGACAGACAGTTGTAACTCAAGATAAGATAACTTTGGATTGTCTAAGGGCTTGTTTGTTTTACATGCCCCCCTACCCCACCCCTGTCACTCCTTGGAGGATGGAATGAATTAATGAGACAAAAGAGAGAACTGATACCTGGGAAGTCATTGTCCTTAGGTGTGTGTTTGTAGTCCTAAGGGAAAGAGGCTTTGGAAGTCTTTTGATAACTGGCAAGACTGTATGTGGATATGTAAAAAGTGAGCCATGAACATGATTAAATCATTTTAGACTTAAAGCATTGTATTAACTGATGGTGATATGTAAATTTTCGCTCTATGAAGAGTAAGTGAGTAATTAAGAGCCAACGTATTGGGGGCTGGATAGACGGCTCAGTGGTTAAGAGTGCTGAAATGTTCATCCAGCGATACTGATTTCAGTTCCCAGCAACCACATGGTGGCTCACAACCATTTGTAATGGGATCTGATCCCCTCTTCTGCTGTGTCTGAAGACAGCTACAGTGTACTCATATAAATTAAAACAAACAAACAAACAAACAAAAGCCCAGGAAGCCAATGAGTATTTAAAAAAAAAAAAAAAAAAGTAGTCCAAATATCAAATCTTAGCTTCCTTTAGTTGAGAAGAACCAGTGGACAACAAGCAAGGCCTAGGAGAGTGGATATCCACTGACCCATCTTAATGAAAGGATATCTTCATAGATGTTCCTGAGTACTGTTCACCTATAGCAACCTACTTTGGACTCCTAGTGGGTGAATATGTGTTTAATGATACAGGATTTTTTTTTTCACCCACTATACACTTAATTCCTAGTGTGGATAGTTTTGTATGTAAGACCCTAGAACATGAGTTCTCCTTGGAACTCTGCCTTAATTTTGTATTTCCTTACATTTATTTCCATAGGTCTAGTGACTTCTGACAGTGTATTTTCCATTTGTTCAGTCTTAGTAGACTGTGACTCAAAGTCTAATCACCAAAGCCCTATTTGTCCACACCAGTGCTGGCAGTTTGCCTCTCAATGTCCATTCTAGGGTTTGTTTTGTTTTCTAAGATATATTTATTTACATTTTATGTATGTGGATGATTTTCCCCGTACATATGTTTGTGTACCATGTGCATGCCTGGTATCTATGGAGGCCAGAAAAAGAGGTGTCATGTCCGTGGAACTGGAGTTATGGATGGTTGCAAGATACCATATGGCTCCCCAGATCCTCTGGGAGAGCAGCCACTGCCCTTAACTTCTGGACCTTAACTGTGTCAGTCTCACATTCTGGGACTGGCTGTGTCTATGGGGACATTTAAGTGGAGAATAGTCATTCAGGTTAGACAGAGAAGGGAACTCAGTTGGCATGAAGTCACATCTCCCAACTTCCTCCTCTTGTGGGCATGGAATGTAGAGAGTTTTAAAATACACTGCAGTTGGCCAGAAAGTAAGAAGGAAGGATTGAGTGGGGAAGGGGAATGGTGCTTTTGTGTCTATCTGCTGGTCTCTTGTTTGGTATTAGTTTTTCTGGGATGAGCTTTAATATAATTTATAGATACTTTCTACATTAGAACAATAAAATGGTAGCATTATCCCTAGAATACCAGTGTTGCCCGAAGGGTGTAGTCATTTGTCCTTCCTGTTTTGGCCACATTAAAATAAGGGTTCTTTGTGGATTGGTAATAACCTTGGTCCCTGGAGCTTCAACTTGCCCATTTACTACGTCCAGAACACTTGAATTAGATTAGTAATATGATTGCCAGTTACTGTTGAGTGAGATTAATATGTTTTAGGCCACTGGTATGGCATTATTGTAACATGATTTATTGTCTGAGTACTTGAGGCCAGAACGGCGTACTGAAGAACAGTAATTTCGAGCTTTACTGCTTGGTTTTGAGAAGTAAAGTTGGTAGTGCATTCTTGTTTAGGAGCCCTCAGGGTGTTTCTGATTTCAGCAGAACATTCTATTTCTTTCACCAAAAGGAGAACTTGAATATGTAGTCTCAAGCTTGCTATAATTAGTTCTGATGACAGTTAAATACCTCAGCCAAGACTGTAAATCAGTTAAATTCTGACTTCTGCCATTGATAATAAATCTCAAGCACTTATCTTGGGGACAGGCAGATGAAGGACGGGTAGGCCTCTGACAGAAATAAAGTGCTGTTTGAATGTTAGGTAACAACTATAAACCTCACACTTAAAATCTGATGCCACTTACGCTTTTTGTCTAAACTGTCTTTGAAGTACTTTAGTAACTTAGGTTATTAACAGCTGAGGAGAATCCTTGTTTGTCTGTGTGTGGTGTGTGCTGCTGCGTGCCTGGGCATTCTTCTCTAGTCCTCTCTACCTCATTTGAGATGAGGTCTCTCACTGAATCTGGAGTAAGTCTAGAGTCTGTCTGGCAGGACATGCTCTGGCCATGCCTGGCTTTTACATGAGTTTTGGGATTCAGGCTCAGGGCTTCCTCTTTGCACAGCCAGTGCTGTTACCTACTGACTCATCTCCCCAGCCCAAGAAATAAAAAGTCTTAAAATATGAATGTATTACTTTCAAAATGTCTGCATTCATTTTGTTAGGGGAAAGTTAATGGCTATGCTTTTGGAATTATATATCTTAATAATTAAATATGTTATACAAGGCAATAAATTGATGTTGTTTCGGGTTCCATTTTGAAACATGGTCATCAAATTCAGGACCAACTGATACAATTCAAGTTTTTCATCTTGGCAGAAGTTGCCTATTTTTAGTTTCTGGCAAGGGTAAAAATACTTTGCATGTCAATTTAATGTTTTTTTAAAGCCAACAGTTTTATTTATTGGCTTAAAAATTTACATTCTACTAAAGTCTTAGCTCTGACTTTGATGAAATAAATAGCAATACTTGGACAAAATGTGCAAAATCTTTTTCCAAAAGCAGATGTAGATTGGTATTTGTGGCATCAGTGCCTTCTAACCTGGTAACAAGCCTACAGTGCTCTGTAAAGCTAGGAGCTTTACAGACTCAAGGAGCAAATACATTTTATGTGCCTCTCCTCACTCACCATGTATATGTGTGTGGCGTGCATTTGTGTGTATGTCTATATTCAGTTCAGCTAGTTAGCATGACTGAGAATCCTGTCTTTATCCCCTGAGTGCTAGGAGTAGATGGCCACCATGAATGCCCAATTTTTATGTGTATCCCAGGGATCTGAATTCCAGGCTGCTAACTGGCAGCACTGCACTATCTCCTCAGGTCACTTGATTTAGTTTTATTATGAATTAATCAGAACATGTCTATATTTTTCAAACTTAATGTTATCCTAGCATAATGAGGCATTTTATTAATGTATTTGTGTACTTTTAACATTTCTTAGTGATTTAAAGAATATATTCATTTTTTGACAGTTTCATACATTATATACAATGTATCTTGATCATATCCACCCCAACTTTCCCCTCCCATTCTCTAACATGTCCCCTTCACCTTCATCTACGTAAAAATAATGACAATGAGGATGATGATGATAATAATAACCTACTGGGTCTTATTGTGCTGCCTACACATACAGGGGTGTGAGTCCTTCCACCAGAACTTTGATAAAAATCTACAAATGATCCCTACCCCAAAGAAATGTCCTCATCCAGCTCCCATCACCAGCCAATAGCTCTTCAGCTAGGTGTGGGGCCTCATGAGCTTCTTCTGCCTATGTTGACTGGCTTGAGGTTGTGCAGGCCTCATGTGCACTGGCCTCGGTTCTAGGAGGTAGCATGTGACAGCATCCTCCTCATCGCCTGGTTCTTTCTTTGCTTTAGTTTCCTTGGCTACAATGTTCACTGAGCTTTGAACACATGTTCTTGATCTTTATACGATACTAAAGTAAACAGCCATTTTCCACGTTGGAGATTCTGTATGGTTTTGATAAGTATGCAGAGCTGCATTCTTTAGTCTATATAGTTTTATTCTTTTCCTTACTGTCCATCTTGAAAGGAAGAATATCCTCACATACATGTTAGTGTTGGCGCTAGAGCCAGCAGAAGAAGCCCTTGAACTCAGTGAAGAACAAGGCAGTAGCAGATTGTGATGGCCATGAAGAAACTAGAGTCACTCCTCTTTGTTCTGAGGTTGGAATGAAATATGTTGCCTCTTTGCCATCGCTCCCTTTTGCTCATTGGTGAGTGTTCTGCAGGTGTTTGTGGCTGTTCCCAGGGTGTCTTCAACTGTAGTAATGCCCTCTAAGTAGCTTCTTGCCTGCTGGCTTTGGTGAATCTGATCTCTGGCACCCAGCTACACACCCTGGTGGGACAGTTTCTGAAATGCCACAAAGTACCGTATGTTTTCATATCTTCTTGTAAAATTAAGAAGTAACTGAGACATAATTGGATTTTATTGGTATTAGCAATCCCTTTTTAAACTCAAGAAAAAAACAGTAAAAACTTCTAAGTGAGATGGCATTTTTAAGCATTGGGTGTTTAGTATCTGTCTTCCATATTCAGATCAGACTTCTTAGGGTGATAATATACAGGAATGAAAAGGGGGAGGACTGTGCTTCCACTCCCAAATGCTCCTGTGCCAGGTTTCTCCCTGTGTCTGTCTGATACCACTTGAGCAATTGCTACCTGCCACCTTCTGAGTTTGTGGGCCTCCTCTTGTTAAATTGCTCTAAGGGGCTTGCTCAGTTCCAGGTATGAGGATGGAATGAGGTAATCCTTTCCCACCTCTCATTTCTGAAGGGTGTGTCTGTCCAGTTATTACTTGTTCATTGAACCTGGAGCTTAAGAAGCCAACTCCAGTACAAGCTGTAATTATTGATGTCTGTTTTATTTTCATCTGCAAGTTCTGGCATTTGATCAAGAAGTTAATATATCACTTCATCTCCAGGCTAAATGTCTCAGCTCTCGAGGTTTTATTATTTGATGGATAGCATACAATTATGACTGCCCAGAAAGAAAAGTGTATTTATTTGTAAAGTGGATGATACTAGAAGTAATTATGAATGTCACAGGGAGTGGTGAAACCGTGAAGCTTTGAGTTCCTTTGAATTCCTGCCCCAGTAATATCTGAGAAACATTTCTTGAAATCCCCCTCTCTGTTAGCTCTGAAGTGATTCTGGTGCATGCAAGGATGAGTAAATGCAATCTAATAGGAAATACTATAGACTAAATCTTAGACAACTTGGCATTTACATAGTTATTAATGACTCAGTTTTTTTGTTGTTGTTGAACATAGAGAAATAGCCCAGGCCTACAGACTGTAGCTACTGGTCATTTGTCACATGTCCCGGTTCCTAGCTGCTATAGTTGTTGTCTAGCTTAATGACTAATACTCTAGTGCTCATGGGGAACGAGTGTGTTAATGCCCTCACTTTCCCAGCTTGCATTGGTGGTATATGACTGAAGAATGAACATACTCCTTTTTTATACATTCCTTTGTAATTTTAAGCTGGGAGTTTCTCCTCAATGGTATTAGCGAGTCTCTACATTAGAAAGGCTGTCTTAGTGCCTGACCATGTTAGAAAATTGTCATGAATGTGTCTTCCAAAAATACAATAACTCAAACACAGTGGGAGTTGGTGTTTTGTTCACCTGAGGAGCAAAGGTTGGTTCTGCAACCAGGAGCCTCTGTTCCATGCAATCACTGAAAGGTCCAGGTTGCCAGCAATCTTCTATCTCTACTTAGGAAACCTAAGTGTCACCACCTTAATCACCCAGAAGTTACAACAAGGGAGACGGGAATGCAGACTGCTGTTTTCAGGAAGAAGAGGAAATCAACTTAAATGAGTGGCTGGAAGCATCTGTTGCATTGCCTCTATCGCACATGACCATGCTGTGGTGAGATAAGCCTCGCTGATATGAAACACAGACTATTTGTCATTTGATACAGTCATTTTCACTCAGTTGTGCTGTCAAAGCTTTGTTAAAACATCCTTTTTGACAACATCGCGTGTGGTGGCAGGATAGAGCAAGTGCGGAATGGACATCGTTGTGCTCAGGCAGCGGGGCGGAGTCTCATGAAGGACTGTGGGACTGTACCAGGAAGACATTTGAAGAAAGAGCATCCCGGGTAGAAGGAACAGGAGATGCGCTTGAGGAGCAACGAAGGAAGATGATCAGGAAGGTTGTGAAGCTTCAGAGTTGGCCTGAACCAGATCCCTGCTATGTAGATGATCCAGGGAGTTTGGATCCATATCTGGTTGGAATGGGATAGTTCTGGAGATCCTGATGCATGGCAAGGAAAGGAAGATAGCAGACTTCTGATTCTAAATAATGTCAAAGAAATACCAGTCATAATTTAGACTTGCTACATCAAAGATCCTGGGGAATGTGCTAGAAATGTTAAATGGACAGCTCCAGAGACATTGGAGGGGGTACGGGGGGGGGGGGTGGGGGCTGGTAGGGCAAAAAAGGTTGCTGCAGAAGACCTTCCAGCAAGAGGACAGTGAAGAGGTGGCCTTGTTTGCATTAGATGGCAGGGAGTCCAGTTATGGTCACAAACCATCCTTAAGCTGGGGTGGAAGTGTATAGTGCCTTAGGTGGGTTTCCCGGAAGTGGTACCTCAAGTCTGTTCTGAAAGTGATGTAGACACTTACGTACTTGAAAAATCTAAAGAGAATGATACAGAGCTGACAAGATTGGAATGGCTTAATAGAGCACACAGGGGCAGACAGTGCTCCACATGAATCCTGCCCATGTCGCTTTACATGAGAGTTAGGGCCTAGGGGGAAGGCAGTGTCTGCCCAAAATGTCTTCCTCAGTGAAGGGCAGTTCTCTAGAATAAGGATGAACTTAGCAAGCAGTATAGCATTGGAGAATGTACCCACTGAGGTAGCTATCTGGTGTGAACTGAAGATGATAGCTACTCTGAAGAGGGAGGTGCTCACGTGTGCAGCCAGCACCCTGGACAAGACATCCTGGATGCGGATAGTGTCTGCCCCGGGAGATCTGTGTAGACAAAGCAGTATGCAGTGATGAACTTGAAACCAGGGAGATTTAGATAATGCCCAGTCTACCCAGTGATTAGGTGAGTACACTGGGCTCCATGAACATCTGTGGAGTCTGAAGCTAAACTGTCACGACTAAAAGAGTTCCTGAAACTGGGTCTCCTCTTAGATACCCTTAGTCCTCTAGATTTTGCTCAGTATTTAGCATGGCGCTCACATCCTCTGACCCCAATCCAGATAGATTTGTTTGTGTATGGTATTTGGAGAAGAAGCCTGTCAGGAGTAACTAGGATTAGGTGAGATTGTGAGAGTCGGGCCCATTGAAGCTGCAGATTAGCAACCTGCATACAGAGCCCTTGTACTATCCTTCTGAGGAAACATTTTGTTCTGTAGATGAGGGAAATCTAGGTGTTAGGAGGATTAAGAGCTCTAACACAGGCCTTTGGGCTGTGCCCTGTTCTGGTGTTCTATGTGTTCCCTAAAAGTTGGAGACTTAACCTCCAATTAAGTTTGTGTATGGTCTTTGGAGAAGGAACCTGTGGGGGGTTAACTAGGATTAAATGAGACTGTGAGAGTTGGGGAAGAGACCCAAGCTAGCAGGTGTGCTCTTTCTGTGTGGTACAATAAGAAGACCTTCACCAGATGCTAAGCAGATGCCAGTATGCTATTCTTGGCCTCCAGAATAGCATACCAGATAACCTGGTTTATAATGTACTTGGTCCTCAGTGCCATCAGCACCCACCTGTTACAGAATCACATGTTAAAATGTAAATATCAGGGTCCTTTTTTGGGGTAGAGGTAGATGGCACAAGAAAAAGCATCTGAAGTCCTCTGGCCTCCACATGTGCATACATGTGAATACACAATCTTGTGACTAGTGTATCCTAACAAGAGTCTCTCTTTCCTACATGGAAAAGCTGGAATAGGAAAGACAGACAAACCAGCCAACATATTGCCAAATATCACTTGGAAAGGAGTATGTTATGTAGTGCAAATAGGGAGTCTATTACTGGCTCCATTCACTTAAAACACTTAGATTGCAAAGAAAAAGCAAAGAAAGGCTCCCTCCATCCATGTCAAAGATTCAGTCAGAATCCTCACTTGACACTTCTTCCTTGCCAACAGTGTTCCTAAAGAAAATCTAAAGTCCACATGCATAAAAATTTTGTTCCCAGTGGTGAATGACCCAATGTGTCTGTGTATCTTGGAAGACATTTTTATGAAATCAATACATTACCAGAAGTGGCTGCAATCATTTTTGCAGTTGGAACCTTGTAAATTATTTGGGTCCACTAGAAGTGACCGCCTCCAAGATCCTTGTCCAATCCCTTTATCTTTCCAGTCTTGAGGCAGGGAGGGCTACCCAAGGGTCTTAACTGTCAGGGTGCCAGTAGAGGATATTTCAAGGTTAAGGTCAGATAACAAGCTCTGGTATAAATGTATACAAATACAGCATGCAATATGCTCAGTCTGTACAAGTCCTTGCCCAAGGCTGTGGTCCATGGCCTAGCAGGTCTTTTACTTTTTATGCTATATCACATGGCCTTTCTCAGTGTCTCATGTATATGGCAAAGTGTTCAGTAAATATCTACTGATAGAGTTAGTGAACTTAGGAACAAACAGATTTTTAATTTTACCCTTCCTGATATATTTCTGGGCTAAATTGTTCTTAGTAAAAATTGTTTTTCTGAAAGCAGAGATCATTTACAATACTGTTTTCTCATTTTTGTGTTACTGAATTTTAAGCTGCTTGAAGGCTATAAAACTCTGTATATGTGCATATGAACATAAATACTACTTTGTACACAGCGGTAGTCCACCCCACCTTCTAAGTTCCTTACATCTGTGGAAACACTTGTTTAAGTACTCTTGGGTTGCCTCGGTAAACTGTAGCTGACAATTTGGCTCCTATGTATGCTGCCCTGCTCAGCAAGCCATCATGGACAACCACACTTGTAATTATGTTCTAGTTGAGGCCACAAGACCCACTTCCAGTCACACTGGGACTTAAGGACAGCAGAGGTAAATGTACTTTGAGCATTTTTAGGCTCCTTATTGTGATCACCAGAACAAACTAATGTATTATTTAGAAGAAATGTGTTTTCTTTCTTATTGTCTATGTTTAATAGTCCTGACAATTCTCTGTATTTTTCCCACTTACAATTTTCCTTTACCCTTAAAGAATTAAGCATTTAAGACCTTCCTGGAAGCAGGAAGGAAGATAAGGTAAACAATCATATCAAGTATCTTGCTTGACCTTCAAAAAAAATACCTAACCAGGATTGGTCCACAGGAAGGGGAAACCAAAGAGGAGGAAGAATGCAAATCCTTCAGTAGTGCCACCCAAAGGAAGATCTGGAAAGCTCAGCTGAAGTTCTGGAAAGATACAAGCATTAGAATATTCAGGAATTAAGCAGTGAGTTTTCTCCACTTAGGGTTGAAAAAGAAAGCATCTACAAGACAAAGAATGGAATTATTTGGGCCCAGAGGGAATTGTCACGCATTGTACACTGTCCAGGGGGCTGCAGAAGGATTACAGCCACCATTGTGGCTCCTGTGGATTGAAGCAGCAAACAATGTCTAGTGGTTGCTAAGCAACCATTAGCCCATTACTGCCCTTTTCCATTAAACATTATCTGCCTTCTTAGATTGTTTTAATTTACTTTTAAACAAGAAAGGTAATGCAGCAGAATTACCAGTGATACTAACAATGAAAACGTGAAGATTTTGTAAAGGTTATATCACTCTGGGTGAGATAGTTAGTGATAGTGACAGTTGGCTGAAATCGTCAAACATTTTATCACCTGTCCTCCCATATTTCATGGTACACACACACACACACACACACACACACACACACACAGGAGAAATGACAATAGTCTCTGATATTGTGGAACTCAAGCCAGAGATCTAGAATGAATATTCTCCATCCTCTGGTATGCCCTACACCTCACTACAGCTTGTCCCGAAGCAGTGTCTCCTTCAGTACAGCTTGGTCAATAGTAGGTAACATGCCATTCCAGCCTGCTTGCTATGTAGTCACCAGAAGAGGTAGCATGCGTAGATATGAGAAGAATGTGGAAAAAACACCTGTCTGCACAAGCAATCGTTGAGATTCATAAATAGAAAGGTGCCTGTTAGGAAAAAAAGCATTTTTATTTAGAAACCTATTTGCATTCCAGTTTTAGACATTAGCTACCTGTATAAAGGAAACTGGGTGACCAGCAAAAATGTGTATACAGTCAGGATTACAAAAGATTTCCTTCTAGTCTGTCATCTACTTTCCTCATAGCCTATGCTTTTAAGTATCAGTGAGTTCAGCACTTTGCTTATGGGACCTTTCTTGGAAGGGATTCCGGGCAAGTCAGTGGTTGATTCCATGGACTGGGTGCTAAGAAATGTATTACCATACACATGAAGTTAGCTTCTTGATTGATACAACACACACCAAATGGCTGTGTGGCCTGAGAAGGATAGGTGGACAGCTGTGTTCTGATTCTGATTTTCTTTCTTTTGTTTGTCTGTTCTTCATCTATGAGTGAGAGTAATAACTACTTTGTTGGGGCTGTCCTGAGAATTTAACAATGGACATAGATGGTGATCACTGTTAACAAGAACTATTGCCTGGTTGTTGCTGTTTCTGTCTGATTAGCATTCAGGTTGCCCTTTGTCAGATGCCCAAATGCCATCTGAATAGGAAGAGTGGTATATATGCCATTCTGAAAGTGCTCTTTAACAGAAGGGGACACTGCTCTGTGGAGTAACTGATGTCCTTCACACAGTGGTGGGCCAGTTATAGTAATGCCTGCAAGGCCCTCTCAGAACAGTGACAGCATTGTGCATCAGGTTCTCCCATGTGCTGAGACAGCCGCCACCATCACATTATTATTATTATTTATTACTATTACTGTTAACTATTATTATTTCTTCCGTTTTTCTCCTTGTAATCCACACAGTGGGAAACACGTCCTATGCATTATCTTCCTTAATCTTAAAAGTCTGTGAAGTAGTAGAATAGCTATAATTATCCTCTTTTTACACATAAAGAAACTTATATGCAAGAAAGTTGTAAGACTTCCCAAGATTAAACTCAACATAAATGTCAAAGCAGGGCTGTATTATCATCATGTTCCTAGCCTTGGCCAATTAGGCCTTCTAGAAATAAGGGGAAAGGCCTGTGCAAGTCACACATTTGCATAAAATTTAAGGACCCAGTCATCTCCTGGTGTGCCAATAAGGCATAAAACTAGAAGACCCACCCAGGAAAACAATGACAAACGCTAGCAGAATCTATGTGATTAGAGTGCCATCGTTTCCCATATATCCAGTTCATGTTACTAGCTCAGCAGCTACAGGGATGTGCATCTGAAGCTCTGCAGGTGACTAGAGGCTGAGGGTGATTGGTTGGTTGATGCGGAATAGTCAGGAGAAGTAGAAGAATCAAAAGCAGAGGATTTTGGTGTCTTCATTCAGCAAAACCAGAAGAAGTTTTTAGTGATCTCTTCAACACACCCTTAGTCCTTCATAGCAGTTTTCTAGGAGCCAATCTGTTACAGGTTAGAGTATAGTTTAAAGTATGCCTGGGATAACTGTTATAAAGGCATTAGTGCTTCCAGAAGGGATTACAGTGGAGTTGTGACCTTACTGGGAAGGGACTGGGGATATCACCTAGGAAATGAGACTGGAATTTGACTACAGAAAGTGAGGAGGAGTGAGCCAAATAAGAGGGTTCTATACAGAGGCAAAGGACTTGTGATGAGAGAGAAGAGGGACCTATGCTGAGTGTCAGTCCCAACCCTTCTGTATTAACATCTCTAAAGTCTATGGCATTGAGACTCAGAGATCCCAAGGCTGCTCATAGATGTGCTTGGCGTCTGTGGTGATCAGCTTTGCCAGGACATCAGCCTCTGTAGATAGTACCTGTGACATTGCCTGGTGCCTCTCTGTAGATCTGTTGTCCACTCTTGGCAGTGTGGAGGAGTCACAGCCTTTGCTTCCCTCTATTGCTGAGGAACTTGGAACTTTTCTACCTGCTGGGACAGTGTGTCTGGAAAGAGTTGAGACAGGAGGGGAAACTGGGCTCCATGAATAGCATATGGGGTGCTGCACACCCAAAGAGGCCTCCTTTTCCTCTCAGAATGTAGACTCACCAGCATTTTCTTAAAAAGCTGTTGCTCCTCTATCTTTAGTCCTCTCTGGGTGTCCTTTGGGGTTCATAAGTCTAGCTGAGTGGGAAGTTACCTCTATGCCCATCATTATCATTCATATATAGTTATACCTATCATTTACTTAAAAGGACAGATGATAGACAATCTCCCGGTTTATATTCCTCTGTTTAGTAAAATTATTGAATTAAAAAATGACAATGAGCTAAAACAGCTCAGAATTTTTGTCTCATTCATAGTTCTTGAGCTTTATGTAATATATGCAAGGTGGGTATCACTCTGGATTGATACTCTTTAAAGTAGTGGTTCTCAACTGGTTAGTCACAATCCCTTTAGGGGCTGCATATCAGATACTTACATATCAGATATTTACATTACAATTCATAACAGCAAAATTGCATTTATGAAGTAGCAATGAAATAAGAGCAAGGGAAAAAAGGACAAGATCCGAATATATACTTCAAGGATGTGGCTGGAATCACCTATTTCCTCAGAGTAGATTTTGTGTCCTGAAGTTTCTGTCTCCTCCTGATAGCACTGTTCTATGGAGCTCAAGCATTTAACACGTGGCCTTTGGGGACATAAAAGATTTCAGATCACAACAAGCAGTTATGAAGCTGTTATAGACCTGTTCATTAGTTTTCAGTCAAACTGTTTCAATAGCCTTTTCCTAAGTCTGCAGTTTAATTCTACGCCATTACAACCTATGTAGCACTTCCAGAACATTCTTCCAAAGATAAGTCTCTGAGCTTACTGCTCTTTCAGTGGTGTCTCATAGTTTGCAATGTCAAAATTCCATGCACATTTTTCTACACCCCTTATAATAAACTATAACCCTGCTCTCTTCTGATTGCTATCTACCTTTGGTCCATCCTGTTATCCCAGAAAGGCCTTCCTCCATCATCTTACTTCAAATGCCCTGCATCCATGACTGGTGTAGAAGACAAGTCATTTCTTGCTTGAACTTCATGTGTCCGTGTATCACTCTTATTTCTGTCTTTCCTTTGTGCTATGGTAGACTTGGTGCTTTGCAAGGAGGTGGCTCTTTTTCTACTTCCAAATTAACATGTGAGCGCATTCGTGATTCTGTGTGTAGAGCACACACAGAAGAATGCATTTTAGCCTGTGCCTCTGAGATGGGACATAGAACATTGAACAGTTTAGGGCACTTAAATGTACTAGCATTTAAAATAACACTGAGCCATTTGTACAGACATACTTCTAGAATGAGCTACTAATGCCTTGTGCTTTTGTAACCAGAATGAAATGGACATAATTCGGATCTTTTGCTATGTCGGGATAGTCACTATAGTCATCCTTTGTAGGTTTTTATTGTAGCCATTGGCTGTCCAAAGGGCCGTTATGGGTTCAGAGAGTTGTTTCTTCTCTATAGTCCCTGTTGTATGCACAGCTGCACTGTTGGGCTTTGTTTCAGTTCTCCGTTAGGCTCTAAGTTTCTACCTCAGCAGATGCTGCTTTTTCATCAATTGCAAAGTCAGTCACCAGAGTAAAGACAATGAATTTTGTTCAGCTATACAGCTGTGTTAGATTCTTCAAGGTGGAGGTCATGTTATTTTTCATGCAATTACAGGCACACTGAAGAAATACTCAGGGAGAGCTATTTGTTAGTTCTGTAAGTTATATCCCAAGCACATAGAAAACACAGAAAGAAGCCTTTGAATGCTAGTTGGGAGCAAAAACAGGGGAGCCAGAACCTAAGTCCCTAGCTCTGATGTAGAACTGACTTTCTTCCCTCACGGATTACTTTCTGGAGTGAGAATATGGAATTTGGTATGTGTCTTCTACCTTTTGGGTATCTGGGTTTCTGGGAGCATATTCATAGCTCAGTATGCATATATTTGCAGCTGTGGCTCTCCTCATCTTCTGATGATGTACATGAGACTGGCATTGAGAAATATACCAGAAATCGGCAAAAGAAGGAATGGATAGCCCCTTGTCTGCCTCTATCTCTATTGTAATCAGCTACTAAAAGTGTCAGAGAGTGGGCTCAGCCCAAAGTTCACACCTTTTCAGTTCTTGGCACATTTTCAGGTCACCTTTTAGTAAGGCTTAGATTTGTAAATAACTGATTCCCATGTATAGACCCTGTTGGTGGCAGAACCAGTGTTGCATTTGTTAGGTAGGCATGTTGCCATTTCTTTTTTTTTTTTTTTTTTTTCTATCACAGATCTGATTTTATTGCCAAGACAGCTTAAAATATAGAATCTCCTAGCCTATGACTATTGGATACTATCATTCAATGTATGATAATAGTCCATATTAGATATATGAACTGTTGAGGCAAATCAAGCTCCCTGAAGTTAAGGAAACATTGAATGCATTCTTTTCCTGTGGTTTTGAAAATGAAAGGCTCTTGTTTTGAAGCTAAAAGATGAGGTGTGTAGGAGAGGGAGGCAGCCCCCAGAAGCCTTTCTCTGGGATCTTTTTGCAATGCATTCATTATACTATCTTCTTGGTAGTCCCAAGTCTTCAATCCTTCATTAGGTAGATTTTTCAAGCAATGGCTTGAGTTTGTGCTCTTGAGCAGATGAGATGCCACACTGGGCAACTGATCAGAGGGGTAAGAGGCCTGCTGATTTCTTACTTGGCGAAGCAGCCTCAGTCAGAAAAGAGTCAGTCCTTTAGACAAGGACTGTGGACAGGGGTGCTCAGGCTCCACATGGTATAGACCTATCGTTGCACTGGGGGTCAAGTCAGGTCAAAACGGTGCAAGTTGAAGCTGTGTCAAAGACTAAGCTTGGGAGTCAGATTTCCTAAACGTGTTAATGCAGAGGCAGCATCTCAGCATACTGTTGATGTGGACTAATGTCATTGTGTGTGTGTGAGCAGTGTGTGGGCAGGCATGTATGTGAGGATTCTACATATAACATACCTGCTAACACAATAATACGTGCGCTATTACTTACACTATTTTGGTTTTTTGGGGTTTTTTTTTTTGTTTTGTTTTTTTGTTTTTGTTTTTGTTTTTGACAGGATCTCTCAATTGTCTGGAACTTCTCAATTAGGCTAATCTTGCTGGAGGAATCTGCCTGTCTTTGCCTTTCCCCCCTTGGGATCTCATTGTTTGTTATTCATTCATTTATTGTGTGTGGATATGGGTGTGAGTCTGTGGGTATTTGTGGGCCACAGCACATGTGTAGGGGTCAGAGGGCAACTTATAGGAGTCAGGGCTGTTGGAGCAGGGTCTGTGTTTTGAAGATCAAACTCAGATCTTCATACTTGCAAATACTGACTGAGCCATCTCCCTTCAGCCTAAAGCCTAACTTTAAACATATAATTGCCAGAGTATGGCCTAATGGTGGACCCCTAACTCTGCTTGTGGGAAAAATAATTCTATTAAGGACGTTCCTATTTTGATCACGGGCTGATATTTTTTCCAGTGAGTTTATTAGGATTTTGATACATTTTCAAGAATTAGTGCAATAAAGCATATCTGTTCTCTTTCTACTCCAGGCCAGGTTTTCCCATCTGCTTTCACCTCAGTTTTGTGTCTCTTGAGACTAGACTCACCACAAGGAACAGATGGGAGTGGCTGTGGCTATTTTCACTCAAGTGTGGCTAACAGCATTTCCTTTTCAGCTAAGCTCTCTGTACATCCACAGAGAGCTCTTCTTCCCAGCTCTGAGGCATGAGCTCTTCAAAAGGAAGTTTCTGGTCAAGAAGCAAGAAAAGGTCTTTCAAGAGTGGGTAGCCACCTGGAAGCTAATCAGATCTGACTTGTGCCTTTGAGGGAAAAGGCTTCCTTCACGGAGGCCTCCTGGGCTCATAATCATGTTTGGATCACAGCATTGCAGTGGGCCTTAGTATCTTGGAAAATCAGCATTAAGTGTTAGCTGGTTGTTCTTATCCTCCATAGCATTCCCTGAGTATCTGGAGCATAGAGTATTGGTAGCTTGTCTCTTGCTGTCTATGTGAGCCTCTAAGAATGGCTCTGTCCACTAACCACAAAGTTCTTAACCTCTTGGGGTTACTTGTGGGAATATGTAGAGAGTACCCAGTCATATCCCCTGATGTTTTGAGGGTTCTAGAAGAACAGAACTGATAGAATGAATAGGTTAGGGTTAGGGTACAAAAAAGAGTTTATTAGATAAGGAGTGTTGTCTTAGGATTTCATTGCTGTGAAGAGGCACCATGACCACAGCAACTCTTACAAGGGAAACCTTTTAACTGGGGCTAGCTTACAGTTTCAGAGGTTTAGTCCATTATCATCACAGGAGGGAGCATGACAACATGCAGGCAGACATGGTGCTGGAGAAGGAGCTGAAAGTTCTATATCTTCATCAGCAGGCAGTAAGGAAAGACTGTCCTGCTGGGCATGGCTTGAGCATATATGAGACCTCAAAACCTGCCTCCACAGTGACACAGTTCTTCCAGCAAGATCATACCTACTCCCAACAAGGCCATACCTCCTAGTGCCAATCTCTATGGGCCAAACATTCAAACATATGAGTCTATGGGGGTCATACCTATTCAAACTGCCACAGTTAGGTAACCTAACAATAGCTGTCTGTACACTGGAAAGGCTGAGAAACTCAAGGCTAGATTCTCTGTAGTCCCCAGTCTGTTGCTGAAGGCCTGAAGGATTCCCCGAGAGCCTTCCATCCACATTGGAACAGCAAAAGCTAGGCTCTCACATCAGCTAACGTTGGCAGCAGCAATGGCAGCAACAACAGGACAGGCATGCACTCAGCAAGAAATGAAAGTAGGCATGCCAGAAAGTGTGGCTCTTTCCTCAGACTGCTTTTTACATCTGTGCTGCCTAGAAGGTGTCATCCATTCTAGGAGAGGATCCTCCTCTCTCAACCCCTCTTTGAAATGACCTCACAGACCCATCCAGAGAGATGTGTCTTAGTTGATTCCAGATAAAACAAGCTGGCACTCATTATTAACTACCGCAGCCTGGATCAGAGTATGTTGACCTTCCAAGTAATGAGCTGTTACAGGAAATATTAGAAGGAATGGCATATTCCTGCACTATACCGCGCTACTCTCTCCCCTGCCAACCCCGCTACCTCCAAGGCTAGCCCCATGCAGCCACCTATGGAAGTCTTCCCAGCTTCGGTTCTCTTGCATCAGGGCCGCTTGTCTCTTCCTCAGCCATTTACCTCCAGCAGTTAGTTGTCACAAACCCCTTAACCCAGAAAATCAAAACTCTTGCAGTTTATAATTAATCAGTCAGATTTACATGTCAATAAATTCTCAATTCACAAGATGCCCGCACAATAAATTCAGGGCCCACCTAGATTAGACAAGTTACCCCAATTATTCTATCCCTATATGATATTATAGCTACCTGTAGCTATTTACAGTCACGCTGAATCCAAATCATCCTGTTCGTCCTCCATCTTGCTTCTTTCTCCTACCTCCCTATCTCTGCAACTCTTAGCTCTGCCTCTTTTCCCTGTCTAACCACAGGTCTCCTTCTGCACTAATATTTAAATTAATTGGACAGGGAAAAGTCCTGCCACATATCAATCACCCTTTCTGTTTGAAAAAAAAAAAAACAACTTTTCTCTCAAATATAAGTTGAGCACAACTATTACCATTTTATAATCCATAAGGTATCTCTCAAATATAAGTTGAGCACAACTATTACCATTTTATAATCCATAAGGTACAAAATAGACTTAACACCCAGTCTATCATCTTTGTCAATAAAATAGAACATTGTCATCTATCCTAACTTAAAAGACTTATAATTCCACACTTGACTTACGTCCTGGCTTTAGATTGTATGCCATCTGAAAACCATCTCTCAAATCTGTTCTCTCAATGTAAATAGCCTAAGTTGGCTATGAGACTATAAGTAGTCTTTCAACTCCATCAGAAATCCGAGAATGACCAACATTAACTGAAAATATATAGGAAGCCTAACACAGCTTCTAGAACTGAGACAAATTGTAGAGTCAGCTGTCTACCTATACAGCCCCAGTAATTCTGGAGGTTGGAGCATCCATCGTTAGGCTTCTGGCCCCAGGATCATCTGACAGACCTTTGAAAAACAGGAGTTATTAAGGACTAGCCTGTTCTGTCTCAGCAGAACTAAGCTGTCCTAACCTGTAAATTGTGTCCTTTCAAGAACAGTACAGGTCTGCAGGAGAGATTGGCAATTTTTGCCCAGTGGTGACCTAGCCACAATGGACAGCCTCACCTGGAGGTATAAATGCTCAGCTGATTCTTTGAATCCATGATGGGAAGCTGTTAGGAGCAGATTTGTCTCAACAAGTGAATAAATAACATTAAATGTCACATTTTGTGGATTTCTGACACTTGAAAACCAACTATCTATGTAAAGTAATCTAGACTGTTCTCCATTAACTACTCTCAGCTATTTCTAATTAAATATCTTTTTTTTTGGTGATTTCAAATATGTTTATCTATATTTGAGAGTGAAATGCAGTCCAATAGATATGCCACTGGATTTATAACGTTAACTTTGTCTTTTTTTATTAGATATTTTCTTCATTTACATTTATCTTGAAAACACCCAAACAATAAACTCAGAGCCATGAATTTGCTATTTGGCCCTTCATTCACAGGCTTAATCATCTCAGATCAGTTTTTAATAACAGTTATAGAAGGACTGGGTATCAAGTCCTGTGAAAACCTTGATTTTGCATCAAAATAATTTCTGTACCAAAATAAGAAATTATGACTTCAATCTAGTAACTATTGCAAAGATTTCTACCAAATGAGATTATGGCCATACAATCAATTCTAGCTATTTCCTCCCTGTTCCAATTATGACCATTACTAAATTCTCTAGGAAAGCAACCTTAGAATAACCACGTCCATTTCCAAAGCCCAGGGAATTGGGTTGATGACTCTTCATAACTTCTTCAAGCTGAATATGGGCCCATTTTACAAATGAGGAAACAAGAGGCTAAACATATGTCTTCCAGTTAGTGGGGGGAAACTCATCAGTGAAATTCCCTTAGTCTATCTTTAGAAGCCATCCTTGTCAGTACTGTACTGTTCTGCCTTTAAGTCATAATAAGTTCTGCTCCCATGGCTGCCGTGCAGTTGTTCGTGGGAGTATGAAAGGAAATATCAAAGATAAAAGGGAGGCAGTGTAGTAGAGATGGTTTATTCGCCACTAAGAATAGTGTGTTCCAGAGCCTGAAAGCCCCTGCTGTGCTAGAGATCACAGTGAGCATGGAGCCTGTTCTCTTCTCTGATGCGACTGGCTTCCTGCTGTTGCCAGGAACACCCTCAAGATGGCCTCTGACCATCCCATAGATGCTACCACTGAGCTTTTTTTGTTTTTGTTTTGTTTTTTTTCACACTTCCTGGAAAAGAGTATGATTCGCCTTTCCCTTAAAACAAAAACAAAAACTAGTGTATTTGCACGTTCTTGTTCTCTGCCACTAGGGAGTGCAGACAGGCATGACTTTTGCTGAGTCTTGGCAGGATATACCACCTGCTTAGAATGATGCTACCCATGTGTTTGAGTCCAGAGGAACTTAACAGGGCACCAGAAGAGAGCAACTGTTTCTGAGTTGTGCTTACTCCTGTGGCCCCTGAAGTAGAGCTGGGCTGGGGTGGACCAACTGCAGATGGACATGGTTGAGGTTCTGCATATGGCCACCTGCAGGGTCAGTCCACCTCCTTCTGGGACCTTTGTTGACTCGGAAGAGGCAGCATGCCAACCTTCAAGGACCAGAGTTTGTCACAGAGAAATACAAAGCGGGCCTCAGAGCAGGATGGGGGTGTGGGGAGAAGAGCCTGGGAGAGTGGGTAGTGGGCAAGCTGCCATTTTTGCTGCTCTTGCTTCCCAACCCTTTTTTCTTTGTTTTCTTGGCTCAGGAAATGATTGAACATGTGGTTCACAGCTGACTTTTGTAGGACTTAGATAGACGATGAGCAGACAGGTGACACCTGGACACCTTTTTCCAATTCTGTGTGGGTAGGGAACGGACCAGATGGCCTTATTCTTCCACCCCGTTCCCTCGATTTCCAATGAGAAGAGAAAGGGGGAGAGAGGAAAGAATACAGAGCTTGAGTGTTCAGAAACAGGAAGCAGTGTATTTAAGTAACTGAGTTCTAGTAAGTGAATGCTGATGGCCATGGATACTGACTGGTCTTCTCTTGAGTCCCAAAGCCTTTTGACTATGGTTTGATCAAGGACTCCCTGAAGGCCAGATCCAGTTCACATAGAACTTCATAGAGCTAGCTAGGTTTATCCTAAGAACACCCCTCAGTATTCTCTTGAGGTATTAGTCTGATCTTACAGGCAGGAAACTGATGTTCTGGGAGGCTAATGTCTCTGAGTCTATCCAGATGTGTAAGCAAATGCCCAGATGTGTAAACGAATGTCCAGGGGTGCAGATCCGGAGCTCACCTCTGGAAGCACCACTTTCCATTGCTGTTCAGAGAAGTAGAGTCCCTCAGGTCTTCTGACCCAGTGTTTTTCCCTCCCAGCATCCCTCCTGAGTCACCTTCATAATTTTAACCTTTCCTTTTCAACCATTGACTGACTGTACTTAAGTCTATTTATTTTCAAAGGAGTCTTGATATGAAAAATAATTCATTAGAAACAGTGTTGTTACATTTTTGCTGGGCGCTGCTGCCCATTTGAGTCTCAGAGCCTCAGGCAACTCAAGTTGAGCACAGACTGGGAGTTCCTCCCTGCTGTTTTGTGTTTTTAGCTTCTCAGTTTTGCTTGCTTCCTATAATTTGAGAAAGGTGGTTTAACAAGACCTGTCTTCTTACTATAGAGGGAACAGGCTTAGAGAGGGGGACTGCTGTGCTCAAGGATGTGATAGTGGCTCACCATGTCAAGATCTGCACTCAGGGTCCCAAGCTCCCAAGCATCACAGCCCACCTCCATCTCTAGGCACATTTTCATACATTGCAATTATAGGACAGGTTCTTGCAACTTACATCTCAACTGACCTACCATTGGGTCTTGCTCATGACCAACATATTTCTGAGATACCTCTAAGCTTCTGCTGTCCTAGCTTGTATTGCACATAATGAACAGAGCCTTTGACCATATGTGATGAGTGCTGAGCTAAGAATCAGGACTCCTAGACCTACTGAGGTTTTTTTTTTCCTCTAAAATGTTTGACTTATATTGATCTCCCAACCTCTCTGGAAATGGGAGACTAGTGCATTCTCTGTGAAGTTTAGGGGAGGGGTCACTGTTATAAGCCAAGTGAGGTAATGGATTTGAAGATGCTCTGGTGGAAATGTCTGACTCAACATGCAATCGTGTTGTCATTTTGCTCTCACTTCTCTGGCATCCATGAAAATCATGAGGTGAGAGTTGGGCGCCACTGGAGTCAAGAAAACTCTCCAGATTGCCTCATGCCTTGATGGAACATTCACTCGCCTACAGTGCTGTGTGAGGTGTTAACTGGACACAAAGGAATCCAGCTATGATGCTGCATAGCTCCAACACAAAGGGATTCATGTGTAAAAGACAAAGAAAGTGCTTTACATCCATGTGCTGTCTCACTGAATACCCTCCCCTAGACCATCAGTCCTCTCTCACAGTTCATACCCTCTCCAGACCACCAGTTCTCTCTTACAGTTCACACCCTCTCCCCCAGGCCATCAGTTTTCTCTCACAGTGCACACCCCCATACCATCAGTTCTCTCTTACAGTGCACACCTCCCCTAGACCATCTGTTCTCTCTCACAGTGCACACCTCCCCTAGACCATCAGTTCTACTCATACCCAAACCCAACAGGTCCTGTTATTTGTGTTTCCTCCATTTAATGTTTTTACAACAAGCAGATGAGAGAGAGAGAGAGAGAGAGAGAGAGAGAGAGAGAGAGAGAGAGAGAGAGAGAGGGAGGGAGAGAGAGAGAGAGAGAGAGAGAGAGAGAGAGAGAGAGAGAGAGAGAACACCACTATTTGGGGGCAGAGCTAAGGATCCCTGATGAGGTGAGAGGACCTTGAGTCAGGAATGTGTGCAAGGGACACCAGGAGCCATGGTGGAGCAGCACAAAATTTACACCAGAACTTAAAAGTTTTACAGATACTGAGGTTTGATGGTTTTGAGAATATGGTAACGATGGACTGATTTTCATAATGAGCTCCTGATTTGAAGACTCTGCACTCACTGCTCTCTGTTTGCCTCCTGTAACTCCTCACCAACTTCTAGCCTCTGTCCAGCTATCCTAAATCTCAAGAAGGCCTGCCTTGGCCACCCTATCTTAAGTCCACCCTATCTTAAGCACATCCTAGTCTGGCTCTAGAATAGGACTTCTGGTCTTCTGACACTTCACGTATGAATGTATGTAATGTATGTATGTACATATGTATCTATGTATGTGTATATGTATCCATCCTTTCTATCACCATTCAATTTACTATGGATTTTTTTTTACAAGTCTCAAACATTTCTCATTAGTGCCATAGTTTTTTTTTTAATGATCATCTAGTTAACACTCAATAAATATCTGTCATTGACTTCCTACTCTGAGTCTTCAAGAAAAAAATCAAATCATAATCATTATACTTGAAACTAGAATGCTTAATGGTACTTCCAGCCCTGCAGTCAAAGGGTGGATGGAGGAGGGGGGGGGATGGGGAATGGAATATGAAGTGTAAAAAATAAATTAATTTAAAAATAAAAATAAAATAAAAATTTATTTATCTATTCACTTTACATCCCACTATCAGCCTCCTCTCCTCCCAGCACCTTATCACACAGACCCTCCCTCATTCTGCCCCCAACTTCTCCTCTGAAAAGGGGGAGCCTATCAAGTCACTGCAGGACTAAGCATATCTTCTCCAATTGAGGCCAGACAAGGCATCCCAGTAGGGGAATGGGATCCACATGCAGCCCCTGCTCCAGTTGTTGGGGGACCTGAAGAGCAAACTGAACATCTGCTACATATTGCAGGGGAGCCTAGGCCCAGTCCATGTTCATTCTTTGGTTTGTAATTCAATTTCTGGGAGCCCCCAAGGGTCCAGGTTAGTTGACTCTGTTGGTCTTCATGTGGAGTTCCTGTCCTCTTTATGTTCTTCAATCTTTCCCCCAACTCTTCCACAAGTTTCCCCGAGCTCCATCTAATGTTTAGCTGAGGTCTCTGTATCTCTTTCTACTGGCTGCTGGGTGGAGCCTCTCAGAGGACAGTTATGCTAGACTCCTGTCGGCAACAGACAGAGTATCACTAATATTATTGGGGATTGGATCTTGCCCACAGGATGGGTCTCAATTTGGGGCAGCCATTGGTTATCCATTTCCCCTGTCTCTGCACTATCTTTGTCCCTAGACATCTTTTACATTTGGGTCAAAGGTTTTATGGGTGAGTTGCTGTCCTTATCCTTCCACTGGGAGTCCTGCCTGGCTACAGGAAGTGGCCACTTTAGGATCCATATCCTCCACTGCTAGAAGTCTCACCAGAATTGCCCCCATAGACTGCCTGGGGCCTTTCCCCCATCCCAGGTCTCTGGCAGGTCCTAGAGATCTCCCTCCCCCACCGATCTTCCAGCCTTTATCTGTAACATTTGTAAGTGTCTGTTTACACATACTTCCATCCCAGGACTCAATGATCTTTCTCTGAAACAAGCCAGGATTGGTACCTAGAGGCCTTGCTACCTGAGACTATTCTCATAGACCTCAAGACAACTAAAGTAGCTTCTAGAGGAAAGCAGGTTTAGGAGCTAGGGAGATAGTTTAATGGGTTGAGTGCTTGCTGCCCAGGTGAATTTTGGAGGTTCAGCCACTGCTAGAATTTGTGTCCCCAGCACCCACTTAGCAGCCCATTTATAATCCCAGTGCTCAGGAGCCAGATCGGGGATATTTGGAGCAAGCTGACCATCTGGACAAGTCAAATCAAGTAAGAAATCAAGGAAGACACTTGCCACCAACTCACATGCATGTATACCTGCATATATGTGCTTGACCATGTGAACATGCATACAGACAAGCACACATATACAATTACAAACAAACAAACAAACAAACAAACAAACAAGACTAAACTTGATATAGGTATGCCAATGATTTTGGACAGTTTTCAGATCTACTTACTGAAACTATTTGTAGGGTAATTAGTCCAGATATGACTGACATAAAAAGGCAGAAAATTCAGCATATCCTGCAACTTACTCATCCATATATACCCACTTAAAAACAACCAGAATGGCCAAATTAGCCACCCAAATTGCCCTGCTGAAGGACTTTTTAGGACTACTGTTACCATAGTAACTTGAGGCCAACACTGTTGGTTACTTTGTACCCAGTTCTACTGAAGCTAGAAATCACCTTAGTCTCTCTGGTATGTTAGCCAGCCCAATAAAGACTCAGATGCAGAAAATTAAAAGTTTTTATTTATTTATTTATTAGCTAAAATTACTTTTACCAGAGCCAAAGGAACCTCTCAAATCTAAGTGGATTGCTTATTAAAAAAAAAAAAAAAAAAAAAAAAAGATAATTTGTTGGACATTAAAATAACAAAAGGGCTTTGAGAAAGGATTATGGGTTTCTGGTGTGTCAGCACTAAGAATAGATTTACTTTACATCCAACTGATGTTGTAATCTTGCGTTCTGAGGTAATGTTTTAGCTCGTTCTCTTCACATAAATAAAGATTTCAATGATAGCACTTCATTCCTTCTCCAGAGAATTCCTTTAGATCCCCCTTCCCCCAGATGCTCAAGCCTTGTAAACCATTTCACTGGGCAGGGCAGGGAGGGTGGACAAATTAGATGCAGAGCTTTATCACTGGTGGGGACTCATTACCAGAGATTTTTCTCTACTACAAGCTTAACACTGGAACACTGGAAAGTCTGACCCTTTGAATGGGGCTGCCAGGTTGGGGCTAAGGGCACTTGCTTGTACCAAGAGGGGAAATGCCTTTTAGAAATGGGAGTTCAAAGTTCTTAAACTCCTAGCGGTGGGATTTCTCTAGCCCAGGGTTAGGGTTGAATGGCATCTTGGAGTAATTTGAATTTCAGAGAGAGAGAGAGAGAGAGAGAGAGAATTTCTGTTTACCACCTTCACCTGTCCCCCAGGAAGCAAGGGTCTGAGACTCTCTCAAGGCAGCACAGATTTAATTAGGGCTAAATCTATTTTAACTTTTACATATATGTATGTCCTTCCATGTAAAGGGACTGCAAAAACAGCCTTGAATATCTTTTGAGACTGAAAAAAACAACTGTATGTAAATAAAGGCCCAATATTTACCAACTGCAGAACATAAAGTGAGGCACCTCCTGCCTCCTGGCTGGCTGAAGGACTTCTTCCTGTGGACAGCACACTCATTAGCCTGATTGCCAACTTGGGCTTCCTCTTCTCAAACCCTGAGCCTTTGAAGGCAAAGGAGAATTGGTGTTTATGTTCCAGATTTTTTTTTTTTTTTTTTTGGTCTCAATTCTCATGACTGAAGAGAATGTTGAAGTACTTGCTGCAGCGGGAAGAGTCTGTATTGTAATTATGGTAAGTAATCAGGCCTGGGACCTCCTGGTACAGGCTCCTGAAAAGCTTGAGAACTTTGGGCTGCTTGGTGTCCATCCATCCTTGCTAGCCTCTGTCAGGTAGGTAGTAAACGAGAGTCTCGCTCACTTTACAATGTGGCCTGACCCAGTTTGTGGCAGAAATGCTCTATCTAATCAGAAAACCTCATTTTATTAGTTGGCAATTAGGCATTATTTAGATTTTATTTTATTTTATTTTATTGCCAAGCAAATGCTTTGCCATTGAGCTGCCACCCCAATCCCCCAGCCTTTGTTACTTGGAACTGAAAATTTGGTAACTGCCTTGAATGTTCCAAAAGAGAGTTATTTACATTTGACTCATACAGAAATGTCCTGAATCAATATAAATTTTGCTTGAATAACAAGAAAGGTAACAAGAGGATGCCAACATCTCCAGCAGACCTCAAATCTAATCAACACAAACCTTCAAGAAAGATTTTGATCTGGAAAAAAAAAACAATCTGAAGATTATCAAAAGTATAAGTAGAATCCAGTGTTTGATCTCAGCAATGGCGTTCGAGTCTTGGTTTGTTTCCAGAGTCCTCACTCTCCACCATTGCTGAAAAAGAAGAAATCTTCCATTTTATTCTCAAAAGCTTTTGTCCCTGAAGATTAGACTTAAACAGAAATCTTCCTACTAAATACCAGCTATGGGACTCCTCCTGCAAACACAGAGGCTTGAGTGTCCCTGTGGAGGGTGGAGGAGAGCTGCCGAACATGATGATGGTCATTCTGCTCAGCATCCCCTCCCACACCGGGTGGCAGCTGCGTTGTGTATTGTCCCTAGAGGATGGCCTCTGCCTCTCTCTCTCTCTCTCTCTCTCTCTCTCTCTCTCTCTCTCTCTCTCTCTCCCTCTCCCTCTCCCTCTCCCTCTCCCTCTCCCTCTCCCTCTCTCTCTCTCTCTCTCTCTCTCTCTCTCTCTCTCAATTTCTCCAATTCCACGTGCATGTGGCATTTCTTCTAATTAATGTGAGAATAGAGAATCAAGAGGGGATCCCTCCAAAGAGTTGTTCTGAGGAGTGGCAAATTAACCCCTTTGGACTTGCCTAGAAGCAGGCAAGCGATCTGTTTTGTTTTGCAGAGTCCTGCAATTAGAAGTACAGAAGTTCTGTTTTTAGTAAAGATGCAGGTTGGCAAACTTCATCCACTTCAGCACACACACACACACACATAGACATATACAAGCACATGTGCACACACACACATACATATACACAGACCACAGCATAGCACACACACCACACCACAGCACACATTCACACACACACACACACACACACACACACACACACACACCACACCAAAGCACACACACACCACAGGGCATACACATCATACCATATACATGCCACCCTACAGCATAGCACATACACATACCACAGCACACCACACCACACTCACCACACCCCCATACACACACACACAACACACACACACACACAACACAGCACACACACTACACCACAGCACACACACATACCACACCAAAGCATACACACACCACTGAACACATACATCATACCATAGACATACCACACTATAGCACAGCACATATATACACCATAGCACACACATACACCACAACACACACATACCACTCCACAGCACAACACACACACACACACACACACACACACACACATACCACAGCACACATTCACACACATGCTCATATCATTTTAGAGAACAATCATGTAAAGTTTTTTGGTTTTGTTCTTTTGATAATTGAAGCTGAATCCCCCACCCACCTCCATGTGGTTACTGGCCCTAAGTACAGTTCAGGAATGCCTCAAGTTGGGCAAGACTTTACAGGCAGTACTTGGATATCCATCATTTAAGCTCCCCGACAACCTCAGGAGATATTAATTGTCCTCATTATATAGATGATGAAAAAAAATGTACAATTGAGCAGTTGCATGGTTTGTTTTCATCACAGAGATTAAGTAAAGACTGGAGATTGGATTCAAACAATGATGATTTCAGCTCCAATCCTAATCTGCTTTCTTCTGGTTCTTTTGACTGTGGGTCTCCTGAAAATAAGAATAAAAGATAGACAGTGGGTGAAGCCGTTTCTGCACAAAAAAACAAAGAATCAACATTTGAATTGCCAGCAATGATATAAAGCTCCCAGGGCTATAGGATGTAGGTCCATGGGTCAAGCTGGCTGGTTAGACTAGCTGAATTGGCAAGCTCTGGGTTCACATGAGAGACTCTTCCACAGTATATGAGGTGCAGAGTGACTGAGGAAGACACTGGACACCAACCTTCACATGAATGTACACACACATTTGAATATGCACAAAAGCACATACAGGACCACATTTTAAAAAAATTGGATATTTCTACTTTGCAATGCAAAGACTGGTACATGGAATAGAAGATAATCGCAGGGCATACTTTCAATTAAGTACTTGATTTTCATTTGATGCCCATGAAATTAGGACCTTAGTTCTCACAAGTCAATGTTCTTCCATCAATTATGATCATAGGCTTGAATCCTGGGTGTGCACTGTAATCAGGCAGGCTGAATAAACTTACTCACCAAAGTCCTCCCAACATACTTAAGCAGCTCACTCTGTCCATTCTCTCTCGTTTTCCAACTACAGTGCCTCTGAGGTCAGAAACTGATTCTTACCACATGTAATTTTTTTTTTTTTTTATAAAAAAGTCAAGTCTTCAAGTCATTATGTTTGGGTCAGACTGCACACGGTAACACCAAGATGTGTTGTTCTTTTTGAACTGCTTCCACGTAGATTCAGTCTCCAACAGCACGGTTCAGGGAGAAACAGGGAGGTCATGAGTCTGGTCTCACTGATGCACAATTTTGTTCCCCAGAAAATTGAGAAACCGGTGCTGAAGAGCATCAAGTGATCTGAGGCTTACTGTTCCTTCTCTGCTTTGGTGTCGCATTCCCAGAGAGAGAAGAAATGGATACAGTGAGACAAACAGCTCTTGCTGGAAGCTGGGTTGCCAAAATCTTGGAATAGCCACACCACAAAACGTTGCAAATCCCTTCCTTGGGGCCATTTTGTAGGGAGACACTTGCAAGAAAGCCAATGATTCCCCAAGGTCTTTATCCATGCATGTGGTAGTGGACCCAGGAATTAAATCACAGCCCCCCCCCCCCGTTTTTAACTCATCCTGTTTGACACTGAAGACCATATTTCTGTGAATATCTTTTAAATCCATTCCAGTTGTATGGATTTAAAAAGATAAAAAAAGACAGTGGCTTGAGATGAGTGCTATGTGGCCCCTGCACACCTAACATCATGAGGAAATGAAGATATTTGCAGATCTCCATTTAATGTTAGCCTCTCACTGACAAAGCAGCTCTTCTTCATATGTAAGGTGTCCTGGTAGATCCTGCCCTGTACACACCACCTACCAAGTCCATGACTTAGGTCTTTGTATATTTGTTCAAGGCGCACACTTAGGCTTCCTTCTCTACTCCACTTCTGGATGTCTATGTGTGTGCTCCATGCAAGGGAAAGTGAGCAGGATGTTTAAGCAGAGGCAGAAACATCGTTCTTCAGAACTAAATATTATCAACTCAGTCAAACATGAACTTCAGGGGGTTCCTGGAAATAAAGCCATAGCATTTGGGAGAGAGATGAATCAGGGTCTCCATGTATCATTCATGCTGGCCTCAAACATGAGATCATCAAGTCTCTGTCTCTTGAGTATTGAGAAGAAAAGATTAGTGCTACCATCCTGGCTGGGACAACAGCACTTAAACAAGAATGTATGCTCTATGGTGCCTTGTTCAGCAAGAGACTAGTCTAATGGTAGCCTCAGAGACAATGCCTCTAACATTTTTACTGTCTGTGGCTACCAGCCAGGATAAAGCTTGCAGGCTTATAAAGTGGTCTCTTTTCATGTTGGAGGGGGTCTCTGGAATCTGACAAACCAGGGTTGAGACAAGTCATTAAACCTTTCTGAATTTTAGTTTCCTCATGCATAAAGTGGAAATGATAGTTATTTTCTGATAAAGATGATGTGAGCGTGCAAGTATAGCTGTGCGTGTGTGTGTCACACACGCGCGCGCGCACGCACACACAAACACAAACACACACATTGTAGTACTCAGTACCTGGGAATGATAGGTTATTTTATTAGCTGTGTAGTTTGAAGCTACCTAAGGATACTCTATACATGCTAGACTCAATGGGCCTTGGGAAGTTATGCCAGGTGGTAGAACAGGGAAACCAAAGGCCGTGCATTATGATACTTTTTTTTTTTTTAGTCAATATCTGTTACAGGCAGACCTATAGAGGCAGAAGCAGATTAATGGTCTCGAAGGGCTATGGAGAGAGAAATGAAGAGTAATTATTTAATGGGTCAAGAGTTTTCTTTTGAGGAAATGAAAATTTCTAGAAGAAGGTAGAGCTGTGGATGCACCTTGAGAAAGCAAAAACTTGAAATTGGTTAAAATAATAAACTGGGTATTACATATATTTCACCACAGTTTAAACCATTTCTGTACACAGACTTTCCAAACATCTTTCTCCAGCTCACTCTTCTTTAAGATTACTTATCTCTCTTGATCTGCACCAAGGTTTTTCTAGAGTCGCTTATCCTAAAGATGAACCCATAAAAATCACAAGCTTTCCCACCCCAAGCCTTCCACACTGACCCAGATTTCTCTCCACCCTCCAGAGTAGACCATGTCTGGCCATGCCTCCATTTCACTGAGGGCTACATCTTGCTAGTGCTGATGTCAGTTTCTTAGGTTACTGGACAAAGAAATGTCAGAGGATGAACTCAAATCCTGTTCCTGGGTTCCTGGCCAAAGCTTTCAATGATCCCATTTCACGTGAGGCTGGTTCCTTGACAGCACATTTTCTAGTGCACAAAGGACTTCATTTTTATGTTATTTGTATGGGACTGGTGTTTATTTCTGGCTGGACTCTCAGGATCAGGTAGATTGTGGCCTCAAAGAGGCAGTATTTGGACTGTTGGCTTGCTTTAACTGGAAATTACTGCCTTCACTAGGGGCCATTAGCACATCAAAATGGTGTTTGTTGAGCCAGGAAAAGTGATACATTATGTTTGCATTTATTCTTTGGTCCCCAAAGACTAATTGTTGGTTTATGTTTTTAAACACTCTTTTAAGTGCTAAGAGCCTCTAATGAGTTAAATTAACACGCTATTAGGCTTAAGAATAGTGGTGTTGATGTGGACACAGTGGACCAATTACTGATGCTGGACTATAGGATGAAGCCCTGTATGCACAGAACCCAGCTGCCCTGCCATTTCTGAAAGACTAAGACACTTGATAGAACATTTCCCCTCACTTGTTCTGTTTATCCTTGCATCCATCTTTTGCCTTAAGAACCAGTCATTATGCAAATGAGGACACTGTGGCTTGGAGAGGCGTTGTGCCCAATCAGACCAGCAAGGGGATGGGGCAGGGACCCCAGAGAACCTGCTTTTATGCCTAACACTTACTGGACTTCTTCCTGTGTTTGCACAGAGTCCAGCTTGATACGTGGTGAAAGGTGAGTTTCCACGATGCCACTTAAAGATCTGATTTAGCTCTAGCGGATAATCTCTTCCTGAAATTCAGTCAACATAGCATTGTAAGGCAGTGAAAAATATCTCTGGGGGATGTGCCTACAGTATGATGAGGTGCTTGACGCTAGGGGGGCAGAGGACTTGCTCCATTCTGCAGAGATAATACAGTGGACATGTTTAGATGCTCTAAGTGAATCTGTTCCACTGTCTAACATGATGTATCTCTGTCAATCACTGCTATCATGTTAGTGTTGTGAAACTGGCTGGTTTTTGCTGCAGGGAGGCTCTTACATCCTCTCAGCTGAGCTATAGAGCCTGGAGGATGATTTTTATATAATGAAACCCAGTGAAATGGTAAAGTCATAGTGGCTCCTAGGAACACTCTCTTGGGCAGCTTGTGATATATCAGCTAGACTCCTCCATTGGGCTGTTCTAGCTTTATTACTTATTTTTATAATCTTGCTTGGATGGGCTCCAGATGTCCTAGATTCTTTATGTATCTCTAGGAAAAGGTTAAGTTAACTTGCATCGGCAGTGGGAAAGGGCCAGAAAAAGGTTCATATCAAGACATGAACCAAATCAACCATAAACAACCCTTATATTTTGGAGTACTGGGGACAGGATCAGAATTACTCAAAACCAAGGGCCTCCTCTTTGTCATAGGAGGGAGATGTTTCTGGTACTATTAACAAAAACAAGTTGTCACTGTTTGAAGACTGCTAACCAAGGTCTAGCTCCCTAGATCTAGTCTTGATGCTATCCCTTTGCTGTTCTGAGCAGTATAGCACTTAGGGGGCTGCTCTGTGCTAGGGGAATTTGGTTTCTTTTTAATATGTAATAATCACCATTACATCTCAATTACTTAACAAATAGAGAAGCACAGGGCCATGTTATTTCCAAAGAGCCTCCTGAGAGTATGGCTGGAGATCTTCAAATGTTATCCAAAATTAGCCTGGAGAGGGCAGGCGATCAGATCTTTTAATATGTGCCCAAGGGAACCCATGCGTATTATGTGCTACTGATGCAGGTGTGCTGTGCCTATTCAGGGCTCGCAGTCCTGGAAAATGCCATTCTCTCTCTCTTCCTGCTAAGAGATACCTAGGCACATTGGAAGAGTCTGCAACAAGGTCCTGTCTGTTTCCAAGGATGATGATTGGATGGGCTTTCTTCTCTTAAGTGGAGAAGCCCCAGATTCTGGCTGGAAAGGAAATAACGGGTCACCACAGACAGAAAAAAAAAAGTACATAAGAAGGAAAAGCTCACCAGTAAATACGAAATAGTGGCAAAAAGAAGTGAAATTGTTTGATGGGTCAGCAAGCAAGCAAACAAACAAAACCTCACAACTGGACAGTGAGACATCTCCCCTTCCCCTTTGACCACAATGGTTGCCTTTTAACTCTGGTTTGCCAGTCAGTGCTGTTAATATTTTATGAAAAGGGTGCTCAGGGCAAAGCAGCCATAGGCCATTTTCTTGGGAAATGTACAGTTTCTCAAGGCATTTGTTTTTTAAGCCTTGGCAGTTGGCACTTTTCTTTTAAGAAAGCAGGAGTTGTTGAGGACGGACTCTTTAGTCTTATTTCCAAGACTTGAGTTTGGCTTAGTGTAGAATTGTGATCATGAAAGCAGCTTTGGTTTACTGGTGGCATAGCACTCAAATTAAATTTGGGTTTAGCTAAAAGCCCTCAACATATAATGAGGATTACAAGTTAGGGATCGGCCTGCCCCTGAAGCGTTCGATTTCATTTTGATGGGCATCTGGTAGATCTCACTGCTTGTTGGGGGCAGAAGGCATGCTTTTCATCTACTGGAGCCTGGAGACCTCAGGTACTCTGCATGCTGGCTTTGCATGTGGGTCTTTATGCAGAGTGAATAGCTGTGCATTTGTTGTAGAATCAAGGACTAAGTAAAGGGGAGAGAAGAGATTACCATTTGAGCACCCGGGTTCCCACTAAACCAAAGGTAAGCTCTTTGTAACTGTTGATCTGGGGAATAAATCCTCCTTTGTAATTCCACAGATGCAGGAAGCCTTCTTTTGCACCAGCTCTTCCTGCACAGTCTCTACTGACCTTGCAAGTCTTGCAGACCTGCCAATGTGAAACTTCTCTGACCTTAATTGCTGGTGGTTTTTCTCCCCCCACCTCTCAAAATGGAAAGTGGAAGTAACCCAGCCAGTGAGTTAAACTTTTCCATTTAAAGGGGTGCCAAACCATTTACATTTTCAACTCACCCACAGTAACAAAAACAGTGATTTTGGTCAAGGCATTGGAAGCCCCATCATTTCAGGGTGTGAAGCCAGCCGCTCTACAGAATGTTACTGCTGTCATTTGGGTGTTTTTCTATTGGGATCGGGAGGCGATAGCTCTGGATGGGTGCTGAACACTTTCTGAGGACACACAGCTTTTTCCTGTTGGTGTTCTGTATGGTAACATTCAACTTAGTTCAATGAATAGGGCTGTGCTGCCGGTTGCTGCTGATCAGACATGGATGGGTAATGATTAGCACATACATGTTTATGTTATTTTAGCAGTAAATCCGTGCACTGTTGGTGATGAATTGAAGGTTAAACGACAAATTTTCCTCGAAACTATTCCTGATGTCTAGTCTATGAACTGAAAACCGGATTAACCTTTAATTACCCTCAATGATCTCTCAACCCCAAGACAACATTGCCACCGCCACCAGTAGTATTTGCATATACAATTTAATGAGAGAAACATCTGTTTGCATATTGGGAATCATTACTAGCATGCAGATTAATGGATACTTGCAGTGAGATAGGCATCCAAGCTAATGTCTCATTTTCTTGAGTTTCTTCTTCTTCTACCCTCTGATTCTGCTGGACTTATATTAATTAGATTACAGGCTGGCTTGAACCCATAGCCTTGTGCAGAACACATAGATACAACAGGGTCTGCAAAACCACATTATATTCAACTAGGTAAACAACACAACTCCTGAACCTTATAAAACGTTATGTGCTGTAAGCCTGTGTGTATGTACATGTGATGTGTTCAACTCAACTATAAAAAAATCCTAGGGCTGGAGAGAAGGCTCCGTTTAAAGTATTCACTGCACAAGCATAAAGACCTGAATTTAGATTTCCCATAACCCGTGTGAAAAGCCAGGAGTGGTTGAGTATTTCTTAGGGTTCTTGGAGACAGGGGTCCTGGGGGTTCACTGGCCAGCCTGTCTAGCCAAAAATGATGAACTTCAGATTCAGTGAAAGTCTCTGTTTCAGAAAAAAATGTGGAAAGCATATAGGAAGATACCCTAAGTCAATCTCTGGCTTCCATGTGGGCATGCATAGATAAATGTGCCGGCACACGTGTAAACATACACATGCATGTATCATACAAACTAGTGCAAAACTTAAAAAGTTTTTTGTGTGGTTGAGAACTACTTACTTTTGTACACAGCTCTCCTCTGATAGTTATACCAAATGCTTCTGTTGGACAGTTTTACAGTCCACAGAATGCAAGAACCAAGCTAATAAAAATCTTTATTTTTCTGTGAGACTCTCAGGAGGCTGATGTGGTTCAGTAATTTGCCTATTACCTCCTTACTGGCTCAGTAGAGGGCTGGGCCTCTAAGCCTCTGGACCTAGTGCAGTCTCTGAACTGCTGTCTTTCTTCTTCCTCCTCTTCTCCTCCTCCTCCTCCTCCTCCTCCTCCTCCTCCTCCTCCTCTTCTTCTTCTTCTTCTTCTTCTTCTTCTTCTTCTTCTTCTTCTTCTTCTTCTTCTTCCTCTTCCTCTTTCCTCCTCTTTCTTCCTCCTCTTTCTCCTCTTCCTCCTCTTCCCCCTCTTCCCCCTCCCCTTCCTGTCTCCCTCCCCCTCCTTCTCTCCTTCCTCCCCCTCTCCCTCCCCTCCCCCTCCTCCTCCTCCTTCTTCTCCCTCTTTCCTCCTCTTCCTCCTTTTCCCCCTCTTTCCCTCCCCCTCCTCCTCCCCTCCCCCTCCTCTCCTCCTCCTCCTCCCCCTCTCCCCCTCCCCGTCCTCTCCTCCTCCTCCCCCTCCTTCTTCTTCTTCTTGACTTTTAAATTATATATTTATTAATTCTTAGAAACATGAACATTCAACATATTTTAAAATTATGTCTAGCCCCGACTCTTCCAGGTCTATCCCCACCCTCCCACACTCCGTGTTCTGTGCAATCTTTCTTAATGGGTGATATTGAAGGCGTTCAAAGCAGCAACTAAGACATTTAATGCAGTTTCCTAGAAAATCTACCCAGCTACCAATGAAAGCCATCATTAAAGGTGCACATATGTACATTGTATACATAAAATGATGACTCTATATAACTTTTATCATCAAATTTCATTCCATTAGTGTATGCACTCCAATTCATAATATAGAACTTTTTCCCTATCTCCATTGGTCCAAAGCTCATGAAAGAATCTTGAGAGATTTTTCAGGCCTTTAATTTCATCTTTTAAAAAAAAATGTTTCTTAGATAGGAAAAAAAAGTGCTAGCTCTTTATTTTTATTTTATTTTATTTTTTTTCAACAAAAAAAGGAACATCAATTCCAACTTAACTTCATCTCTTCTGGCTGTCAGCCCTGATCCCAGCAGCATCACCCTCAGCCCTCCCAGTATCCCAGTTATTTTAAGGAGTTGCTCCCAGTGGCTATATTCATCAGGATGGAGAGGATTCTTGGCTTTCATTAGGGAGTCTATCCTCTTTAATTTAAGCTAAGTGGTGGGAGTGGTGGTGATGGGGCGGCCAGATTAACTGGGGAACACTTTGAACCATGGAAAAGATTTTTTTTTTATGTGCATGTACTATTCTGACACCCATGGATGTTCTGTAATTAAAGCTGGGCTGGGCCTGGAAAGGGCCTTAAGAAACAGGATTAAATCAATTGGTTGTGATTGAATATCCATTATTTGCTGACAAAGCTGTATCACGAGGCTATGGAAAGCAATTTTCCCCTCTAAGTATTTTCAGCATCTTCTTATACCCTCTTGTATCATCTAGACCCTATTCCTTTATACTCTGTACAACAGGAAAAACATTCCTGAAAACTAAAGGAGGACTAGTTCAGACAGCACCATCTCTATCCACATTCTCTGCATAGAACTAGACAGTCTGATTTGAAAGGACTTTCCCAACCCCTGGTACGAAGTGAACACTGACCCCAGAGGGATTAGGGTTGCAGCTGAAGCATACTTAGTCTCTGTGATCACTTTAGATCTCTTTCTCCTAGTACTTCCCAGTAAGTAACATTTTAATACTAGGTGAAAATACATCCCTTCCATTGTTAACTATAAATACTGCATGTGGGTGCTTGGCACACAGAAGACATTCAATGACAAAAAAAACAATGTTTTCTGCATGGGTGTGCACATGCTCATTTATTTCAGCATAAGACATCCTATTCTGTTAGCCATCTCCAGATTCCAAAGGGATACATTCCTTTCAATGACCTCATACCAATTCTAGTGCAGAGCAAAGTTTCAGAAGAGAGAAGTCACTCTTGATTTCTAGCAGTAGTGTACCTTTCAGAAGTCTATTATGGGATGCTAATATCATTCAAGGATAGCATAGGTAATAGGCAAAGTGAAGTACAGTTGTGTGTGTGTGTAAACATTTTATTTGGGGGACTTCATTAAGTAAGGAACGCTTAGTAGACAACTAAAAGTTGTCAACTAAAAAAGACAACGAAAAGTACTAATTAGATTCTGGCTTTATTTTAACTTTCACATTTTTATTTGTACCAGAATTCACTTTGGTTATATCATATATTAATTGACCTACATGTTAACCCATAGGGACTTGTTGTATATCTAGCTATATTCTAGGTTCTAGAATTTATGGATACTCTTGGGGATCTTGGCAGTGGTTCACAAATGCATTCAACTCAAAAGAGAAGGGAAGAGATATTCTGGGATGCAGACCCAGGTTCCCTGTGGGCAGAGGACATACAGGACAGGTTGTCCCACTGGCTGGAATTGCTTTGGACCTCATTTGGTTTTGCTCTGACTGGGTCAGGACCCTTAGAGAGTGGTCAGGCCTCTGGCGGCAAGAGGAGATGAAGGAACATATGTTTGCAGAGATGGACAGTAATGGTATACGGGGATGTCCTTGGACCCCATCAACCTGGCGGCATTTGACATGGTCAACATTCCGTTGGCATGGGAGAAATATTAGAACCAACATTTGGGGAGCACAGCAAGTAATACTGGGTAGCACTACATAGCTTGAAACAGAGGAACACATAATAGCTAGATAGGAAGGTGATGATCAAACCTTTGTGAGGGGTGTGTGTGGATAGGTGATCAAAGAGTTTGGAGGCCTCAAAAATGCAGGGTCCACGATATTTCCAGGACATATGAATGGAGATAAGTCCCTGTGTTATCTCTAGCCTCCCTCCCCTTTATTATCTTGTCAGGGTGGACAGCTGTGGACTGCTGGGATATTCCACTTAATTTCCAGGTCCCAGAATGTGTGATGTTATTGTGTGCCGTGGGGTCTTCTTACATTTGCTATTTTTCAACCTTCGGTTCTCTTTTCCCATGCTTTGTGACTTTTTTTTTTTTTAATTTATCTTTGTGAATATTTTACCGTGCTTGTTTGGTCAGTTGCGACCTCACTTCCTGGTGGGCCCCAATCTCCTCTCCATCCATCTCAATAGATGTTTTTCACCTTGATAACCTTCATCGTTTGAGCGGCTGGAGGGCAGAGCATGAGCGTATACATCTGTATAAGAATGCTTGTAGAGCGTCTGGATGAAAGGAGGAAGTGAAAATCGCACTCATTTTTGGCCAAGTGCAGTTAGTATCTTGTTAACGGTTCAGGTCACCAAGAGGAGTCGCTGTTTCGTACCATGTAAGCTGCTTGGGTCGCCAGGAGGGGTCGCTATTGAAGCTTCCTGTAAAGGCGAGCATTTTTCTGTCGGATTTCTCTTTCTTTCTTTTTTAAAAAAGAGATACATGCAAAGGTCTAACTTCATTTACTCCCCCTTTTCTTTCTCCATTCTCTCCAATCGCTTTGGAATGAGTAAGAGACTAATAAAGTCCAGAAGGCAAGCCAGAGCGTTTTGACTTTATAGTGAAATGCTTTGGGCCCAGGGTTCTCCAGAAGCCATAAATGCAAGCCCCCTCTAGCCCACCAAGCATGAACACCTTGTGGGATGTCACAAATGAGCTGCAGAACTTGTTGTCTCGGTCCTGCGGCTTATTTTAGACCAGAGCGCCTATTTTGGCAAGCAATGGCTTATAAAAGAAGGTTTGGAAACGCTAGTGATTACGATCCAACGCCCTAGAGCAGAGTTGTTGAGGCATGAGAACAACAGCAACAAAAATACCCCAAACAATAAAAATCCTTACATGGACATTTCATGTAATCGGGCTCGGTATTCATGGTATTCATTTGGCTTTCCTTGGAAAAATGAAAAAAAAAAAAAAAAAAGAACCCAGATGAGAGACATCTTTTGTGCTAACCACAAGACTGGAAGACACACCACGTGTTTAAAAGACAAATAATTATAAAAGAGTTTACATAAGTATAGGAAGGGTACCGAATGCCTCCAGTCCGGTCCTTTAAAATGGCTTTTTAAAACAACAACAAAACAAACAAAACAAAAACCTCGAATTCAGGGACATTTTTTTTTTTTGTACCCGGGTAATAAATTAACATTTCAAAAGTACTTTTACCTGCTGAGATGGTTCGTTCTGCTAATATGGGTAACGCTGTGGACTCGAATAATTAGTGTAAATTGCCTTTGAATAACACCGAGCTGGGAACAACTTTAACTCGCGAAAGCTTAATGCCTCTTGCTGGACAGGATGAAGAGTCCTTAATGGGGCCTGGAAAAACAACGAATACCTACAAATCAAAGAAGAAAAGCCGTTCTTGATGCATGTGTGTGAGAGTGTGAGGTTTAAACTAAATTGTTAGCACTTCCTCCCTGCTGAGGGTCACGGATTAGCGAGGCTGGGAGACTCTTTGAGAATCTTTCACACTGACCAGGGGAGGCAGGGGGCTCCAAACACAAGTGTTTTCTTAACCCTAATCCCTACCTCCTTGACCAGGACAGCTCTGCATTTCCCTCTAATTAGGTGAGGAATTAGAAGGTGGATAAATGCGCTCAGGGAAGAGGGTAAAGTGATTAGTTCACTCTGGACCATGATAGCAATTTCTGGCTACTCGGTTCTTTCCAAGATAATAACTTTTCTTTTCAAAAAAAAACAAAAAACAAACAAACAAAAAAAAAAAAAACAAAACAAAACCAAAACCAAAAACCCAAACCAAACCAAACAAAAGACAAAAGACAAAAAAAAAAAAAAAAAAAAAACAAAAAAACACACACAAAAAAAACCCCACCCTATTCCAGCAAACCTCACGTGTATGTATAGGCAATGCTGATTATCTTTGGGCAAGTTTGGGTCAGCATCTTGACAAATGATTTTCCTCTCTTTCATCAGAGTTTCATCCTGTTGAGAAACTTCTAGAGCAGTTTCTCATCCGAACCAAGTATGATAATTATTTGTGCAATCTGAACTAAATCTAATAACTTAACCTAAAAAAAAATGTATTCGCATTCAAATGATCCTTTCAGTGAATGGGGAGAAGGACTTGACGCTTGGTAGCTAAGATAAAAACCATTTTGATGAATCTCTCTGCATATGAATGCATTCTACTGAGTGTACCTATTTTTTTTTTAAAGAGATCTTCTAGATATTCTTAGTGGAATTGTAATTTTAAATTCCAAATTGTATAAAGCAATTATTGAATACTTTCAAACTGATGCGTTGCGAGCAGCTGTTAGTGGCAATGAACTCGCCAGGGCTACCTAGATGCTGAAGGTAGTTTCTATATGAAAATTCCCGACAGGTATCTGAGAGAGAAGACTTTTATTTATTTCCTTTTGTGTGTAGACCGTAGATGCTATGGTTGCGGCTGAGCTTTCCTCTGAGTTTTACCCCTTCACATTTTACCTGTTACAAGACTTACGTGTCCTAAACACACAATGGAAAGAACTCTGGGAGAGAGAAACACCATAGCAGTAAAGAACAAGGCAGAATGTCCTTCCACCTCCTGCCCAAGGGCATCTGAAAGGCCACAGCTTCGTTCCTCTCATTCTTTCAGAAGGCTGCAGTTGCAGAGAGCAAGAATCCGACTGTGAGCATTTGGAACAATGTATTTTAGTTTCTGGACTGTCTCTGGAGATTATGAATATAAATGGGCCAGAGCAAAACAGAAGCAAACATGGGGACCGTGGCTGAGGGTTGAGTCTTTAGGCTCAATTCTGGAGTTAGACTCATCTGGAGTAGACATGGTCATGGCTGGTTAGGAAGGTACATTTTGTTTACTTATAAACATATTTTTCTCTGAGCTGGAGTCTTCCCTCCCCTGACCTACAAATGTAAAGCCTTCTGCACATGGTCCAGTGGTGGTGTACACGACAGATCATACTATGTGAGCCAGGATGTTGTAGCCTCCTTGATCTTACCATCTTTACTTCCTACAATGCGGAAGATCTAAAGAGTGCTAGTTAGTAGTTTGACTTAGATGACCTCTATAGTTATCCATCTCTGTCACTGATTGGCAGGAGGTGACAGAGTGCCCTGCTGCCTGCCACTCCCTTCCCAGGTTAACCAGATTAAGGCAGGCACCTTGGAGGCTCATGCACATTTAAAACTACTCATCAGAGCCTTCTATTCCTTTTTCATGTGTGTATGTGTTGTTTGTTTGTTTTGTTTTGTTTTTTTTTTAAAGGAAATCTAGCTTGTTACTTTCTGATCTTTTGCAGCATGTTACATAGTTCAACGGTTTGCTTGATTTAAAATTCCTTGGACCTGCACATAAGAGAGGAGATGTATGTATGTATGTATGTATGTATGTATGTATGTGTGTTTGTATGTATAGTGAAGGTCAAGTTTAAACTTCTGGGCTACAGCAAAGATAGGAAGTCAGATATCTGAGGCAGAGCAGCTTCACCCCTGACTACATCTGACCGTTTCCATCTTTGAGGATCATCGTGGGAAAGCTCTATGTGAATAAAATGGGAAGTCCCAGCAGAAAGGGCACAGTTGGCCTAGTAAGTTGTGTTTGACACTTTTCATCCAATGTGCACCTATTTGAATCTTGTCTAATACTTCTTGTCCTACAGTCTGGCCTATGGTTGTTGTTCTGTTTGTTTAAACATAGTATCAGGGGCTAGCTGAGACCCTTGGACTCTAACCCACTCTAACTAATATCAAGTGGCCCCAGTGCTGAGGTCAGTTCAACAGCCACCGAGGCTTGGACAGGAGGACTTCATCCAGAGATACATCTGATAGGATCAATCAGTCTTCCAGCAGAAGTATCTGCGTGTCAAACTGTAAACTTGATAATTGACAGAATCCATTTAATGCAGCCTGTGAGAACACCATGCCGGAAGATTAACATTTTCTGTGAATAATTACAAGTTCAAGCAGTTCAGCCTCTTATCACTTTATATGAAGTCTAGAAAGTAGGAGTGATCTTTTTTTAATTTGTAATTATTTCACTCCAATGTGAGGTCCAGCGGCCTTCTTCTTAGTCTTTTGAGATGGAAGACATTGGTATGCAGGAGCCATGCAGGAAGACGCAGTACACTATCAGAGAAGGACATGTCTGATCATTCTTTAAAACCAACTCGGAGAAGTTAATCTCATTGAACTTCTTTTTATTCAACAAAAGAGTTGGCTGTTTCCAAGTCTAACATGACTATAATGTTCATTAAATGGACTTCTTTACACCTTTAAATGGATTAACTGCACATCTTCACAGTCTAATTATTATACATGTCATTCAAAAAAAATCACAGATCTAATTCAGGGCATGATAAAGGCCTTTCTTCCGAAGCCATGGAAAAGACACTGCAGTAAATGGATGTGATTTTTATCAGACCCAGTGCCTTTTTTTTTTTTTTAAAGGGCACATGTTGATCCTGGGAGGCGAGAAGAAGGAAACATACCCTAGTCATTTTATTTCAGAGATTTAAGATTGGACCATGTCGATTCTCTTCCAGGCTTGCAGTGCCAGGCACCTTGGAGGTTCCTCCCGCCCAAGCCTGCCTGGCTAATGACTTCAATCTGCCCCAGACAGCTCTTAGATAGGTGATAAATTATGGACAACCCCCATTGGGTCCTTGGCCTTTGTGCTCCTCCAAGTTCTTTTACACAGAACTTTGTTGGAGGGGGAGAAATCACTTTCATTCCAGGCTCACACAACTCTGTTTTCATGTGTGGTTTTGACATCTACTTTCTTTGCTTTCCTTTTTCTGGAATCTAGGTGAGACTTTGAAACAATGTTTCACTGTCCGGACAACAAGAGTATTGGAGAGGACCACAGAGTGTCTCCTTCCCTCCATGGTTCAGGCTCTTTTTGTTACAAGTAGAGCAAGGCTGAACTCTGTTGCCATTCATGACTCTAGAATTGACAGAGATTCCTACCTGGCAGCCACTGTTGTAGGCAGCCAAAGGCAGAGTTGGGTGTGTAATCCACTCAGGGAGTGTTTCCTGGAGAGACATTGACATCTGTGTTAGTAAATTCAAGGAAGCTTCAAGGTGTTCCCAGAGAGAGGGCCTGAGAGTCTGCAGTCCAGTCAGAAGGCCTAGAAATCTTGCTTTGAGGTTGTGCACAGACCTAGAGACATGAGCACGGGGCCCAAGTAGTTGCCATTGTCAATAATATCTAGCTTTCCCCTTATTGGCTGCTACCTTTATTGAGCTAGTTCTGAGCCTTTCTCTGGTCCAACTCTTTAATGATCTGTCATGATTAATACTGTCTGGGAAGGGCCTTACTTCATAAACACAACAGAAGGCCAAAGCTTATTTCTATTCCCAGTCTTTGACATTAAAAAAAAATTACACATTTTTTAAATGTTATGTTATGTTTTGGTTTGCCACAAGATAGGGTTTTGTGGGGCACAGGCTGGCTTTGAACTTTCTCTGTAGCCAAGTATAGCCTTGAACTCCTGATCTTCCGATCTCCATCTCCCAAGGTCTGGAATTACAGGTGTGCAACTTCTGTCTTTCTCTTTTGAAAGGAAAATGCTAAACTACTCAGAGTAGAAGCCAAATGAGGGAGGGTCAGTGGTGGTGACCACTAGGTCAGGCAGATGTCCCAGCAGAATGGGGAGCCTTAATACTTCTGGCCATAGGCTATCCCAGTCAGAAAGCTATTTTTAGTATCTGTAGTCTCATATTCCATCTGATACCTCATCTCCACCTCAAAATTGTCCACTGTCTGTGTTACGACCTTGAATTATGAGTGAGGATGAGGTGGCCTGGGGTTTGCCTGGGCTATCTACTTCTTAGTTTTATGTCCCTTTCTCATATTCTTTGTCTCTAGCATTCCATAGAGCGTGGGAGTAATGGGAGAGCACGCTCACAGAGATGCCTGAGCAGAGCTGAAAACTCTTTCATAAATCATTTAAAATCCATGGTGTACCAACAGCAATTATCAGAATTAATTGCTCCTTAAAACATAAAGAATTGTGCTACAAAGAGTCAACATCAGCTTGGGATCGTATGTCTCCTCTTCAAGCCTTAGAAAGGAGCTTGCAAGGCAGGTACCAGGATAGAGCAAACATCGGCGAATTGTGTGTTAGGTACTGTGTCCCCATTTCCAAACTAATAAATACTGAATGAGTAAATAATTTTGTTTTCTCTCTGGGTTATAAAGATTCAGTCGTATTTGGCCAAGTAACTTCAGGGAATATCATTAAATACTTTTCAAACAGTGCTTCTTGGAGCCATATTCTATCGTCGGACACTGTCGACAGTTGTAATGAGAAAGAAGGCAGAAGGAAACGTAAGTAGGGAGCGGGCACAGGTCTCCTCCATAAAAGGCGTCTCAAAACTGGGCAGAGAAACTCGTTCTGGGGAGCACACAGGAGCAGACACACTCACATACCAACATAGAAAGCAACTGGGAGCATTACATTACCAATGTGAATAGCTGACCCACACAGAGACAAAGGTTTTTTTTTTTTTCATTTTATTTTTAGTTACATGTATATATGTGTTTCTGTGTGTGAGAGAGAGAGAGACAGAGAGACAGACAGAGACAGAGACAGAGAGAGAGAGACAGAGAGACAGGGGCAGAGACAGAGAGAGAGAGAGAGAGAGAGAGAGCAGGTGCTGTCAGAGTCCAGAAGAGGGAATTAGATCCCCTGAAGCTGAGCTCTGCCTGATGTGGGTGTTAGGAATCAAACTCAAGGTTCTCAGCAAGAATGGCATTTAATTTAAACCACTGAGTTACTCCTTCACCTCTACACAAATTTAATATTTTAACTATAAGTAAAAAAAAATGTTATAAAGGTCCGATTTCTGAATGTTTAAGAATAGAAGGCTAGCTGAGTGTGGTGGTTCCAGTTCTTAATCCCAGCACCCAGGAAGCAGAGGCATCTCTGTGAGTTTGAGGCCAGCCTGGTCTGCATAGTTTCAGGCTCACTAGGGGTGGGCTATATAGTTAGGCCTAGTTAAAAAAAAAAAAAAGACAGGCAAAAGAAAATAGAAAAGAATATTTTACCTGTATACTATGTTTTGCAATGTGGGCATATGAATCATATACATAATAATGTGTATGAGAAGCTGTTACTACCAAGGGAATTATCCATAGATACTATTTGTTAGCCAGAAAGCATCGTCTATTATTGCTTCGAGATTTTTTTTCTCTCTACAGAGGCATTCAGCATTGGTCATTTCTACCAGAGATTTATTTGATCTTTGTTATTTTTACCCTGAGCTCCTGAAGAAACAGATTACAGCTTTGATTTGCACGGATAGAATTCAGAGACCGGACACCGGCTCTGATGCTTCAGAGGGAGAAGGGTCTTTGTTCAGGAAGTAACTCGTTGAACAATTAACATGTGGAAACTATACCAAACAGTATGTGTAAATGATAAGTTCATGTTGAGTCTGCAGAGGGCGGAGGCTTGTTCTTCCTGCAAGGAGACCGTGACAACTCTTGCTGATGGAATAAATGGGATCATTATATTTCAGCCTCCAAGTAATTATCAGAAATGAAGCTTTGTGAATTCTTTCCTAATGGGGCCACCTGTCACCCTTCAGTCTTTGTGTATAATGGCATTTCATTTCTGAAATCAGGTCCCTGGTATAACTCTTCCAAATGTTAGCAACCAAGCCTCCGATTCCCTCCTGTCTTGCTATGATATATAGAAACATTTTCAGGTGGCTTTCGACTCTCCACCCTACATATGATTGTGTGTGTCCAAAGTGCCCATGGCAGGTATAGAAAGCTACAGCAAAACCAGGTGTCTCAGCATAATTGCTTGCTTATAGGCAATCCTGATGCTGGGTGGGTGAGGTTACTGTAATTTCTCACTGTGCTTTCTCGTGGCTATGGCCTGCTGCCAACTGCTCTGGACTTGTGGCCACTGCATCAGAGATGTTGAGACCCAAGACAGGAGGGCAGTTCAGTGTTGGCTGCTGTCATGGAACTAGAGCTTCCAGAATTTACTCATGGCCTAAGCCAGGACACCAGCTACAAGGATGCACAGGCAGGTTGCCTGATTTAAGACTTCTCAGGCTGATGGTGACTGCAACTTGGCTCTGAGGTTTCGATGTGGTGCACAGACTCTTAGCTACATGGCTATTTCATAGGTTACTCAAGATTTCTCTGTACCCAAGTGTGTATATGGTGATGGTGCTAACGCCATTGTGGCTAGTTTGATCTTTGAGAGAAGAAGAGCTGAACACTGCCTCACGTGTTGTGTTAATTCTGTCTTGTGACTCTTCGGTCTCTCTTCCCTAGAGACCTGGCGTCAGCTTTGGAGGCCCCCGAGGAAGAAGATCTTTCTTCAGGAAGTATCTTACCTGGCAGTTGGCATGCGTAACTCACACACGGACAGTATCTGAAGGGAATGAATTCGTGTGGTGTTCTCAAACGGTGGCGATTTCCTTTCCTTTTCTCCAAGGGAGACACTGTTGTGGTTCCTTCAGTGACCCCTGCCTGAGTGACAGAAATCCTTTGAAACCTTAGGTGCCCCCTCCACCCAGTGGCTATAGTCTGACAACAGCTGTTGATCTGTTAAATACACTTGCCTGGTTTATAAGGAAAGGCCTGTGGATGAATTCACAGGCCTACTAGGAACTAAGTTGTTCTCAACATGGGGGAGAACAGTGAATGCCTCTCATTTGAGTGAGGACATGAGAGTGGTTTTCAGGGGCTGGGAGTGAGGGGCAGGGAAATTACCCTAGAACCTAAGTTCAAGGCCACGCAATCACAAATGCCTGATCCAGGGGAACACTTGCCCTACCTAGGGAATCACAGTGCTGTAGGTCTGTGTGGATCTGGGCTGCAACATCTCTGGGAAATATAATTTCACACTAATTAGGACTTCTCACAGCCTGCTTCCTGAAAGGTTCAGGTTTGCATTAGCGATGCAGATTTTAATCAGCAATCAAGTACTCTCTCCAAATGCAGCAAGAATCCCCCATATTCCCTTCTATCAACAAAAGATTTCCCAGCTGCAAGCTGGACCCAACAATGGTGAACATCAAAATTGGTATCTTAACCAAAATGTTGTCGCCAATCCTTCAGTCTTCTGAAACACCTCTTCTCTCTGTCCTCTAGTTAGACACAGTTTTGCATTCTGTGATTCTGACCACAGCCCCCAATTTGACACCTGTTGAAAAAATATTGGAACCATATTTGTAACTAATCACAACCAAGATGTCATTTTAATTAATCTGACAAGAGAAATACTCCAGAGATGGGGCCCATGCCCAGGCTGGCACTCCCGGGCAAGCCTGGGCTTGCAGTCTGTTACCTGACAAGCCCAGGACAAAATTAACACTAAATATAAGGTAATTTAATTAACTCCTCCCATCCCAGCAGGCAGAGTGTAGTGCTCTGGGCACCCTAGGCCTTCTGAAGTGGGGGGTGGTGGCACCCCCAGCGGGGAAACACTTAGGCTAAGCTTTCATTATTTTAAGTGGGTGATTTGCAGCTAAGGAGATGCACTGAAACTCTGTAGGCCACTAAAGTAACAAATAGCCGACGTTCCTACTTTTACAGACATGGCAATAAACTGTGAAATTCATTCATAGGCGTACATACCTTATAAGAATCAGGCTCCCTCAAGGATTCATGGAATATGCAGACTTCAGACAGGGTGCAAAGAGGAGGGCTGTGGAAAGAAAGGCAGACACAGAGAGGATAACTTGGTTTGAAAGTCAATCTGAAAACTGCCCCACTAAGAAGAAAAGGCTTTGGCAAGTATAAGAAAAATACTTATGAAATTATTTTATCTTAAAGATATTCATTCAGGTGATTGATTCCTCTATCCACCTGGAGGATTGAATCTAGGGTCTTGAGTATCAGGAATATCCATCCCCAAACCTATTTTTATTTTATTAAGCAACATTTTACTAAATTGCCTAGGCTGTACTTGAACTGATGACACTCTAGTATCAGTGTCTTAAGTAGCTGGATTGCAGGCATGTACCATCATGGCAGGTTAAGGACTAATATTTTAAGGGACATATTAAAATCCTTTTTTTATTTCCAAATGTCAACAGTGTTAACTCCATAATTTCTTCATCTCCAGGATGAACACCAACCCATTTAAACTGTTCCTTCCAGGGTCCAAGCTGAAGCTAAAGGACAGTGGGCACAAAGAAATAGAGTGACCTGTCATGAACTGTCATGACTGTAAAGAGAAAGCAGGCGCGTGGGAAAGTCAACCATAGTGTGACAATGGTGAGCATGTCCAACCTTCAACTCACACATAGATTGCTTATGGAGGGCCTGAGGAGAAAGAGCCTTTCAGGGGTCCATGGAGAGGCTTACTGGAAGCCAGGTCTCTGTTGTCACCTGAGAATCTTGCTGACAATCCACGATGATCAATGATGAGCACTAGCTGGGGCTCTGCATGTGTGCTGTTGGGGAGCTGACTCTCTCCACATGAAGCCAATTAGATAGACTTCAAAACAATGAGGAAGTAGCAGCACACTTCCAAATGTGAATGAAATAAGGTACTTGGGTCAGGAAATACCAGGTCCAAAAAAAAAAAAAAAAAAAAGCTCCACAGAACCTCATTAAAAGGTGGATCAACAGGATGGACCCAAATCATTAATTATGTTAATCTGCAGCAAGGAAATTAAAATCTTGGGAGAAACTGGAGGGGATGGAAGCCCAGCCATCCTGCTCAGGGTTCTCTGCACAGGGTGGGGGTAGGTAACCTTGGGTGCTAGCTTTATTTTCTTTCACTAGGGAGTTGCAGTGTAGGATGGGGATTCACTATGGGGCATTTGCTTGGTACTTGAGCGGGAGACACGGCTAGCAGGTGCTTCTGAGCAATGGTGTGTAATAGCTTGTATGGCTAAGCCAAAGCGGTGTTTGAGAGCTACTGCCTCTTAACAGCCTCTTTGGAGCTCTAGAGCCTATCAGGAATAGACAAGGTCCTCCGGCAACCTGGAGGTTAGGCATATAGATGTGTCTAGACAGAGAAGTCATTTCAACACTCAGGAGCTGTTGTGAGGCACTGTGCATACAGGAAGCCTGTATACTGGACTTGCTATTTTGTTTCTAGTGGTAGCAGTTAGTGTTATTTTGTTTCTGGCCACAGCAGCGCTTTGAGGCAGCTGTCTCACCCACAAGAGTCTCCATCTGAGGTGGGATTCGGATGCATTCAAAGATGTGTTCACATTTTGTTGTTCTGTTGGGCTTTTGAGGCAAACCAGGCTGGCTTTGAACTCATAACTTTCCTGCTCTGTCTTCTGAGAGTTGGGATTACAGGTGTGTGGCTTGTTGCCTGGCTTTGGTTGTTTGCCTTCCCAGTGACAGTTCCTTTTATCTTTGCTGGCCTTTGTATCAGAGCCCTGTGAAAATACAGAGCTCTGGAAACCTCATGGAAGGAAAGGAGGACACAAAACAGGGGGGTGTGGAGATGATCGGCATCTATTCCCCAAGTATCTGCAGGCAATGAGAAAAGACAATGTCCTGAGGAATCCAGGGCCTGTGTAAGGACACTGGAGGTGCCTGAGGCTGAAGGCCATAAATGTAGGAGGAAGGAGAAGTGGCCGAGGGTGGCATACCCCCCCCCCCCGCCCCAGCCCAAATGGAGCATTGCACCAATTAGATTAGCTATCACAGGCAGCCTTGATCTTGGCAGGAGCAACTCTGGCCATTGAGGAGGAACAGGAAGCCGGAGAGGTGCCCGCTCTTTCAAAGGGAAAGTATAATTTGTAAACAGTCAACATCTGAACAAGCCATAAAACATCAGTCCTGACTTCTAGCAGATTTACGAATGCCCAAGTAACTGAAATTCACAACGTTTTTTTTTTTTTCCCCTAAACTCACTTTGTTAATTTGCAGCCTGGTAGTGATTAGGGTGACAAGTCCCCAGGGATGGCCTCCAGCTCGGCTTCGAGTTGCAGGGCTGGGGTCTGGGTGTTTTTCCAACACAGGTGGATGCAGATTCCAGGCAGCTCAATCATGTCCTCTCTTCCCTCTCACCATCTTGCGGGCTGGCCTGGGAACTCACAGGCTAGGATTTGTTTGTTTTGTTTTAGAATTCTAGTGTTTCAAAAATCGCCATCATTTATCACTCATCTGAGCAATTGTGGGTCGATGTTGGCTGGATGCTTTTCCCTCCCAGCTCCTCCTCTCCATCACCCCCCCCCCCCACCTCCCACCCTCAGGGGAAATCAAGAAAAACAAGATTCTACTTGTCCAAGCCCTTGGAGACTCCTCGGAATTGCTGGAATCGTCACAATAAGTGGTAGTAATAGAACCATATACAGGATTGTAAATACAAACTGTTCCGTGGAGTGGTAAAAAATAATGAAGCAATTAGGTGAAGTCTCATCAGCACCTGTGACTGACTGGTAGGGCACTTGTGCCTGCCTGCTATTGTTCCTCAGGAACCACACACAGGCAGATTTAGAAGTTGTGGCACTTCTCACCCCAACCCCCTCCTCTCTCCTCACTAGTGCCTCTGTGCTCCACCTCCCCTCCAAAGTGGGTCCATGCATGGGTGATCTGAGTGGCCCAGAACGGGCATGTGGGTGCCAGGGCTCAGCCTTTGGAAACCACAGTGGGAAACAAGAATCCCGCTTTCCAGCCCATTAGGGTTAATGCCACTTTAATTAGCAATTGCCGGGAAGCCTGAGAGTGCTATTTAATGGGCCATTTCTAGGATAAACTGGTGCCCCACAGACAGACCCAGTATATACAACCACTCCAATGGGAGACAGTTGAAGAAATGGAGATTTGGAAAACAACTCACTGTTGGTTCTGAAGGGAAGTGACCACTGGAATGGCCCCGATCTGGGATTTCTGCACAGAAGTGCACAGTTACTGGAGCAATGCTACTTAACACTTACAGTGTTCCTTACAACATCCCTTGAGGAGATTCTTCTATCAACCCACTTTACAGATGTAGAAATGGAGGCATAGAGAAGTTAAATGCCTCACCCAAGGCCACAGAACAGGGTTTCCAAGCTAGTACCAAATACATGCATGAGACCTATTATTTTTCTTGTCTAGTGAGCTCCATACAGGGCTGTGGCCTAAGGGACTTTCATAGTGTATCTGAGGCAGACACACCAAAGACTGTGCTATGAACCTAAGAAAGAAAATGGGTTCTCACAGACTTGCCAAAGATTTGGAAGAAGTCATTGTTTTCCACTGGCAGAGGAAATGTAGACACAAGGTATGAACCCTTATAGATTACAGGTCAGAACTCTTGTTATTACTCAAAAAGTGTATAAAATAAACTGGAGAAACTCACTTGCTAAAATATCCCTCTCCCCCACATCTCTCTCTCTCTCTCTCTCTCTCTCTCTCTCTCTCTCTCTCTCACACACACACACACACACACACACACACACACACACACACACACACACAGTGCTTCTGAGATTCCTCCTACCTAGAGTCTGAGTCCACAGAGTTCAACTTAAGTCAAAGGGCACTTAGGGGTTTAACTTTTAAGACACCAGAGTGTATAGAGACCCCAGCCAGTTCATTGTCATTGCTAATTTTACTCTCCAGGGCAGGCACAGTAACTTGTCACTGTTTTGGGTGTAGAGAAGCTAAAAAGAGGATCTTATGGGACAGCCATAGACAGGCATCCCAAACTCTTTGCAATTCAATTTGTAAAGTGTGTGTGTGTGTGTGTGGGGGGGGATGACCCCACTTGTGTCTGAGCATGAGTGTTCAAGAAAGTGAATGGCTTTTCACTGATAATTACTATCATTTTCTCTGAAGAGGGTTTGCCAGAGAAGCTAGCAAAGCTTACTTCTGAAGTCTCTTACCTTGCAGGCCCCCTTCTGTGGCCCTGTATTTAGCTGATAACCTTGTCTTCTGATTCTTAAAACAGGTCTCTAAATATATCGAATAGGCTTCAGGCACCTGGAACCTGGATCTACCCAGGGTTTCCCGGGAAAGGAAATGGCAGCTTGAGCAAACCGAAGCAGCCTTGCCTGGCTCAAGGGTGAAGTTTCTAATTTATGGTATATTGTGCTTGTGTGTGGAGTCTCCTTACAGTCTGTGCTTCTTAAAGAAGCCCTGGGCAACCTGGGTCCATCTGTTACTCCTACTTGTTGAAGACAGAAGCATGCTGTGACTCATTGCAGGGGCTTATAGTTCCCAGAGCACCTAGCACAGCCTGGGTTATTTGTTGAATGAAGTATAAACCAAGCGCTGGCACCTTAGAGCTCATAGGTAGGAAAGGTCATAATGACCTGAAACAGACAGGTGCAGTCCATGGAAATCTGGTGTGAAAAACAAACCCGTGTGGGGGCCTTGAATCAGAAACCTGCCATATCTGGGAGACTGTGGAATGTGGGAGGGCGCTCCACACATGCAGGAAGCTGCCATTCTCAACTTGGGTTCCTACTCACTGTGGTGCGTCTGATAACAAACGGGTATATCTTCCTTTTCTAGCCTCCACCACGTTCTCATTTTCTCAGCTTGCAAACAATGCCTATGTCAAAGCAGAACCCCAAACATAAGCAGAATCCAGCTAGGGGGTGAACCGTGCCCTCAGGCAGGGCTTTGGGCAAGAGGGGGAGATGCTCAGACCCGGATTCCACATGCTGTGTAGACTCCAATTATCCAAGGACTTAGAGATCAAACAGCCCAACTGTGCTGCACAATGAAGGAGGAGGTCTTAATTTTACCGTGTGCTACACCCTTCCAGCCAGACTGTGAGAAACAATGCATTCTCATTATGTTCTCCTGAGCACAGAACCTCCCTGAGATTGTCTTGTGTTATCTCAGCAACATCTCTCTAACGTGGACAGGAGGGAGACGTAAGGCGTCTGAAAGAACCGAGTGATTTCCTCTGGCCTGGAGTGAACATCCCAACCAAAGACAGCTTTAGCAGAACGGCTCGTTCCTACTTGGCCTGTGATGGAATAGGATCTTAATGTTATTTATTTTTAGTTCCAGATCTGTATTTTAAGGTGTTTTATTAGTTTATGGGAAAATGAGTTTGCGTGAGCTGAGCTATGGTATAGGACTTGATGTATATAAAGCATATATGAAAAAGCTTAGAAAATAGCATGGGCCAGATGTTAGAATATTGCAAGTTTTTGTTTTCTTTCTTTTCATGGTACAAACAAGGTTTTCGATGAATCATGGTACTGCCAAAAAAAAAAAATCTAGAAAAAAATTTCCTTTCAATTTTACCCACTGGGCCATCAACCAGCCCTCTCTTTAAATTTTAACATCGATCAACATTTGGGAAATTGAATATTTAACATTGAGAAAAGCGGACATCTTTGAATTTCACTTGGTAGACATTTTAGCAGGCATGCCACAGTAGAAACACAAACCCACAGTTTTTATTTATTTTTATGAGCCAGTATTTTTTTTTCTTCCAGTTTCCAGATAGTGGATTCAAAAATTTCAGACAGTATGCAAAAGGAGATAATGATTCTTAGAATTTTTTTGACACAGGGGCTTCACTTGAGTAATAATCGGATACTCTACATCGCCACTCTTCACAGACTTTGCTAAATATGAGCACTGGAGATGTCTCAAGTCGATCACTGTTTCCATGGAAATAGATAACCCTTCGATAAGGCCTGAGAAACAGTGTTTGAGATGCTGTGAACCCCAGCCCCAGCACAGGAGAGAGATCAGAGTTCTGAAGACAAATGTGTATTTCTGTAGGACGAGTGTTCTCTCCGAAAGCATGAACAGGGTGAGGACAATACTATCGTAGGGTTTTTAATCTTGGAAATAAGAGAGTAAATCACTTTGTACCTTATGCTTTTCAAGAGTGGTTAACCCAGCTTTGGAGGCAATGTTTCCTATTCCTAAAGGCAGTAAGAACACTAGCTTAGAAAACTCGTGAATTACGGCTTCCCTGGCTGTGACTTCCTAAGCAATTTATCTTAATTTTAGTTATTTTCTCTCATTCCAGTACTGCACTACATCCACACACATTTAATGATGTTTGTGAAATTCATAGCTAACTGTCTTGTATCACTTGGGGCTGCCTGGACATTACTTTTTGCTAATACTTTCTGCAAGAAGAACTCTCAAAGTCTGCACTCTACTTTGGACTTTTAACAAGAATAAACCTACAGGGCTGTATTTCTATCACTCCTTTCTGACTAAATCAATATTTGACTGGAATAGCCCCCATGAAAAGTCTGATTATTGAATATTGTGAAATCCACATCACTGTCCACAGCCGAGAGCAGTCCTCCTGCGGGTGGGTAAGAATTAAGATGTCGCAGGCAGGAATCAACACAGGATACTGGATTAAGTGAGGCTTTTTTCCCCGTGTGTTAGAGCAAGTTTTATGAGTTAGAGAAGTCGCTGTCAGGCCGTGGTTTCTACACACAGGAGTAGTCTCTGCTGGGGAAAAGGGTTACAAAAGTCACCCGGCTTACCTTGCTTGTCACCACAACTCTGCAGGCGCGAGTGTCTCCAGTCCCACAACAGTTTAACTCACGTGGATCCAGGAAGAAACCATTTCTCTGACCGATTACATCTTGGCTGCTCCCAAGGACACAGGGATTTTGGGAAACACTGTGCATGCGTTCTTCGGTGGTTCCTCTCAATTTAAAGGCTGAAAGATGGGCAAGTGTCCAGTGGCTGCCCGACGACCGGGACAGGAATTCGCAACAGTAAGGCTTGTTCAGAAAGGGTTTCCCGTGACACAGCACAGTTTCACAGCAGCCACTAGATGGCGCATGAGAACCACTTGTGTCAGGCACCAACGCAAATGATCAGGTCTGTTCACAGCGAACCAAAAAAAAGTCCGAAAACAATCCTTCCCAAACTTCTTTTCTAATAGGTTATTATCACCATCTCAGTGTTTACACGAAACCTAAATGGTCTTGATTTGTTTGGTGACTGTAGGGGAGTCATCCACAGAATATCCCGATCAGATTGTAAACGTGGCATTTTAAATCTTTATTAAGTCAGAAAAGGGAATTGAGACAGACAGGAACAACTAAATCTACCTATTTAGTACTGAACTTCAACAAAAGTTTTCTAAGTGTCTACTGGGTGGGAATGTTACTTACGCTTCTTAAATGGTAAAAGAACAATTTATTACCCAAAACAAAACAAAACAAAACAAAAACAAAATAACAAAAAACCAAAGTACCGGCAGCAAAAACGGTACCATCAATTTCACATTGTACAGAATGTCAAAGATATGTTAGACCTACACATAGCTCTGGGACTTCAGTAGTTGAATTTAAATTTTTTTCTATTTATTTATTTGAACTTGTGTGAGCTCATGTCCTACTGTAAAGGTCAGAGGGCAACTTGAAAGAGTCTGCTTCTCTTTCCACCATGTAAGTCTTGGGGATTGACATCATGTCCTGAGGTTTGGTGGCAAATGTGTTTACAGTGAGCCATCTTGCCAGTTCATCATTTCTTGATGTAGAACAAATATGAATGTCAAGGACAAAAACCAAAGCAAAACCAAACCAAACAACAACAGCAACAACAAACCCCCTATAATCTCAGGACATAGCTTATAATTTTTTTTCCTCTTGGAGTCAAGGATAACTCTCTTTGCCTTAGTAAATGTAAACTCCTATACAGAAAATACGGAAAGAGACAAAGTTACAGTGGAAGCAGTTTTTTTTCTTTTGTGTTTGTTGTCATCAAATATAAAATTATGACATTTCTAAACCCACCTTCTGATAAGCATTAATAGTAACAGACCTTATAGAAATATAAAGGGGGGAAATCCTCAAGAAAACATCTTCAAGTTGATTTTGAAAGTTCTGAAGATGACTCAAAAGTCTCTGAAATATGTTAACTAAAAAGTCAGTGGCTTAAAACAAACAAACTAGGGGCAACTTTCCTCTCTCACCCTCCTTAAAATAGGTGTGATATTTCTTCTGAGGCAACCTGGAGCCCAGAGTAAAGACTGGTCTCATTTTTAGATCACTGGTTGTTTGTTTGAACTGAAGAATTAGTTGCATTTCAAAATAAGGACATGCCTAATGAAATGATTAAAACACACAGAGCATTAAATTATAAGCAGATGGGAGAGAAGTGGGTAGGGGGGTGGCCTTGCTGGGGACCTGAGTCCAGGGGAGCTGGCAGCTTTGGGGATTCCTATAGCAGACAGTTGCTTAGGCAACAGAGAGCAGGAAAACTACCTTGGAAGGCAAATTCTCTCTCTCTCTCTCTCTCTCTCTCTCTCTCTCTCTCTCTCTCTCAAATATCTATGCAACAAGGCCCCTGAGGGGATAGCCATTATTAATATATAGAAGGACTTGGAGAAGAGGGACCAGAAGCTGCTTCAGGGGTGAAGAGCTGTATCCAGAGGTCCAGTGTAGGAGTGAATTATGCAGAGTCTGGGATTCTGATCTTCATCTTTGGAAGAAAGAAGCCCTAACTGTTGCTTAGCTCCAGTTGTTTGTGAAATACCTTCTATGCAGCCCTGGCATTTATGCAGAGGCAGCTGTGTCATTCCTGCTACACTCAAGAAGAGCATAGCTGGCCCTAGGTACAAGCTAAAATCATGGCAACTATGCTGTCCTCTTCCTAGAGGACATCTAGTACAAAGATGACAAACAACATAGGAAGGCAAGAAGCCTTGCAAAAACTAAATGACCTCTTAGAGGGTGTGTTTTCTTCATCTCTATTCCTACATCCATTAACCTAGTCAGAGGGAGTCCATGCTACTTTCAGGAAGACAGCCAGGGCTTCATAGCCACAAAGGCATCCCCTGCAGGAGGACCTAACTGAGGACTGCCTGAGATACCAAGGATTGCTGACGCAGACAATGCCAGCTAATTGGGAACTACTGTTTAGAAGAGATGTTTTCTTGGGACCAATGAGGGTGTAGGTGTAGGGTATTAAAGGAGTTTGCAGCAGCAGCATTCATATGAGTTTGCTGCGGATCCAGAGTCTGAGTCACTAATTCTGTGCCACCTCACCTACAACCCCCCAAGGGCAGGTAGGGTGGGGCAGTGAGTAGTGTAAGGTACAGGCAGCAAATGAGGGCAAGGGTTATCTCCAGAGATGAAGTAGGTGCTTACATTAATAGCAGAAAGAATATCCCGATACAAGTTGTTACACACAAACACACACACACACACACACACACACACACACACCAAGAAGAGTTTCTGCATTGTTTCTTGCAGGTAAGGCCCTTCCCCCTCCACCTAACTGCCCCACATGTTGCTTACTGAATTTTCAATGTTGTGCATCTGTGTCTGGTATCATAGTGGGAAGTACCTCTCTGGGAGCCCAACAGTGACTGCACAATCATCCTTTCTAGAGTCAGCCACCAAGGGAAGGGGCAAGGGACTGACATTATATTGCCCTTTGCCCATCAGAATGTTCAGCCCCAAGCCTAACATTAAAAAATAAATGTTTAGAGCCTGTATCTTGTTTCTCCATGCCATACTCACCAGGGAAGCCAGGTGCAGTGGGAGTCTTAGCTACACCACTGGTGCTGGCTAATTACGGAACAAGGTTTCCCCGTCTGACTTCTCCTCAGACCACTATGATGTATTATTTCTTTTTTGCTATATTTTTTAGTGTGTGTATGTGTGTGGAGGTCAAACGTAAACCTTAGGTATCATTTGTCAGCCATCATTTACATCTTGGTTGACTGCCCAGTGAGTTCCAGGGCTCCTCCTGTTTCTGCCTCTCAGTGGTAGGGTTACAGGCATGCATTTACTCATTGGGGTTTGGGGGGCATGTGTCATGCATGGCTTATGTCTAGGCGCCAGAATGCAGCACATGAGAACTCAGGTTGTCAGGATTGGCGGCAAGGGTTGTCCAACTGGCCCATGCCCAGTTTTTGTTACATGGGTTCTGGGAATTAAACTCAGGCCTTCATGTTTGCAGAGCAAGCATCTCCAACCCTTTTCAAAATTATTTTTAAAACTTCTGAGTGTGCCCTATAGCAGGCTTCTTTCAGTTTTGGAAAAAAGACAGTCCATAGGTACACAAATACAACATTTGTATTTAAAATATAAGAATGGTATCCACTGACATTCTACCCCCAGAGAAGAGTCCTTGGTGACTTGGCAATATTGACATTGACCTGTGAAAGCTGACTGTCCTTGAGATGGCTAAGACTTTCAGCTACAGGTTAGAGCAGAAGGTGGAATCCTGGGGGCTGGAGAGATGGCTCGGCCATTAAGAGCACTGGCTGCTCCTCCAAAGGACCTGGGATCAATTCACAGTACCCACATGGCGGCTCATAGCTGTCTGTAACTTCAATTCTAGGGGACCCAATATCCACACACAGACATACACACAGACATACACTCACACATACACACAGGCAAAACACTAATGCACTAAAAGCAAATAAATAAAAAGAAATTTGATTGAAAGAAAAAAAAAGACTGATTTCATTTTTTATTTTTTAAACAAGAGGACTCAACAAAAAGAAGAAGAAGAAGAAGAAGAAGAAGAAGAAGAAGAAGAAGAAGAAGAAGAAGAAGAAGAAGAAGAAGAAGAAGAAGAAAGAAGACTAAACTCTGAGGGTAGGCACAAGGTGCATAACTTGTTGGTAACTAGTCAATGCCTATCAAAGCCTGTCACAGTGAGGTGAAACAATGAGTCAGAACTGACCTATATGGGGCAGGTGTGAGTCCCACTGTGGTTAGGTTTGGGAAGGAGCTACAGCCACGTATAGAGCCACTACCTCAACGTGCATGGATGAGGCCATTTTAGTCTTCACGGGTTCAAAGGGACACTGCTGGCCCTGTATCCAGAGGGGCAGCCAGAGGAGAAGAAGCCCACCCTCTCATCTGAGTCTCTGGCTTTGCACACTTTTGTACAGACCTGGGGATCTGGCAGTTAAATTTCTCAGTCATTGTCAGTTTTCCTGCTGTTGTTATAAAATACCCCTACAAAAAACAACCTGAGGGAGAAAGTATTTATTTTGACTATAGGCCCTTGAGGAGTTCAATCCTTGATAGTCCTGGATAGTGCGTGGTAGGAGAAGCAGGAAGGTGGTAGGTTACATTGCATCTGCGCTCAGGGAACAGAATGGATAGAAAGTATCAAATTCCTTCAATGAGACTCATTTCCTAAAGGTTTCACAACCTTCTTGATCAGAACTGTCAGCTGTTTCTTGCCTTTGGTGGGGGAAGTGCTAGGGCTGTGCATTTTGGTGGCCCGCCACGCCAGGCATGTATGGGACCTGTGAAAATCTGCTGATTCTCGTGGGAGGTTTGCATCTGCATGGGCGGACTGTCCCTGGCTCGTGTGAAGCTGTCTTGGAGGGTAAGCAGAGGACACCCAGGGGCAAAAGGCACAGAAGAGCAGCCCATGGCACGAACTCTCAGCTCCAAGCATGTTTCTCTTGCTTGTGCAGAAGAGGGTAAAGGCTGTAGGGCTCTGAGCTCCATCCCTAGAGGGATTTGGTCTCACTGGCCAGGCAAGGCCAGGCAACTGGCACTATCACTAAGTTTCTTAGGCCATCCTGGTGCTGAGAACCCATTGATCTCTAGAGAGAAACAAAGTCAAGGGAGGAAGAATTCAGAGTGGACTGGGATGGCTTAGAAATGCTCCCAGAGGAGGGGAGGCATTAAGTAGGTCATAATTTTTTTTTTTTTAATCACAATGAATATTTCTTAACCAGTGCCCTCCTCACACTTTACCAGAAACAAACCACTATTCTTCAGGTCTGGGTGTCTTTGAGGAGAGGCAGAGACCAATTCAGGCCACGTATCCTGCCTTTGGAACGAATGCCTGAGAAGATGCCAGGAGGTTCTGGTCAGCTCTGAGGGCCCCAGTAAACAACCAGGATCCTAACCAACCAGAAGGAGGCTCAGGAGTGACTCACTGGGCTTTGGGTCCAGTTGCCGGGATGGAGACAGCTTCAAAGGAAACCTAGAGTTTACTCAAGAGCAGCTGTGAATCTGTGGCAGGGAGGGGAAGTAGGGAGGTGGGAAGGTGGAGGAACCTAGGAAAGATTTGGGAAGCAGGGAAAGAGAGCTGGTGGGAGGTTTAGGGAGATGAACAGATGGGTTTGGACCTTATTCATAAGGGGGAAATGAATCCTTGTGTGTGTGTGTGAATGCACACACATGTGCATTCATGTGGGTATGGATGTCAGGCATCAACATGGGCTTTTTATTTTTCTTACTGTGTTGGAACTCACCAGTTAAGTTGGATTGGCTGGCCAGTTAGCCCCAGGGATCCCTGCCTGCCTGTGGTTTATAAGCAGGCATCACCAGGTCCTTGTGCTTGGAAGATGAAGGTTTTGCTGACTGAACCATTTCCTTGGTTTTCGCTTCTGCATTTCCATCCACACTCAATGGTCAAACTGTTCTGATCATCCCTCGGGTCTCCTCACAGAAAATGCGTTCTTAGATGGTCAGTGCCTGCACTTCTCAAAGCCACCCAAACATCCCACACCAGAAGGGAGCCAGCCCGGGAAGCTGGCCATCCCAGGTCTCATTTCCTCCCAGCAGATACTTATATGTGAGGGATTTTAGTTTTTCTTAAGGCAGAGTGAATGCAGGGAATTTGACTAAGGGGTGACGAAAACCCCAAACTAACAAAATCAGTCACTTAGGATTTAGAGCTGTTCAGAGCCAGGGCCTTGTTCTATCTCAGGAAGACAAGAGAACATCCCCAACCTGGGAGCTTTACAATAGGTAAGAATACTGAAAGGAACAGAATGCTGTCTGTGGCTTAAGTTACAGGAGGGAAAACATGCTGCTCAGAGCTTGGAGTTTAGAAAAATAACATTAAAGCAGGGACTGTTCAGAGCAGGCAGAATGAGAGGAAGAACATGGAATTTCCAGCCCCGGAGCCATCCTGAGGGTGTGGGGCCTTCTTCATCATAGGTTGTTTAGAGTAATGAACCTGATCCCACCTCTGTGCCTGGGAATGGACTTGCTGACCCAGACGAAGAGCTTTCCAGTCCAAACAATTCCCTAATTATTGACCCAGGTGGTCAGGGGTTGTCTCAGAGGAAGAGGACTCCATTCTGAACCGGTTTATAAACAGTCTGTTGCCAACAGTGCTTTGTCATTGACTGGATCATTTTCAAGTCCTGGTGTTCAGCAAAGTCTCCAGTAGGGTGGTTCCCCTCAGCAGTGACATCTTGGAAGGTCCTCAGAGCTCAGTTCTTTTCAGTCAAATGGAGTTCCCGTTTTTTGCTTTGGGCTGGCTTAGAAAGGTACCAGGGGTCAGCAGAACAATTCTGTGGCTCCCAGGAGGAAGGGAAGCAGCAGGGATCTTCATACAGATGCAGCCTTTCTAGCTGGTGGCTGAAGCTGTCTTCCCAGGGTGTGGGTATTGGGTAGCCCTCTGGGTTGTTCCCAGCTACTAATGTGTAATTACTCTGATCTCCTCTTCCCTGTTTGTTTATTTGCTCTGTTTTCTCATCATGGTGGCCTGATATGAGACTCTTCTATTCTCAACATTCTTCAAAATTCCCTGCTACCACTTCCATCTTCCAGGCCTAGAGATTGTCTTGAAAGGACTTTTTAGGCTGAGGAGATGGCTCAAGAGGCTGTTGCGCATGCATGGCTGAGCTTGATCTCCTAGAACTCATCTTAAAAAGCCAGTTGTGGTGGGGCATGCTTACAATCCTAGTGAAGTGGAGGCAGCAAGATGCAGATGCCTGGGCTTCACCCCAGCCAGCCTAGCTTCCTGGGAGAGGTCCAGGCCAATGAGAGACCTTTCTTAATAAAGGGAGGGGGGCGGATGGGTGGGTGGATAGAACCTGAGAAAGGGACATTAGAGAATGGCTTCTGGCCTTTCCATATATGTGATGTGCACACCTCACACAAAGGATTTTTAGTTTGAAAAATTAATTTAATATTTCACATCTTTAGTCAATGAATACTTTGTACCATGATATGATAATATGCATTATGTATATAATCCTGTTTACTCAGGCTTTATCAGAGCGAAGGGATAAAGGACTTCCCACTAAGGCGGCAACCATGCATTCCTGGTTGTTAGCCCATTTGAATCATATAGAAAATGTTCTGTGTGTGAATATCATCTGTCCCCTCCCCAAAGTCACATTGAAATTTAACCCTCACTAGGAGGTATGGTGAGGGTGGAGCTCCAGAGTTGACTATTGGTGGCTTCATAAATGGAACCAAGACCAGGAGAGACAGGCACTGTTGGTCTCATCTTTCCTCAGATGAAGTCACAATGCTTCTTTGAGACTTTGCCAGCAAGAACTCTATTACCAGGTGTGGCTAGTGACCTCTCCTCCAAGCTGTGAGTTAAAAATAAACCTTTTGGGCTGGGGTAATTTATTTATAATGTATTCTGTCTGTGGTACTTTGTTATTAATAACATAAAATGGACTGATCCCACCCTCAGAGCACAGCATCCTCTGCTTATCCTTTAAGGGTTCTTGAATTAGCTCTTGGGCATCCTACAGAGGGGGGAATTCATCACCATTCCTAGAACAGGGACCTTTCCCTGGGATAACAGATGGCTGACTGGATAGCTTTATGGTCATGGATGCAAAGTGGGAAAGCCAGGGGCTGCAGAGCTCTATTGCTTGGACACTTCCCCATGCTAAAGTTACAAATGCAAGTCCACTGAATAAGGGGGAAAGCCTGTGTCTGTCAAGTGCCACCATTGCTATAAGACTGAGACAATAGTAGTCAGATACGATCAAGGTGTTAACACCTGGGATACGTAGAACTATGCCCCTTTCCCCAACTCTGTTCTGCACTGGGATTCTGTTCTTCTTCACCTATTAGTACCAGATAACTAGGGTTGACCCAAGGACTCACAATTTTTATTATGCTTCATGCCCTGGTTTAACAATTATATTTGAGTCTTATGTAGGGACAACCTCAGACTATAGGAAAGGATAGCTTTATACGTAAGGGTGCTTCTTAGGAACAAAAATCAGAAATCACCAAAATGTTCTATCATCAAAGTTCTCTGAGGAGAGGCACACATCACAGTAAAAATATGTTTAGTGAGGCTTTGGAGGGCTGGAGGGAAAAACTTACCACAGACAAAAATGATTAAGTACAAAAGTTAGAAGTAAATGCTTTTTAAAGATTAAATGGCAGTAAATGATTTAAATAGAGTCACCAGGGCCTCATGCAGTGGAGATTTCTGGGATGTAGCAGCAGAGTACAAGCTGTCTCTCCATGGTGACTTTCCACAGGTAAGGTTGAACATTTCCTCATGGGTTCCAGTTGTTGCTGCTGGCACCCACAAGCCACATGTTTGGGTGTGAGGGAGTGTGTTGCATTGCTGCACTCCTGGGTTCTTGGGGCCTGGCTCTTCCTCACAGAAGGTGAACACTTATGGAATGAATGAATGAATGAATGGATGAGTCAAATGGAGGCCTGCTGCTCTTAGAGTTTCTTTGTGCCTGGAAAATTTTCTCTGTATGTATCTGAATAAAGAATGTTAACTGATGTGGGATACTGCTGAAAAATAAAAGCAAGCAAACAAGCAAACAAACAAACAAACAAATAAAAACCAGTAGATAAGTAAATAGCTACATTACAAAAGGAAAATATATGGTATTATTTCCTGCTGGAAATAAAAAGAAACTCTACTCAGCCAAAAGAAAACAATTTTTTTTTTTCTGTTAGAAATGTATTTTCAAGATAGGACTCCGTGGTGGTTCATTTCTGTTGGAAACTGAGGCAGGAGGATCACAATTTTTAGGTCTATTTAGGTTACATGGAAATATCCTGTCTGAGCTAGTCTTCCTGTTACCATGGTAACACACCTTGACAAAGGCAACTTAAGAGAAAAGTGTTTATTTTGGCTCATAGGGTTTTTTTTTTAATTTATTTACTTTTATTCTTTAATCCTATTTTACAGTCCAGACTTCATCCCCCTCCCGATCTGCCCGCTCCCAAGTAGCTTCCCAATCCATACCTCCCAAACCCCTGCCACTGCTTCTAAGAGGATGTCTCCCTCACCCCCTCCCCACCAGGCCTCCCCACTCCCTGGAGCCTCAAGTCTCTAGAGGGTTAGGTGCATCTTCTCTCACTGAGTCCAGACCTGGAAGTCCTCTGCTGTATATGTATTGGGGGCCTCATATCAGCTGGTGTATGCTGTCTGGTTGGTGGCTCAGTGTCTGAGAGACCTCAAGGATCCAGATTTATTGAGACTGCTGGTCTTCCCATGGGGTTGTCCTCCTCCTCAGCTTCTTCCAGCTTTCCCCCAATTCAACTACAGGAGTCTCCGTCAGTTGGTTGAGTGCTAGTATCTGCACCTGGCTCTTTTAGCTGCTTGTTGGGCCTCTCAGAGGTTAGCCATGCTAGGCTCCTATCTGCAAGTATACCACAGTTATCAGTAACAGTGTCAGGGCCCTGGGCCTCCCCTTGAGCTTGATTCCAATTTGGACCTGTCACTGGACCTCCTTTTTCTCATGTTGTTCTCCATTTTTGTTCTTGCAGTTCCTTCAGACAGGAACAATTTTAGATCAGAGCTTTTGACTGTGAGATGGCAACCCCATCCCTCCACTTGATGTCCTGTCCCTCCACTGGATTCTACAAGTTCCCTCTCCCCACTGTAAAGCATTTCATCCAAAGTCCCTCCCTTTGAGTCCTGAGAGTATCTCACCTCCTAGGTCTCCAGAAAATTCTAGAGGATTCCCCCACTTCCTACTTCTCGAGGTTGCCTGTTTCCATTCTTTGTGCTGACCTTCAGTCCTGTCTCCCCCTAATACCTGATCATGTTCCTCTTTTCCCCTCCTTGTCCCCTCTCCCACCCAGGTCTCTCCATCCCCTTAGTTTTAAGAGTACAGTCCATCATGGAGAAGCCATACAGGCTCCACTTTTTCCAGTGGAGAAGCAGAGAGTGATGGATACTTGTGCTTAGCTTGACTTCTCCTATATAGTCTCAGTTAAACTACTCCAGATACTTTCCCACAGGCATGCTCAGAAGATGAGGATTAGGGTTAGTGTGATGTCTGTATTTTCTATTCCTCATCAGATATATTAGATAAATCTAAGAGAGGAGAAATAGCTATGGAGGCTGGGGAAAATATTGTTTTTAAAAAGCAAAATCAATTTGGGGGGGGCGGGTTCTAGAGGAATAGAAAATACAGACAGTGTCTGTGAGAGTTTCCACATACACCCTTGCCATCACATTCCTGCATGGCCCTGGTGCATTTCTTCACATTTAGAAACCAGCAGGGATAGACATCTATTGACTGCTAACTAAACCCTAGATGTTTGCATTTTGTGATCTTTCTCCCCACAGAAAACCCTTTTCTCTTCTGGATTTCAACCCAATTTATCTGTAGAGTTGCCATTTTGTACGACGAGTCTTCCACACCATGTGTAGAATGTACCTGCTCCTGTGTATTTCTTAATTTTTATGTGTTGTCTTCAACATAGAAGTGCCCCTGTGTGCTTTGCTAGATTTGTAATCACATGTTTTCATTTGTTTTGAGGTGGATATCAACAAATCAATAGATACATTTTAATTTTAAGTTGTATTGGTGTGTTTGTTGCTAATATAATATTTTGTTTCCTCATTCATCCCATATCCTGAAGCCCTGGCGAGTTACCGGTTGTAGAAATTTTTATTTTAAATTGTTGGCACCTCAATCCTCCACAAACAAGGATGGCTTTATGTCTCCGTTTCCAGTCTGTACTTCAATTCTTTTTTCAGTATTACCCTAAATAAGAATTCTAGCACTCGGGTGATGTGAGCAACGAGGGTAGATGATCCAGACCTTATCCTTTCATGGTTCAACTTGGCGTTAACTGTCGGCTCTTGACAGATCCTCTTTATCAAGCTGAGTCCTTTGATTCCTATTTCTCTAAGTTTATTTTTTTTTTAGATCATGAATGAGTGACAAGTTTTGTCAGGAGTGTCAAATTGTGATTATATGATCATGTGATTTTTTTCTGTGATTATGGTGCGTTACATTGATTCATTTTAAAACATTGAACCAACCCTTCACTGCGGTATAGAATTCCCTTTAAATTTTGCCCAGTTATATTTGCCAATATTTTGTCAAGAGATGTCTTTTGCATCTCTACTCATAAAGAACATTTGTCTATGAATTTTTCTCCCTGTTTGTACAGTTTTGCCAGCATTTGCCATAATTGGAATGCTAGCCTCATAAACTGCCGAGCTGTTCCTTATACTGGTGTAGACCATGTTGAGTCTTAAGGTGCTGAGTAGAGACCTCGGTTGAACTTCTTGGCCTACAGGTCCCCTCCCCTTTTTGAAAAAATTCATTTAATGGATTCAACTTCCATTGCAGTCAAAGTATCTATTTCACACTGAGTTTTGGTAGTATTCTTCCCCAAGCAATTGGTCCGTTTTATTGAACTGTAGAATTATGCATAATGATTTATTTTATTACTTTTTTGATATTTAAAGGTCCATGTTAGATTTCATACTCCATATTTCATGATTTTATATTATCTGTTTTTTATGTCCTGCTATATGAGCGTTATTTATCTTAAATTTAAAAATTATATGTGTATGTGTACTCTTTTTTTGTTTCATTGAAATACTTCTCTATTTTACCTGTTTCAATTTAATTAATTTTTTTATTCACCTTGAAATTTGCTTTAGATTCATTACACTCTTTTTCTGAGTTTTTCATATGAAACCTCAGATAGTTGCTTAAATATTTTGTCTTTCTTAATGTAGGCTCTGGTGAGTACTATTGATTTTCATGCTAACACTACTTTCTCCATGTCTGCCAAACTCAATCTATTTTTACTCTGTGCTTGGTTTGTGTTTTTTGTCAACTTCTCCCAAGGTGCCCTCTTCCTCACAGATTACTTAGTAATGTGTAGTTTATTTTCCAGATGTTTTACATAAGGTGTATTATATATATTTCTGCTATTGTTTTCTGGTTTGAATCCAAATATGGTCAGAGGACAATCTTTTGTTTAATTTTCTCTATATTTGTTGTTTCAAAAAGTAACTTAAGATGTGACCGATGTTGGATATTTCCATAACTACTTGACAAAAGCGAGCACCTGAGTGTGCTGGATGAGTTTGATAGGTATGAGATCCTCATGGTTGACACTGTTGACATCTTCCTGACTCCATAGCTGTTATGTGAAACACTGACAGAGGTACTCTTATTCCACTATAGCCGTGGATCTACCATCCCTTTCAGTACTGTTCCCCATTGCTGAAATCTTGTTGGCTTGTTCCTGGTTCACACACACTTACCATGGCTGCATCCTCATTGCTTGGTCTACACACACTTATGATGGCTGCATCCTTGTTGCTTGGTCTACACACATTTATGATGGCTACATCTTTTTGCTGAACTGATCTTTTCATCCCTATATAATGTCCTTCCTTGTCTATTCCTGCACAAACATCATGACCAAGAAGCAAGTTGGGGAGGAAAGGGTTTATTCAGCTTACACTTCCATACTGCTGTTCATCACCAAGGAAGTCAGGACTGGAACTCAAGCAGGTCAGGAAGCAGGAGCTGATGCAGAAGCCATGGAGGGATGTTCTTTACTGGCTTGCTCAGCCTGCTCTCTTTTAGAACCCAAGACTACCAGCCCAGAGATGGTCCCACCCACAAGGGGCCTTTCCCCCTTGATCACTAATTGAGAAAATGCCTTACAGCTGGATCTCGTGGAGGCATTTCTCCAACTGAACTGAAGCTCCTTTCTCTGTGATAACTCCAGCTTGTGTCAAGTTAACACAAAACTAACCAGTACACTCCCTATCACTGGAAAATTTCTTCCCTCTGAAATCCTGGCTTTTATTCATTGTATCTGCACAGCCTGTCTTTCCCCATCTTTCCTTCTTATTTGCCTATTTATAGTTGTGATGAGATTCTTGTAGACAGAGAACACCCAGGTCTTGGTTTCTGATCTACTCTGCCCATCTCTCTCTTTTAGTTGGTGTATTTTGATCATTAATGATTATTGCCATGCTAGATCTATCATTTAATATTAATTTAATTTTATCCTTTTCTGCTTGTTCTCTGTTTTCATTTCTTCATTTGCTTTAAATTTACTTCCTATGTTTCAGTTGAACAAAAATTTCCTCATATCTTCTATTTCCTGAATGAGACATTTTTAATAGCTTCAAGTTATCCACTATTGCTCATCAAAATATTGCTACGAGGCTGTTTCAAAATCTTAGATAATTTTTGAATGTATTTGTCACCCAGTGTGGGCATCTGTTGACTGTCTTTCTCCTTCAGTTCAACGTCAGCCTGATTATTGGCTTCCTGAGTGATTTGAGTTGGAATCTGAACATTTTAAATACAATGTTATAAGACTCAGAATCTCTACAAGAAAACTCTTAGAGGCAATTAACATTTTCAGCAAAGTTGCTCAATACAAAATTAACATATAAAATCAGTAGACTTTATGTATCAATAAAAACATGCTGAGAAAAAGATAAACACATTCCACTCACAATACCCTCAAAAAATATCTGTGAATAAATATAACCAAAGAGGTTAAAGACCTCTAGAATAAAATTTAAAATCTCTAAAAAGATTGAAGAAGTCACTAAAAGATGAAATGACTTCCCATGTTCATGCATAGGCAGAATTAATATTGTGAAAATGATAATTTTCCTAAAAGTAATTTACAGTCAATGCAATCTCTGTAAAAATCACAATTACCTTCTCCATAGAAATAGGAAAATAAACAAACAAAAACAAAAACCAAAGAAACAAAACCCTAAAGTTCTTATGGAAGCAGAAAAGATTGCAGATCACCAAAGCCATCTTTAGCAAAAAAGAATGATGCTGACCTCAAGTTATACTACAGAGCTATTGTAATAAAAACAGCATGATACTGGCACAAAATAGACCCAGAGATCAATGGAACAGAATAGAGAACTACCTGTTCTACTAAGATATCAAGAATATACACTGGAGAAAAGGTATCTTCAACAAATGATGTTGGAAAAACGATGTCATGGGTAAAAAACTAAATTCTTATCTCTCATTCTGAACCTTACTTTTTACCCGGTTAATTTTCTTCTGCACAGCTTGGGCAGGAGGACAGAAGGTGGGGACACCACTTCATCATAGACAGGAGTGGATATCCAGCTGCCTCTTGCTTTCTACTGATACCACTTTGAGAGAAAGTCCCCTTGCTAATGTTGGGTGGGGATGTGAGTTCTCACTTGTCACTAGCTCAGGTTGCAATTCTCTTGACTTTTCAGTTGCCTTCTGACTCCCCTGCTGTAGAGTGGAGGCCTTTATTGCTGTAGGGTGAAAGCTTTTGGTATGGTCTCCACTGATATCCACAAACGCTTGGTGGTTTAGTGGTAGGGGACACTCATTACCACCTGGCAGGGATCAAGGTTCAGCTCCAGGACAATGACATCACATGTGATGCCCATCAGAGGCTGGGGTAGGCTCCATTTTCCTCTTGGTCTGTGAGCTGAGAAGTCCTGGTTCCCACTCAGGCTCTACTGTTTCTCTCTGAAGCACAGCTGCATCAGAGCGATCGCCAGATCTCTCCTTTCTAGCCTGGCTGCTCTTCTACTTGTCTCCCAAGAAAGCAAGCTTTTTGTTTGGGTATGTTTTGGTTGTGCTGGTTGGCTTTACAAGGTTGCTGGTTCTTTCAGCTCCCAATATCAATGTGGAGCCTGAAAGAAACCAAGGTCTCTTGGGTTGAGCTGCTCTTTGGGTTGAACTGCTCTTGGGTTGAGCTGCACCCTGGGTTGAGCTGCTCTTGGGTGCTGCAGTGCCCACCCAGCCTCCATTCTCACCCCCGCAGGGTCTTTTGTTTCTCACACAAGTTCCATGGGTTTAGTCTCGGTTAGAAGGAGGAACAAACAGGAAGAGATCCCTCTGCCTCACTTCCTGTCTTCGCTGATCTTCACTTTTTGGGGAAATAAGCACCTTTCTTTAAAAATAAATTTGAAGGTACAGGCTGCTTGGAAGAAAATGAAGTAGAGCAAAGTGAAGCAGACATGGGGGCTAATGTTCACGGAGCCCTCTGGGGAAAACTGTTCCTTCGTTTGAACTTCAAACCCCTCTAAACAGAAACGAGGCCTCTTTGCCTGTAGATAGCTGTATTCTTAAAGCAATTCTCATCTTCTTTATAGTGGATCCTTCTAGAAACCTGGTGAGGGAGGGAGGGCAAATGTTATGCTAATTTAACAGGAAAGAGAACAGGGCTGTGTAAACTGGGACAAAAAAAATAGGCTCTAGCAAATATTTGCCATTAAAAAATTGCAACATTTGTATTCTTACTGTGAAATTCTTAACAATTCTCTTTTGTAGAAAAACAAAAGCCCCAATGTTAACAGAAGCTCTCCTCCCTATCATCTAAAACCGGAATATTTTACCTGCTCGAATGCTTCCAGGTTGCAAGCACGAGAACACTTGTTTGGAATCAACGAGAGAGGATCGGGATTTACTGTTTTTCTGCCCCTTTCAAACACACAGCTCCATAACTCCTCCAACTCATGAATCACGCTTTGAAAGTCTTGAGTTATATTTTGAGTCCTCATCTGGACCCAAGCTGGAGAAATAGCCTCTCTTTTTAGTTTCAGATTCTTTCCGTGCAACTGAGGCCAAGCCTCACAGCGTCTTTCTCCACCTGCCTGTGCACATGTGGCACACCAGGATGGGGGAGCCATTCTGAGGAATATGTTAGGATGCAAAGAGATGGCATGTTTCTGACATGAATTAAAGACAGGAGTGCACTGTAGTAGAATCTTCCTTGGGTACAAAATAATCTCACAGGATGAGAAAATTTCTGGGGTCTCTCTCTCTCTCTCTCTCTCTCTCTCTCTCTCTCATTTACTTACATTACCCTGCAAAAGACCAGAGAAAGGTGAACTAGGAGTAGGCTTTCTCTTGAAGACACATAATGGAGAATCCCTTAGTTGCTGTGTGCAAATTTGAGAGGCTCAAATATAGAATCTGCTGAAGAAGATGTTTTAAGACAAATAGTACCTTACATTAAAATAGGAGACATTTGGTATAGGCCTGTAATCTTAGTTACACAAGAGACTGGGGCCGGAAGATTGCAGTTCAAGGCTGACCTGGGTTATTAGTGGGTTTGAGGCTAGGCTGAGCAATCTAGGGAGACCATGTCTTCAACTAAAGTTTGTAAAAAAGTCCATGAGTTTACTCAGTGGCAGAATGCTTGCCTAGTGTATGCACAGCCCAGGGTTCCTTCCTCAAAACCATACAACAACAAACCCAAGTCTGGTTAGATAAGAATGTATTTGAGAGTAAGGAATTGAAAGTTGGCCAAGTGCGTTAATTGAGGGATGCAGTAATGAGTAATCTAGGGCTCACTGTAGATCTGGGAATGTTGTAGAAACCCCATTTCCATAACTAAGCAAACCCAGACTCTCTGTTTATTCATCTGATGCTCATAAGCTTTCTTTAAGACCTCTTCTCAGGGCAAGGACATTCATCTTCACCCTCAAAGAACTTCTGATCCAGTTGAGGATTCCACATCCAATAAATGATGAGATGGGAGGACTACCAAGCAGGTCGTACACACAAACCACTGCTTCTGTGAATTTTGGACTAGGCTAGCCATGAGATTCCTAAGGGGTAAGAGGTTCCTGCCAGGAAACAACAAATACGGGCAGAAGGTTGGTCTCTACCTTATGTTGATGGACAAAGCATAAGGTGACCATTGCCAAAGAGAGGTTTCTATACTGTGGGAAAGGAAGCCAAGGGGGAAGGGTATGTAAGACAGAGACTACTTGGCCCACAGTGGTCAGTGGGGAACGGAGTAACATGAGGGAGGAAGGGCTTTTGGAACATGAACCCAACACCGGAGCATAAGATGGATTGCAAAGAAGAGACCCACTTCGAGTGGTGACAGGTCGTTTATTTTGAAAGAAATGTGCCCTTCGTGTTTCAACAACAAGCCTCCAAGGGGGAATAATTAGTTTGAATCCTCTTGAGCTGTTTACAATTAATATGGATAAATAAATGTCCAACGTCCAAATTTAGCCAAGTCCAAAAACTGTCAACCCTTGGGATTTCCCTAATGGAATCCTGAAGTCATTAGTCAACATCCTCCAAACATCTCTGAGCCCCTCCGCTGGATTATACTCAGATGTGGCCTAAACCATGTGCAGATCTGCAACTCCTCTCTCCCCTTTACTCACAGAGAAGAAAATAGTTTACAACGTTGAAATGCTATTTTTGCTCAACATTGTTCAATTTTGTATCAAGTTTTTGTAAACATTATAGAAACCCATTGGTGTCTTCGCTGCGAACCCTGTAGGGAAAAGATGAGAGAATTTTATACAGAGGTAACCAAGAAGTTTAAATAATGTTAGAAATATTCGATGGGTTTTGCAGTAGTTTTTCAGTAGCACCATGGGTGCCCTGAAGACTGTATCTTACAATACAGGTCAGTCTTGCTGGTTTTATGGTCAGGCAAGGTTGTATGTGATAGACTTCACAGTCCCACCTTCTAATGATCCTTCCAGAGACATATGTTTCTGTCACTCCCTGCTGTGTCCCTTCTGTTGGATGATAACTTTGAACATCAGATCCTCTGGCCATGTTGGGCAGCACATTCTCTATAGTCCCTCCAGAGTACATACTTTGACGGGCCTGTTCCCAATATCAATCCCAAGTCTGTTCAAGTTTCTGGCCCATACTTTTTTCTTCTTAACATGGACCAAGATCTTCTCTACCCATTCTACAGTGTGGGTCATGAACACTGGAAACTCTGGAGAGAGCACAGCACAGTGAGTGTTAGGACATGACAACTATTCTAAGTCTTTCTCAATTCAAATGTGTAGAGTGGTTTGTTCTTTCAAGAGAAAAAAGAAATAACTCACATCTTTGCCCCCACATGTGATTCAAACAATTCTTTATGGTAATTCTCTCTGTAGGGAAAAAAATCATACTAAGAGCCAAAGAGGTCAGAGAAAGATCCCCTTCACTGGAAGTGCCCACAATCCCAAAGGAGGAGACAAGGCCACTTATTAACACGCCAGGCAAGAGTCCAGCATGGGCTAACTGCTAAGCCAGCCTGAAGCATGTATGAGCAGTACATGTGAGCCTAGGTTAGGGCCCACAATGATGGTAACTTGTGGGTTGTAGCTATTTTGATCCTGCTGTTTGTCTTGAAAATATATGCAACACTTCCCCTCTTCAGCAACCACACTTCTCCCAATAGTACCAATGTCTAGCTGTTCTAAAGAATAAAGGCCGTTATCCATACATCACTTGGCACATCTACCTCAGGCAGCCCATGCCCCCTGCTCCCATTCAACTGTTTTGCACAGTGGAAAACCTCTCTAGCGCCAGTCTCTTTGGATGCCTTTGTGTATTTTAACTTTCTCCAACTGTTAATCCCATTTCTTTGGCAAAAGTAAAGGCAAGGATGAAGACACCCTGCAGTGATTTGACTAAATAAAGAGGGGGGTATTAGTTTTCTAGGAGTCTCTCAGCAACATACCGGAAGCTGGAGGCTTAAGAGAAAGAAATCCTTTTTCAATTTTTCCTCAGGGTGGAATCAGAGGCCTCCTTGCTTGGACCTTCCTAACTTATTGAATTCCTGGCACTCTTGGCAGGAAACTGAGTACTTTGATATCAGCCACCATTATGGTGTGGTCCTCTTCCTGAGTCTCTCTGTCTCATCCCTCCTCCCTTCCTCCTCCTTTCAGGAAGAGAGAGAGAGAGAGAGAGAGAGAGAGAGAGAGAGAGAGAGAGAGAGAGAGAGAGAGAGAGAGAGAGAGAGAGAGATCCAGGTTAGTTTTGTTGTTAACTTGATACACTTGGGAAGAGAAACCCAAGAATTTCCTGGATAGTATTGACATGTGGAATGTCTTTGAGACATTTTCTTGATTACTAATTTGTGTAGGAGGGCTCAGCCACTGTGGGTGGTGCCATCCCTAGGCAGGTGGGCCTGGGCTCTGAGAGAAAGCATTAGTCTGTGAGGGTGATAACTGTCAGACCAGCAGTGCTCTTCCATGGTTTCTGCTTCACACTCCTGTCTTGAGTTTCTGGATTGACCTTCCCTAATAATGGAGTATAATCTGTAACCTAAATAAACCCTTCCCTCCCCGGCTTGGTTTTGGTCAGTGTTCTATTGCAATAACAAAAGGAAACTAGTGCTGTCTGTGCAGGAATGGGAGGGTGTGAGGGACAGAGGTCAGTTACTCTCCACCTTATGTTTTGAGACAGAGTCTCTCATGAAACCAGAAGTTGGCTAGTTCAGCTTGACTGGCTGGACTATGAGCCCAGGGATCCTCCTGCCTCTACCTCGCCAACACTGGAATTACAGATGTGACCTGCACTCTAACCTCCTCACATGAATGCCAGGGATCAAACTTAGGTCTGCATGTCTTCTCAGCAAGTACTTTACCAACCTCAGGCTCTTCCTTCTCTTATGAGGACAAAGTAATTGGATTTATGATATAGCCTAATCTAGTGTGACCCTGTTAGTATATTTGCAAAGGCTCTTTTTTTTCCTGCAAGGACAGGGACTTAGCCTGTGGCATTGAAGACAAATACATTACTATCAAGCAACATCCCAGCCAAAGATCTTTTTTTCTAAGTAAGGTGACATTCTGAGGTTCTGGGTACACAAGAATTTTTAGAAGAACACCACTTCTCTTAGTACAATGAGAAGATGAGGAATGGGGATGGAGAAAGACCTGTCAAAAGGAAGTGTGCTAAGATGTTTGGTCCCCCTAAAACTCATGCCTTGAAGTTTACTAATCAAGATGATGGTATCAGGTGGGACATTCGGTCGGTGATTGTGTCTCGAGCTTCTAGTCATAGATAGGATTTATGATTAGTGCCTTGTGACTCCCTTGACCAGATGTTGAGTCTTGTGCTTCTATCTTAGCTGTCCCACCTTCGACAACCATCAAACCCTGATTGTTTATAAACAGATACTTGGAGTGTCTGCCTATAGTTCCTGTTCCTTACCTAACAATACTGTCAGATTAAGAACTTGAGGACCCACCATAGTCTGACTCTAGGATAATGTCATCGGTGTAAGGTCAGGTGAGGGAACTTCTTAATGTCATTCTCTGTGGCTCCAGTTTTGCCTTTGTGAGATGTAATGGCAGCTGTCCAGGGATGAAATGAAATAATACATGAGAACACTTGGTTCAAGGTGTCTTCTCAGTAAGATCTAGTGGTGCATTGCTGGCTAGGTGAGGTCTGGGGCACAGATGGTGAAGGTTGCTACAAAGTTGTGTGAAGAACTTCCAAAGGCATGGAAGGGTCCGGCTGGAGCTTGGGGGAAACTTCAGGGACCATTGGAACAATTAATACAGACAGGGAAATGTGGGCCTCGGTTAATCCAGCATGTCTAGCTTTGAGCAAACAGGGTCAGTAGAGTTTATATGGAGATAGGAAATAAGAGGGCATGTATATGGGATGATTGGAAGATAGTTGGGGCGAGCAGTAGACATTGGGGTGAAGAGTGGTCACCTATACCCAAAGTTCCCATTTATGTGTGGGTCCTAGGAGCTCAGGTCCCCCAAGGGAGAAGCATTCCTTGGTCTCTATAAGAGCTTAAGGCAGCTTGGGCAGTGCTCTGTGCCTGCCTCTCCTTATGCCTGTTGGCTTTCAACCCCACTGTAAATTCTGGTTTGCTTTGATGTGTCACAGCCATTTCCTCATTCCCTTTGGTGGAAGCACGACTGCCCACTGCCAGGTTGTACACTTACCTCAGATGTTTCATGCCAAATGCTAAGTTTTACAACCTTGTATCATACATGTCTCTGCCTCTGCACTTCTTTATCTATAAGCAGGGTTATATATGTGACTCTGTGTCTGGTACACTCTGACCTCTGGATCATTTCCAGCCTGTGTCTGGGGTCTGCAGGCGTTCTAAATCTTGTGTGTCCTAATTTGTGTCTTCCTTCCCAGCAGGGCATCCCAATGGGCTCTGGTACTGCTCTGTATCAGGGATGTAGCAGGCTGTTCTCCTCTCCTCAGCTACAAACCATAAAATTAAGAGCGGCAAGACTCTCTTGATTAATTTCGTTCAAATGACTTTAAATCCATTGACTAAAATGCCTGTTTAAATCATTCATTTTTGCAAATGTATTTGTAAATAATACTTAAAAAACGCTTCATCTAATTATTTTTTACCACAGCTGAATGTTAACAGATTGAAGATGAGATTTATGTTTAGACAGCATTAAGGTACTAATTTTTTCTCAACAAAAGGCACTGCAATTGACAAAATTAAAACAGAAAATGTAGACCAACAAAAAATTAATTTGCACCAGGCTTAATAGTTTCTCTAAGTAAATCCAGCCACTCCTTGGCTGCCTCAGAAAAGCCATAAAATTTTCTGAGAAGAATCTGGCACTGAGGATTCCACACTAATTATGTTTCCTCCCTCTGTACCTCATCCCCTTTCCTCTGTCCGGGAACATGCAGTTTCCATATCCAAAATGCTCTGGGCTCTGCTGGGGTAAGAAAGCCAGGGGAGGCAGGGGCAGGCTGGGAACCACATAAATAAATGGGAATTTCCATGTAGACATGAGGCTTTTCTTTCTCCATTTTTTTTTCTTCAAAAATGAGAATAAGGCACGAATATAAATTCCAAAAAGAGCAATTTATTTAAGTCTATCATTTTTGGCAACACAATAGAACACACGTCGGGTGAGCAGTCACAAATCACTTCCCTTCCCACCGTCTGTGGGCTCCACCATATGTTGGCGGTGGGGATACAATTTGCATGTTGAGCTTTGCCTTCTTCCCATGTGAGACGGCATATTGAGATTTCAACAGCTTGCCAGCCCAGCCAATGTTTTGGGACAGTGGAGGTGCAAAGACAGAGGAAGTAAAACTGTCCCTGAATTCAGAGTATTTTTAATTGTGTAGTTATTTTTATTCTTTAAAACCCACAGCTCTCCGTGTAAGGGTCAGCACATCCTGCTGGGTTCCCTACTTGCAAGTTCTCAATGGACTGCTGAGGCCAGTAGGCATCCTTACTTCTTCTTGTCCAGTTTGGTTTATGGGAAGATGTCATTCAAGAGGTCTGTGATCACTGGATGAAAAGGAAGTATATAAGGTCTTCATTCCCTTAAACTGCTCCTCATATCTGGCAATTCTGACCTCTGATTGACACAGAAGCTCAGGATAGCTCTCTGTGTCCCCATTCTTTATCACTTACTGGACATTGTATTTATACTGTAGCCTGGAAAGTTAAATTTCTTGTATAATCATCCACCAAGCTTGACTTGGAGATATTGGCCTTGGGATAAACCCAGTCAATGGTTGGTGGTTTGCCTGGTTGAGTTCAACTTGGAGCTGAGAACTGGGGACTCTAGGAGCTTAGCAGCATTTGATTTGAAGTATGATCTTCTCAAAGCTACACAATCAGTGTTTTTTTGAGCAAGTTTATGCCAAGTCATCTTGGGATCCTCTACTGACCAGCACATGTCCTGTCAAACTTTCTTTGTCCCAGTTGTCACCTTTGTACACAGATTCTCCATTCTTACCCATAACCAGGAAGATGTAATTCTGAGGTATCTACCTGGTAGAAAGGTTACAATATTACATGTCTTCTATGGATAGACTTGGCCATCTGTGAGGTAAGCAGTGTTAGTGGATGCGCTGGTAAGCTAAGGGTACTTGCTGTTAAATCTGAGGACCTGAGTCCAATCCCCAGAATCCACACAGTGGAAGGTAAGAACCAATTTCCTCAAATTGTCCTTTTATGCCTACATGGCATGTGCATACTCTCCACTCTCAGATAAAGAGTTGTTAAAGGAATGAGTTGGTAGAGTGAATAAAAGTTATTGTAAGGCAAACAACCCATCCTCAACTTAAGTTGGCACTCGGCGTCCATCCGTTGAACCACATCTCCTCATATCCACACACCCAGAGAGACTAAGCGTCTATTGCTCTTCATTGTCAGCTTACTCCTCAAAAAATGATAGGTGGACATTCCTCGTGTTATAGCTTTTGTGATCTCTGGACCTAAGTACACAGTGCAGATGTGCGGAGGGGAACAGGGCTTCACAGAGACACTCGGGGCTGACTCAGTATGAGGTCAAATATTTTATTAAGCCCTGTTCTTTTAGTTGCTTAAGAAAAGAAAAAGAACTTGTGTTTTCATTTATAGCATGACAGTGTTTGAAATAGTATTTGAAACAAGTGTTTTGGTCCGTTACCATCAAACCCCTATGAAACTTAAAAATAAGGGGAAAAAAACACCGGTTTTGGTTCTTGGTGAGTTCTAAGAACAAGTTAAAAAAGTAAATTTGCCTTTCTAAATTGTGCCTCAAACTCTTCCTCTGAATTAAAGTGAAAAGATGTGGAAAAAAACATGAGCTGTGTGTCCCTGTTTGACTCCAAATGTGCTTTCAGCCTGTTTCCTACAGCCAGTTTTAGCCTAAGCTGCCTTATTGCTAAAGCCTGTAACTTGATACTAAAAGCTTGTCAAAATTAAGTGCATGCTTTATAAGTTTACATTTTTACAGTCTAACTGTTTTTCTTTGATATTTGACAGGGACACAGGTTCCTATGTCATCTGGCCTTGAGTACCTTCAGAACTTTCTCCTGGGCCCATGTGAGGGAGCTCAAGGTTGTAGTGAGTTATGGAATCCTTAAGCTGCCTGCCCAGCAGCCGGCCCTTGGCCTGCACTTGAGGGCTAACACCTGTTGGCTGGACAGAGCAATTAATTTCTTAAAAAAAAAATGGTAGGCTGCCAGCAATCAAAGCTAAAAGGATAAAAAATATAATTTTACCTCTTTAGCTTCCAGAAGTGGCCTTTGATCTTTCTCCTTGCCCTTGGGACAGGAGGCACAGATCTTCAGTATTCTCCACAAAGAAACATCTTTAGAATACACAAACAATGAAGAGCTGGCAGTACTCCCCCCTCCCCCGCCCCCAGCTCTGTTACTTTTTTTGTATAGCTGCTCACTCTGAGATTGAACAGAGACAGTCACTCACAAGCTAAAGTCTTGTCTACCAAATATTATCCTTAGGAGAGATTGCATTGCAGGGCCTTAAATTATGTTCTAGTCCATCCCTTGCAAGATTAAATGTTAGTTGAGTTTTCTCGTTGATGATTATAATGTATTTGTTGTGGGATGTGTGCATGTGAGATAATTGTGAACTTCAAAGAGCTGAAGTACCAACTGCGGGCCGGGGCTCGGCCACACATACAGCCTCCCTTATTCTCCAGAACCTTTGGTAGTCAAGACAAGGTCACTGATCAGGGTAATTTGCAGGAAAAGTCAATTTCTCAAGTACCAAAGCAGGTGCTGTGGCACTTTATGACAATTTACTGAATCTAAATTGAGGAAGTTGAAAAAAGCAAAGGTCGTGAGCCACAGGAAGAAAGAAGGAAAGAAAATCCCCCTGACTGTATGCTTAACTCCTCTTCTACCAAGATGCACTCGCCAGCTGAGACGATTAACACCAAAAATAAATAAATGGGAATCACAATCTCTCAGTCTAATCAGCAACTTATCCGATTTCTTTAAATAAAAGGGGGGATTTTGTGTTTGCCTGAATTCACAAGGAAATAAGCTCAATTTATCGGAGTTAAAGAGCTGTTCTGCTCATTAGAGATTGAGATAAAAATCGAACCAAGAAGTTAGAACTTACTTCACGTCCTTTTTAGAAAAAAAAAAGGGGGGGGGGGAGGGAGTGTTGGTGATTCAGTGGCAGAATACTTAAGTTGAATGTGTGAAGTACTAGATTAGTTTTTAACACTGCTTTCTTAAAATATCAAACAGATAGTACATGGTTAACTATAAGATACATGCTAATAGCGTAGAGTATACGGTATGCATTGTGGTTTAATACATGATAAACATGCAATACACATTCATTTATCGTGAATCTGTGCGTGCCACACTTCCCCAGCACTGTGGATATAGAACAAAGTGGGTAGGAAATGCTTTTGGGATAAGGAAGACAAATACAGGCACTGGAATCAGAAGGTTGGTATAGCAAGGAGCAAATGGGATGGGAAAAAGCTAGAAGATTTGAATTTGAGATATAGCTAACCACTCATCCTGTAATTACAGAAAACCATTAAGTCATCTTAAGGTTCCATGCGTCACACCTGCAAAGCTGGAGGTTTATTGTGAGGCGTTAAATGAGCAAATATGCAAACATGTCTGTAGATGGGCACCTGACAATTATAACTGCTAATTATCATTATTGATAAAAAGGCATGCTGCGGTATAGGCTGTTTTGTGCCTCGTTATGTGTGTTAGACTTTACGGGTGTTTATAGTTCCCCAAATGAGTTAATATGAAGAAAAATGTTAAGCAAATCATAGTACGGATGGAGAAAAGATAGAAATAGCATGGCGAAGCCTTCCATTTGGGGGAATCTCTCTAGATTTAAATTCTTCTTAGTAGAAAGGGGAGAAGGAATAGAAACAAAATTCCCATTGGTTTCTTATTAATGAAAGTATTCTTTAATGTATAATCTATCTATCTATCTATCTATCTTCATCATCATCATCTGTCATCTATCTATTCTATCTATCTATCTATCTATCTATCCACCCACCACCTATTACTCATAAATTTATCTGTAGGTATGCATTTTGAGAGAGGTCTTTGTATATCCAAGATGGTTTAGAACTTTTATATGTTGCTGAGGAAGATCTTGAGTTTCTGATCCTCCCGACTCCACCTCCTAAGTTAGAAGGTATACACCATCACCCTCTGTGTATGTGGTTCTGAGGATCAAACCCAGGGCTTTGTGCATGCTGGATACTGTACCAACTGAGCTACACCTTTGAGCCTTAAAATAGATATTGTCTAAGCAGGTGTCTACCTAGTAAATTGTAGGTAAATGAATTGCTTTTATTTAATTCTAACATTAAACCTAAAATGAAGGTACATATAAGGCTTCCTTGTGTGTCATGATAAAGAACATTTTTAGTGAAGTACTATTTCCCAATCCAGATCTCTAAGTTCTAGCTGGAGGGACTTGGTGTGTTGAAACAACAGAAAATGCAGCTCAAGCCTTTCCAGAATGTTCCTCTGGACCCATGTGCTCTGTAGGTGAAGGTTAATCCACTAAGGGAGTGCCTTGGCAGTACTCTAGAGGCCCACTAATATGGCCACAAGATACCTTAGCGATGTCATGTATGCTAATGTCTTCATCTTAGTGATGGGGAAGCAGAACCAGAGAATGGTGATAATTGGTGCCTGTATACATTACAGATCCAGGACTGTTTTTGACCCCAGTGTCCAAATTCAGAACTTTTCCTAGTCCCTAAATGAAAGTACTTCATGTCCATCCCGAGTCACATTTATTTAACCCACTTTTATTCAGGTGTTTAAGTGTACTAGTGCTAGTGGGAATATTGAGTAAAACCCAGTTGGTAGCCATAGAAAGCATTAACTTTTCAGGACAAGGGCTGAGACAGAGGCTGAATTTCTCTGCCTCCAGTCTCCCATTCTCTTCAGTTCCGTGATTCTGCATAGAGCTTAGCTCTGAGATGTCCTCTAATGCTCATGCTTTTTCCTTGGATGTGAGTCTCTACTTTTATGACTGAAGCTTACTTAATCTTCCTCCTGGGGACGGATTCTGTATTTATCACAATATTTTAATATTTTTCATTGATCACTATAAGCCCAGCCCACAAAACATGTGTTTATAAGGAAAATAATATCAGTGTTGACATGTGTTACTTTGGGGGACCTGAAAGCAGGCTTCTGTTTAAAATGCTGGTCACCTTTGTTTTAGAAAGCATCTACTTTCCAGTTGGTAGTCAATTATATTATTGGTAAAAAATTGTTCTTTAAACCATAGGAATCTGAGATCACTTTGGCTTTTAGAAACCAGGCTGCAGAAATGTAGAGAAACATCCTAGCTATGAGCACTCTCCTAACACCACAACCCTAAGTCTCACAGGATCAAAAGTCCATCTCAGAATTTTAAAGTTTTTCTTTTTGAATATTCCATTTTATTTTTGAGATAGGCTCTTGTAAAATCCAAACTGGTCTTAGAACACACACACACACACACACACACACAAATTTGGTCCTCTGCCTACACCTCCAAGATATTTGGATTGGCAGTGGGCGCCACCATACCTGGTTTTGAATTACATAGGCACAGAACTCAGGGTTTTAGGCAAGAACTCTAACAACTGAACCACAGCCCTGCAAAATACAATTTTTGATTTTGCATTTTTTTTCAGATAGATTCTCACAGTAGCCCAGGCTATCCTCCAACTCACATGATACTCTTGTTCAAGCCTCCTTGTGTCATGAGATCACAGACATGAGCCACTATGTCTGGATGCATTTCCAATCTTGAAATAGATTCAGTCATGCGGATAAGGTGCAGAAGTACTACAAAAGTTTCCATCTAGAGTCTACCTTGATTGTCAGAATGTGTACATCTCCCACAATTGCTTTTCCAGTCTCTCTCATAGATCACATAGATAAACAGATTTTTCTTGAATAATTTGAGAATAAATAGTGGCTACAATATATTATTCCTTTATCCTTTGAATACTTTAATGTTTATGTCTTCCATGACCAATGCACAGTCATCGGAGTCAGGAATTTAACATCTGTTCAGTGCTGTCATGTAGTCTAGAGATGCTCTTCAATTTCCCCAAGTTGTCCCATGAATTACTTTGCAGTATCTTTGAAACTTCACATTAGCTGTTTGATGCCCTTCCCTGTGGTATAGCAGCGCTTCTGTGAATCAGAGTCTGCTCTTTCCATAGCAGGGTTTCTTACCTAATGCTTGATCCTTTAATGCCCTCATGGTGTGGTGACCCCAACTGTAAAACTATCTCACTGCTACTTTGTAACTGCAATTTTGCTACTGTTGTGAATTGTAATGTAAAATATCTTTATTTTCTAATGGCCTTAGGTAAGTCCTGTGAAAAGGTCACCCCCCACAGGTTGAGAACCATTGCTATACAGTTAGTTTAGGTTCTTTAGATAAATTAGCCGCATCTAGTTGCTTAGATGGATGGAGTACTCATCTTTGAATCAGACTAGTCAGAATGTTGTCGACGTGAGTCCCATTTCCTTGTGTCTGTACTGAGCTTGGGGTTTTGCCTGACTAATTTATCCCTAAGACTGGAGAGTCAGCCCCCATTCCCAGACTCCAAATGTCCAGGAGAGTTCCCCCCTGCAATGTATTTGATGGCAGCCTGTTTCTTTCTCTGGTCACAGGGGTGAGGACTTCCCATGTTCTCATTATGTGAATTCCAGGAGACAATACAGTGTTTAAGGGAGGGGCCAAGTCACTTCTTGACGTCATGAATTTTATTGGAATGAGCTACTAGGGAAATATTAGAGTAAAATCTAGTTTCAATTCAACTTTGCTCATCTTTTCCTACTGCTTTACTAATCAAGCTAATACTAAGTGTCCTCTAGGAAAGACAAAATAATCTTGGGTCCTGTTAAACTAGGGGATATATTAAATAAGAAGACAGGACAGGTACAGGGTATATATCTTATTTGTATACAGCAGCAGACATTTTTGTTTGTTTGGGTTTTTTTTTTTTTTTTGCTTATTTTTTTTCCAAATAGGAATTCTCTGTGTAGCCTTGTCTGTCCTGGAACTCACTCTGTAGACCACACTAGCCTTGAACTCATAGATCCACCTGCCTATGCCTCCCAAGTGCTGTGATCAAAAGTGTGTCCCACCACTGCTCAGCAACATTTTTTTTAATAGTGTGATAGGACTACAAACTTTCTATTATCAGGTCTTCTTCCTCTTTCCTTTCTCCCTTCCTTTCTATCTTTTATTTTTCTCCCTCCCCCCTCCTTCCTCTCTTCTTTTCCTCCCTCCTTCTTACCCTCTGCTTTTTTACAAAGTGACCCAGCTAGCTTGGGAATTCAACCTTGAGTCGATTAGCCAGGCAAATAAACAAATACAGCAGGATACAGATGCAGGTGGATATGTCTGCAAGCACTTGTTTGGGTGAGAGGGGCTCTGAGCATACCGGCTGGCCCTGTCTCCCAACATTGACCATCCTTCAAGTATAGCTGACACCATTTTGCCTCAAGCAAGGTCAGAGCACCAGGAACAGAAACAGAGGGGCATTGTCTCCGCGTTCTCACAGAGGCACTGGCCAGTGGGCTCTGATCTGCAGCTGTGTCTTGGCCTCCCATGGTGGTAGCACTAAGCAGGGCCTTCTGAGGCAGCCATCCGTCCTCTCTGGTTAGTCATCTTCCTCCCACGAACCTGATTTCTAGAGGGTGTCTTATTTTGACTTTGGGGAAACTCTTCCATCCTGAGACCATGAGGACTCTAAATCTTCTCTTTGTACAAACTGCCTTTAAATTAGAAGTTACTTGGCCTGTGGTGAGAATGTTGCCTGGAACCAAAGGCTTCTCGAGAGTGATGATTGATGACAGTCCAGTAAAGTCGGAGTGTGGAGCCAGGGCATCACGCCAGCGCCATCCCAAGCAGGAGTGTGGACATATTTATCCAATGCAAAAAAAGTTTCTACAAATTGGAAGATTTTGCAGAGATGACATGTTTTTAAAAGCTTCCTGTACTATTAGTCAAAAGAAATGAAAAGCAAGCTTTATTACGCCTATGTTGAGAGAAACTTATTAAATTTGAATTTCGGCTTAGTTACACACATTTTTTTGCCCTGATTGTAAATGAAGTTCCAATGGTTTAAGACTCTAAGCAGTTCTATACGTAATCCATTCTTGGGAAAAAAATAAATATACCTTTAAATGAAAAGTTCTTAATTACCAAAAGATTCTATAAGGAAAACAATCAGGGGGAAATTTTGGTCATTATTTGTTCATTTATTTTTCTTATTGAGTTAATTTAATTATCAGCGAGACGCAAACATTAGCTTCAGTGCGGGGCTTCTCACATCTGTTAGTAAAGATTTGATTAGGGCTACACAAATGTGCTAGATTAAACTATCTAGTTGGTGAAATTCAAGCCACCTGGATATTTTAGCAACATCAATAAGAATAATTCTCTTTTTCCAAATCAGTAAATCCAAGCTATATTAAAAAGAATTAATTAATGAGTGCCAGATAGGCAAAGCAAACATGTGACAATGAGCTAGATTATCAAAGGTTTTGAGGGAGATCCTTCTCAGCTTATGTTTAGATGTCAAATTATATTACCAAAAACCAAACAATCTGTTAAAATGATGTCTTAATGCAATAAGTCTCTCATGGTGTTTTTAAACTTCTTAGACATTCTTAGTAGAAAAGGGTTCTATTTACAAATAATAACCAAACCATAAGACATTTGCCCCCACATTTTACCTTAGTTATTTCCAAGAGCTGTTAATATCATTTAAATCCTAACAAGAACAGAAAAGAAACTATTATGGAGTTCGGTTAATGCATTCTCTGTTATCTCTTGAACTTTGCCTTGGAGAAAGAACATAGTAAAGATAGAAGGAGTGGATAGATTAATATATACAGTAAAGAATTCTATAGCCAAAGGAACAGAATTGTCAAGTAAAGAAATAGTTACTACCTTACCATTCTTATTCTATCCATGGGCACATAGTACATATTTTAGTTGATGTGAACTAATGATTTCTGTCACAACTACTGAATATATGACTTGTAGCCATAGTGGATATGGTTGTGTTCCAATAAAACTTTATGTTCAAAAGTATAGTGGATTCGGCCCACTCACAGTATCCTAATGATCCCTTGTGAAATCCACATTCTGTATTTTAAGGATCAGAAACCTTACGCCTCTTTTAGGAAAACCACTTACTTGCCCCAGGTTCGATAGACATCAAATTCAAATGTAATCGGTTGAACTGCAGCTGAATCTGGCCCTTCCAGTATCCAGGCGAGCATTCATCCTGGGATGAATTAATTATAATGACATGTGAATGGTCGGATCCCTCCAAATGTAAGCTCTGCCTTCCTTGTAAAGCACATCTGAAATGCTTCGTGCATTTGATGTGGACGGGACTGGGATGTGTGGATGATTCCCGGAATCTCCAGAGAATAAGATGCTTTTCAGGGACCTAAGCAGAATCACAAATAACAATTTTGGGGAAAGAAACACGAACATCCTGACAGCTAACCAAGCATGAAAATGTTTGACTGCAAAGCCACACATGGCTTGCTTTATTAAAGACCATCTCAGTCCTGGAAAAGTGCGCTTCTATTGAATATTTATAACAAGTATGATTGAATAAGAAGAATTTAAAGTGGGAAAAAAAAGCCCTGTGTGTTGGGACTCTAAATTAAATCTTATTTTCATGGTTGACAGTGTTTTGTATTCCCCAGGTTTGCTTTATATAAAGAACCATCCTTACTCATTCCATCCTGCCCCATTACGGCAATGAGTAACAAGACTTCTCCATTAACACTTCAGACACCAGCATCCATTTTCTGGTGGGATTTCTCCTTGCACAGAACTCCTTCTGTTCATGTGAAAGTGTTGAAGACAGGAGTTCTAAGAATACCGAGTGGGATCTGTGCTCAGTCTTCATGTGAGGAAGCTTGGTAATCACAGCTCTAAAACCTGACAGTCCAGAAAGACATGATTGATGAGAGGCTATGCAATGTTGGAGTCAAAATGCACCATCATTAACTACCCAAACCAAGAGAGTGAAACGGGGTTTCCCAGGGGCAGCGAAACACATTCTTCTCGGAAATACAGGCCTAACATTTAGGATGTGTTTGACCAAAGGCGGCTGGGGGAGTGGAGGGAGCCATTACTTAATGGTTCCCAGCTTGCAAAGGTGAAATGACCCCCACACTATGCCTCTCTCTCTCTCTCTCTCTCTCTCTCTCTCTCTCTCTCACACACACACACACACACATACACACACGCACACACACACACACACACACACACACACACACACACACAATTCCATTTCAGTTCAGGTTCGATGTATATTTCTTGACATCACACAGTTGTAGGTTATTTCTTCTCATATGCCATGTATTTTCTGGTCCTGAAATTTATTAGCAAGATTCCCTTACAATAAAAATAGAGTTTCACTACCATTGCTAATTTCTAAAATAGACAATTTAAGCAAGTTAGAAGTGGATTCAGCATACTGCTGGTGACTTTAGCTTGTGTAAACAAAGAAAATACATCTCGTGGGGGATAAAAATGTTTTGTGTGAAATCACACATAGGTCTTTTCACAGTCACTATAAACAAGTCTTTCATATTTGTATTTGTTAGAACTTAGCATATATGTAACACAAAGGACACAGAATATTGTCTAAAACACAAAATAACTCAAATACTATATATTTGCAAAGTATTGTAACATATAAACTTTAAAAAAAAAAGAAAAAAGAAAAGCTTTCGATAAAAGCTCAGCTTTCTCTCTTCCCCGAAACCCACCAGATTGCTGAGGTCAAGGAAAACAAAACCATGAATGATTCAGACAAACACCTTTTGAACTTTCCCCAGGAAGACTTGGGTGTGTGAGAGTTCAGGGCTCTCAAGATATGTGTGCAGGTGGCTGTTTCTCCAGACATCTTGAAACAGTTTCCATGACTAGCAAGGAGGCCCTGGCATCAGAGCGTGGCTTGCGTGAGAGTGAGGGAAGGCCAGTATGGGAATGACACACGTGTACTACATCAGGAGTGCTGCCGACCACCTCAAAGGACAGCAGGGCAGAAACTCATTATCCTTCTCTCAGAAGCTGACCCAAAAGGTAGAGAAATCCACCAAAAATGCATTATTAATATTATTAATTTGCTTCATTCACTGGAGCAATATCTGTCCTGGTTTATATGATAAGCTATTAAGAATTATCGGACAGAATACAATATTTTATTATGCAAGAAATCAGACACATGATGAACTATTGACTGTGGGTGAATTTTTATGGCAAATGTTACCTGCAAGATTTAACAAATATCTGTGAATTGTTAGTAAGTGAAAATTTTGGTTGAGCCATTGGAACTACTCTTGCTTATGGACTAAATAGTCCGAAGTGAGTTTCTAAGACTCTGTAGTTTGTAATTTTACAACCACCTTGTTCCTTGCTTCGTGTTATATTCTTAGTCCCTGCCCCATAATGTTTGTTCTCTGAAGTATCTTAGGCACCCTTAAATTTCTTTTTAGAACTAGAAAGAGTTACACATAGAGTGTGAATTTTATACAGTTATGGAAATTTGGAGATGTTATCATTCACTGATAGGCACAAATTATAAGAAAAGCTGAAGTCATTAGCCAAATAAAGGATTAGAGTTAACAATGGACGTGAACCTAGAGTATAATTAATGAATTCTCTAATTGCTCTTCCTGTGTTAGTTCATTAAGCCTGACTCTCGGCTGGATATGCGGGCATCTGTCTCCAGCATCTGTCGCCTCAATGATGCCGCAGGTTGACTCTATTGGAGCCCTGTGAAGGAGGCTGCGGCTGCCTTTCTTCCCTCTGCGTTTCACCCAGCAATCCGAACCTGCAGTCCAAACAAAAACCTTTCTTTCATACATTAATACAACAGGCAGAACCACCCTGAGAGAGGTTTAACCAGCCCAAGACTTACGTGGGGAGACTATAGAGACTGATCAATCTGGACTAATGTCAGACAGATCTTTAGCTTGTCAGTGCCTAGCCTTGTGCCATCTTTAGGAACAGAGCTTACTGACAGGAAAGTGAATGGGTACATATCTGCTCAGACAGATGGGCATTCCTGTCACCACAGTTTCATTTGGGGGGAACAAGAACTTCAAGGTCACTGTGTGGTCTGTACCACATGACCCTCCCCAACAAGAAGAGTCTAAATTGTGCTAGAGATTAAAAGCATGGAGAAGACATAAGTTTATCTTGGTTCTTTCGTCTGTCTGTCGGTCCTTCCTTCCTTCCTTCCTTCCTTCCTTCCTTCCTTCCTTCCTTCCTTCCTCCCTCCCTCTCCCCTCTCTCTTTCTTTCTTCCTTTCTTTTTCAGTAGCCTTTCGTGGACTTGTGCTCTGGATAACACATGGATACCTGGAGGAGTAGGAAGTCCTAGAGGGCAGAGTCACAGAAAGAAGACACAGGTAGGTGATTTCTCAGGTAAGATTGTTAAGCACTTTACATCTAAAAGAGAATAGTTGCTTAGGATTTCATTATGAAGAAAAAAATGATAACATTTTGGCTGGCAGAAACAATCCTAGGATGACTGAGTTCAACACTTGGAATTATATTGGTGGAGATACCATACTGGGTTAACATTTTCCCCTTACATGTTGGTGACAATTTGTATACTCAGTTGAAATCAAATTTCAGAGTTATATATATATATATATATATATATATATATATATATATATATATATTAGGATGTAACATTTGAGTCCCATTTGTATGGGTTTGTTGGGAAGTGCTCTTAGGAACGGAAACTTGTTAGTTTTCCCAGATTATACTTCCAATTGGTTGGAAGATGAGGGGTAGATGAGAAGAACACAGCCTAGAGAATGATAACTTACCACCAAACTGTTAAATGAAATCAGTAGGTCTTGTCCTTGTCCCATCTTGGTCTGTCAAAGGAAGGGGTGAAATGATTGATTTCTAAACTTTCTTTCTAGGTTTGACTCAAGCAGACACAGCATCTCCTTCTTATTCCATAGGGGTGGACACATGGGATTTAGCTGGATGGATAAACCACCCTTCTTTCTGTGATCTGGGAGTCACAACCTCTTCTTCAAGTTGCTAAAGAAGATAACTTTTTGAGAATATCTGAGTGCCTGGTCAATCCAGAAGACCCCATTTCATCCTCTTCTGAGTAAAGTACACTTGAACAGCTTCATTCACTCGCTCAACACATCTTTGAAATGCTTTCTGTGGGCATGCCACTATGAAGAAGGTAAAGTAGAAGACAGGAGAGAGTGGTCCTTGTTGTCTTGGAACTCAACTGAAGGATGACGTGAGTCCCATAGTAGCCCTAGCTGAAAGGATAGTGTCTCCCTGGGGGTGGGGGGAGGGACAGGAACAAGGGATATTCTGATGTAATCTACTAGACCCTAGATTGGTAGGATAGAGCTGAGAATCTTGGAAGAATGGTGAAGAACCTCGGGTTTATAGAACAAAAAACCCAGGGAGGAGAGAAGTCCTGTGGAGGATGTGGAAGTCAACCTTAAGAAGAAAAAATGTGGGATGGAGAGCAAGGTGCCACAGCCTCCTGCTACCTCTTGAAGAGTCCTGACCTGCTCTAGGTGGCATTAGTTCTAAAATGGCTCCCAGAACACTGGTGAGACAACGTAAAGGAACTGAGGCACAGGGTGGTGGCTGCTTCCCCCATCTTCACGGAAGTCCTAACAGATGACAATGTTCTCTATCCCTTGCTCCATTGGGGTGCTGAGATACAATTGGCCGAGCATGTAGGGGCCTGGGATTGGCTCAAACACCGTATATAAGCTTATGTGCTGGGCAATAAACTCAGATCTGCACCTGGATGCTGCTCTGGAGTCAGATTCCCAGACTTAACACATGACTTCATTGCCTCTCACCCTTCAACCTTGTCTTATTCCCACAAAGTCCTATATTGCCCGAGAAAACGCTCAGCAAACCCTAACCCTAACCCCTAACCCTAACTAGAGGAACTGGTCTGACCACTCTACTGGTGAATTTTATATTAAAAAGAAAAGGGGCATTCCACAAAAAATTTCAAGAAAATTTAAAATGAAGGAATGTTTCCCTGATCATTCCTCAGACCCACATCACCTTAAAAGACAAAGCAAAGTAAAAACATCAAGGAGAGGATAACTATAGAACAAGGCTTTGTGAACCACAAGGAACATGTCATAAAAAACAAAAACCCAGAACAAACAAACAAACAAGCCAACAACAACAACAACCCAGCCATTTGAATCAACATGCTTCATGAGAAAACTTAATCCAGACCATTCCGTGCAACAGGTCTAACATCAGAATGGCAAACACCTTTCATCATGTGAATAATATCACTTTGTGGTAAAGAAAACCTACAAAATGATCACAGTCTATGAGTGAAAACCATCTGACAAAACCCTACATTCCTACTAAAAACTCTCAGGAAACTAGGAAGATAGGACTTTCCATGAGCTAATAAATACATGCTTTCTGAAAACCCAGAGGTCCCCATATACTGTGGCAAAGGCTGCGTGCTTTTGCAACATGACAGAACATCTACCCTCCACCTCTATTCAGCTTCTACCAGGACTTCTAACATCTGTCAGTCTGAATAAAAATCATCCAGAAGCAATCTGATGAAATCTACCCAAATGCTACCAGAACCAATACAGTAAATTTAGTAAGTTTGCAGATTACAGGCTCAGTATGTGAAAATTTATATATACAGCATCAAGCAGGCAGGGTGGAAATTATATAATAGCATTTTATAACACTATCTACTTAGAGATAGATATTACAAAAGATCTATCCTGAACAAAAACCCTGATCAAATATGGATAGGAAGATACAGAAAACTACAAAAATATTGCTTAAAGTTATTTAAACAAACTTAAGTAAATAGATGTCTGCCAGTTGTTGATAAATTTCATCTTAGTTGTTTCATTAGTTTGTCTATAAATTCAGTGTAAGTACTAATTATAAATTCAGCATGGGTAGGGCATTGTGGGTTTCTCCTTATTCATGCTGGAAGTTTGACAGGGCTTGTTGCAGGTAGCCACAGCTGCTGTGAGTTTGATCAGAACCACCACGCCATATTCTTCACAGCCCTCCATGGCATCTCCTGGCTCTTATGTTCTGACTGTCCCTTTTCTGCCTTCCTGTGGGGTTGTTAAAGATGTTCCATTTAGGGCTGAGCATGTACTGTCCCTTATTCTTAGCACTTTGACCTGCTATGATTTCTGTATTAACCATTCATTATCCATTGCTAGACAAGGTACTCAGTCCACAGCATGGAACCCATGCATAGACTACAACTGATGAATAGTTCATTAGCATGCAGATAATCACTTTTTACAGAACAATTTGGATACTCATTTTCAAGTATGTGTAAATAAAATCTAAAACTGTGAACCTTTGAGAAGCCTAGCATAGGGATACACTTCTGTAATTGTAGCACTTGGGATGCTGATGCAGGAGGAGTTGGAGTTTGAGGAAGCCTAGACTACATCGTATCTCTTTGTCACAAACAGATCTTTGAGGAAAAAGAAAAACATAAGAAAAGTCTTTGTAACTTTAGGTTAGGCAAACAGTACTTAAATACAGTACAAACACACAGTCCATAAAGGAGCCAAATTATATACCTTCATGTCATTGATGTTTAAAATTCCCATCATCCAAAACTTCCAAAAAAGTGAACAGACTATGACAGCATGGAAGAAAAGAATTTAATATTCCATATCTCATCAAGTGCTTTGGATAAGATATATGAAGAATTTTCAAAGATCAATAATAAGAAAATAAATAAAATGAGAAAAGGATTAGAAAATATGTTGAAAAAGTATGTTGGTAAATAGACATGCAACAGGAGGCTGATATCACTTGACAGCAAGGAAGCTCAAATTAGCCCAGGCATGAGATGTCAGTACATACCTTTGAGAGGGAAGAAATTAAAAGGCTGGTGTGGAAGCAGAGGAGCTGTTGGGAATGTAAAATGGTAGAAAGAGTTTGCAGTTCACCAGTTCTTGAAAATGTCATCTACTTACTGTATGATTTAGCTATAGCACTAGGAGGTACATGATGAAAAGGAGAGTGTGTGAGTGGCTTATACAGAGCAGATTAATTTGTAAAAGCAAAGATTTAGAAACAACTCAAACCCCATCAACATCACTATGTCACCTCTATGCCATGAAGTACTAACTACAAAGGGAACAACAAATAGAAACAGCAGGGGTTGATTCTAAAACAGATTCTAATACACAATGAAGAAAGACTGTCACTAAAATTCCTCCCTTGGAGGAAATGGAAATAACATTTAACCCCTTCCTCTTAAGGTCCCAGCTAAAATGATTCAACTGGGTTAATCCTGGGAGACCAATGAGTTTATTTGGCTTACTTACAGAGTGTGAGTGAGCATGTGCACCCCCAAAGGAGCCAAAATGGAAAGTTTATACCCAGCATGGATGATGGTTTCGTCATAGCTGCATATATGGAGCCCCCTTTGCTCCATACAGACACAACAGGGACCACTCGCCCTAGCCTGTATGGCCTAGTTTCTTGTCAAGACGCTGAGGAAGTATTGCATCCAATTTGCTGGGAAGAGTGGTTGAAATTGCAGATGAGGATCAGTCCCTTTCCTGTGAGGGAATGCCCATAGTCAACAACCTTAGCTGAAATGATCTTTTGTAAGAGTGGCATCTTTTAACAAAGAATAAAATCAAGGACTGAATGTAGGCTTATATATTTCAAAACCTACTTTAATAAGGTACTTAAATACTTTTACCTCCCTTCTAGCCCACCACCCACCAGAGGTAGTGAAGAGGAAAGGTTAATAGGGCAATGAAGGATGTGGACCTGTTTAGAAATAATTCTTTGGAGCAAATCCAATCTGCACTGTTAGAATATCAGCAGCTCAGTTCACGGGAATCAGCAACAGCAGTCTGATCCAGAGGAGGAGACTGCAAGGCTTTATCAATAAGCCCAAGTTTGCTGCAAGAAGTCCCCAGAACACCACCAGAAGTTCTTTGGTGTGTTTCTCTCTATGAACTCACAACAAGCAATTAACCAGCTAAGAATGGCAAGGCGAACCAATACCACAAAGTCTCATCAGTGAACACCAGCATTAGCAAAGCTCAGTGACGACCAGAAAAGAGTGGCAAGGCAAACCAATACCATACATTGTTGTCTACTGTCTGCTGGGTTTTATTTATATCCTTTCCAAACATCATGTGTTATCTCAAGTGTCTGCTTTGGCAAAACATTACATGCCTTCTTTCCGGGCAGCTTCCAGAGAAACACCACATATCTGTTCTTAGCAAGACATCCTCCCACATGTCTGTCTCAGCAAAACCATCCTCTCATAAGACAGTTCCAGAAAAACATCACATGACACAACTGAGTCTCCAAAGAAACCAGAAATTTCCACTTCAAATGAACCCTGTGGTTCCACTACAACAAATTGTTCAAAGTGATAACCTAGAATGTCGTGATTCCTTGGGTCCCTGGCAGATGAGAAATGAATAACTTGGATAAGTACTTTTGGGGAAGTGCATCCTTTTATTATTTTGATTGTTTGATCATGTAGGTCAAATGTATTTTAACTGTGGTTCTGGAATGAGTTCAATGTATTGTATGCTATGCACTAGCTACTTTCCTATTGCTGTGGTAAAATTTGTTTGGTAAAACAACTTACACTTACAGAGGAAAGACTTTATTTTGGCTTATGGTCCAGAGGGAGAGTCCATAATGGTGGATAGCCGATGGCTAGGCTGGAAGCTGAGAGATCACATCTCAACCACACATAGGAAGAAGAGAGAAAAGTGGAAATGTGGTATTGTGGCAAAGCTGTGAACTCTAAAAGGCCACCCTCAGCAGTATACCTCCTCCAGCAAGCTCCACATCCTAAAAGTGCTGTAACCTTCCCTCAGAGTGCTACCAGTTGGAAATGAGTGGGGCCTATGCAGGACACTTTTCATTTACACTACTACAGTCAGTGAAAGTTTTTTCCTGAAAAAATGAAGCAAAGGTTGGGGGAGCATTTTGGAATACGTATGATAATATGGTCTCTAGTATTGTATATTATGACTACATAGTAATCACATGATATTCATTTAAATTGCTCTAGTCACACACACCAAAATTTAAAAAAATATAGATAACGTTTTAAATGAGAAAATGGGTGGAACTGGGAGGAATTGGGAGAGGTGAATGGGATTAAAATACATTGCATGATATTCTAAAAGACCTAAGTTTTTTTATAAAAGAGAAAAATACTCTATTTCACCAAAAAAATGGAGAAATGATAATAAAGTTATTGATTTTTTTCCTGTCACATGTGTCTGGGTTCCACTGCATTGCTTGAACTGCCGAGGCTGATCTTGAACTCCTAGGCACAAGGGACCATCTTGTCTCTGCCCTTTGAGTAGCTAGGACTACCTCATTAGTCAGGAGTGTCAAATTTTCTTTTACAATTTAGAAAGTGTTTTTAAGGGATACGAGAAACAATGCTTATCAAGGTATGTGATGATGGTATATGATAAGGTAACAAACAGCCTCTTGTATACTTTGCTTACAATTCCTTATACATTTATATTATTCATTTTTTAGGAAAGGTTTATTTTTAGCTTACATGTTCAGGTCACAATCCATTACTGAGGGAATTCAGGGCAGTAACTCAAGCAAGAACTAAAGCAGAAACCATGAAGAAATTCTGCTTCCTGGCTCTCTCTCTGGCTCTTGCTCAGCCAGCCTTATCATATCATAAGGCCTACCTGCCTAGGCATGGTTCCTCCCACAGTGAGCTGGGAACTCTATATTTTAAATTTTTTATTATATTCAACACAATATATATACATATATATTTATACGAATCATAAAAATGATGGACATGCTATTAAATGAACATAGATAAAGTCTTTTGTTTGTTTGTTTGTTTTGTTTTTAGTAGAGCTTAAAATCTTGGCTCTTTCTGTGGTACAGACCCAAAATAAGAACAATTTTTAGACATTGGAGTTCATTGTAATAAGGCTGTACTTCAATATCCCTCACATCACCAAAGGATTTTACCTCCATAGTAGATAAGCTAAGAGTTGACAGTTCTGCTGCGCCAAGAAATGAATTGTTGGCACGATTTGGACACAGATTTCCTGCTATGGTCAAAGCTATTTGACTTGAGTGATTGTCATCATTCTCAGCCCACAGGGAACAGGTTACGTTCATTTAAGAAATGGTGTGTGTACTAAGATGGTCTATCCATGAAGTCATTCATTAACTGTTTCAATGACCAATGGTTCTGCTTGGAGGGTGGCACAGATGTAAGGTGAAGATAAGATTCTGGTTCATTGGCTGTGATGATTTTGAAAAACATTCATCTCAGAAAAAGAGTAACTTATAAGGTTCTCTTCTTCAAAATTGATACAATAATTATAAATATCAAGCAAAACATTCAGTCTTACTTTTTGTTTTTCTCTTACAAGCCACCTACCAAATTAGTTGTCTATGTTTCTTTTGGCCGCATAAGTAATTTTGAAATATGTAAGCTGTTCTGAAAACCATAGCGCAGTGTAAAACATTAAATAAACAATCATACTAATATAGAGGCTGAGATAGGAGAAGCATGATTTCAAGACCATTATGTGGTACACAGCAAGACACTGTCATGTACAAACAAGCAGAAAGTATGTGTATATGGATTGTACAATATTTGACCTATTTCTCAAATTACCAAATTAGAGAGACTGGATGACAGCCAACAAATTTCTAATTCCTTTTATTTTTGAATTTCAATAGATTAGGATATGTTGGTAATATTAATTTTCATATTAAGATATATTAAGGAAAGGTGATTGTTACTTCCTGTTAATTTTCTTGTTAGAGGTGGAATTATGTTTGTATGGGTTTGTTGAAAGGTTACTTTCTTGCTTCTTCTAGGGTGTAGTTTCACTCCTTGTATTGGTGTTTTCCATTTATTATCCTTTGTAGGGCTAAATTTGTGGAAAGATATTGTGTAAATTTGGTTTTGTCTGGTGTAATTCCGATAGGTCTGCCCTTATATGTTCCTTGACCTTTTCCCCTTACTGCTTTTAATATTCTTCCTTTGTTTAGTGCATTTGGTGTTTTGATTATTATGTGACAGGAGGAATTTCTTTTCTGGTCCAGTCTATTTGGAGTTCTGTAGACTTCTTGAATGTTCATGGGTATCTCCTTTAGGTTAGGAAAGTTTTCTTCTTTAGTTTTGTTGAAGATATCACCATGCATGGGTTCTGAGGACTTCTACCTCTAACTGGCTCAGCTCCCAGGGCTCTGGAAATGGAAATAGACACAGCTGAAGGTCACAGAGGTCATGTTGGCCCATGTCTACTTAGGATGGAGCCATCACATGGGTACTTTTCCACTTTAACCAAGAATAACAGTTCCATTCAGAAGGCAGTTATGTATAAGATAGATGTAGAAAGACTGTGTCCCCATATAGTCCCTTCTCAAGAGGCCTGATATTGGAGCTGTCTTGGAATGTCATTCTCTCCCTGAACCACAGACCACTAACTAGCCTCTTCCAAGCTTTGTTCCCAGGAATTTGAACTTTGAGAGAGGAACAAACAGCTGGAGCGGGCAGTCATCCTATCCTCACAAAAACTGCCTGATTCTGACCACAGTACTGGAGAGAGCCTGTCACCCAGAATCCAAGTCATAGGTTCCTTCCAATAGCCTCCCAGTAAGTTTCCTTTAGTGGCTTTTACACTAAACATGCTGTGGTCCTGCCAAGCAATGTTCACTGAGACCTGTGTTCTGCTTTTGTATGTGTCTCTGTGTGTATTCATCCTTGTTTGTATGTGGGTTCACATATGTGTGTGCATGCACATGTTTGCTGAGATCAGAGTTCAATCTCAGAATTCCTCAGGAGCCACAGGGTTTCTTTTTTGTTTGTTTGTTTTGTTCTAAATATTTTTTATTACGTATTTTCGTCAATTACATTTCCAATGCTATCCCAAAAGTCCCCCATACCCTCCCCCCCAACTCCCCTACCCACCCATTTCCACTTTTTGGCCCTGGCGTTCCCCTGTACTGGGGCATATAAAGTTTGCATGTCCAATGGGCCTCTCTTTCCATTGATGGCCGACTAGGCCATTTTTTGATACATATGCAGCTAGAGTCAAGAGATCCGGGGTATTGGTTAGTTCATAATGTTGTTGCACCTACAGGGTTGCAGATCTCTTTAGCTCCTTGGATACTCTCTCTAGCTCCTCCATTGGGGGCCCTGTGATCCATTCAATAGCTGACTGTGAGCATCCACTTATGTGTTTGCTAGGCCCTGGCCTAGTCTCACAAGAGATAGCTATATCAGGGTCCTTTCAGCAAACTCTTGCCTGTGTATGCAATGGTATCATCGTTTGGAGGCTGATTATGGGATGGATCCCTGGATATGGCAGTCTCTAGATGGTCCATCCTTTTGTCTCAGATCCAAACTTTGTCTCTGTAACTCCTTCCATGGGTGATTGTTTCCAATTTGCAAAACACATGAAACTGAAGAAGAATGAAGGCCACAGGGTTTCTTACTGGCCGGGTTTCACTGATTAGGCTAGGCTGGTTGCCAGTGAGCCCAAGGGATTCACTTGTCTCTGCTGGTATTGTAAATGTGTGTCACCACTCCTGGCTTTTTTGATGTGGGTTCTCGAACCAAATTCAGGTTCTTATGCTTTCATAGCAAGCAATTTACAGACTGGGAGTCTCCCCAGCCATGCCTTCCTCCTTCTCATATTGCCAGATTCTACTCATGTTCCAGACCCTGTGCAAACCTTTTCTCCACAAGATCTCCAGAATTCTCATGTTCCCATTCTGGTCCCAAAGCAACACTTGTTCTTGACTATTCTTTCCTGTGACCTTTGATTGATCTTCCTTTACACTGTGAACTGGACAGTGCTTGAACTTCATTCTCATCCTGTGCTGGTTTTGAGGTCTTGAGAGTAGCAGCAAGATCGTTGGAAAGCCTGGGGCCTCCATAAACTCTGTACACTGACTTTTACTTGGCAGGTTTTCAGGCAGGCCCACCAGGGAGGAACTGGTGAGTTAGGTGATCTCTCTGGACAGTTTATGACCTCAGCTTCTTTGCCAACTGCATGTGTGATGGTTCTGTCATGTCTTCTCTGTTGTGAGGACAGCAGAGTAGTTCCTGGAGTAGCAGTATTCTCATCTGCTCAGACTGTTTCTCTGATTTAGAATCTTGCTATAGGACCCAGACTGACTGTGCACTCATTCTGTAAGCCCAGGATGAACTCAAACTCATCCTTCCTCCTCCGGCTACGAAGTGTTGCTATTATGGTTGTGTACCACCACAATTGCTATGCTTTGTGTATTGTGTGTGTATGCATGCATGTGTGTATATATACATGTATGTGTGTATGCATTGTTTGTATCTGTGTTTGCATGCATGTATGTATGTGTGTGTATGTATGTATATATTGGGGGGCATATGTGGAGGTTAGAGGCCAACATCAGGTGTTTTCTTTGTTGTTCTCCTATCTATCTATCTATCTATCTATCTATCTATCTATCTATCTATCTATCATCTATCTATCTATCTATCTATCTATCTATCTATCTATCTATCTTGTGATGATCTCTCAGTGAACTCAGAATCTACCACCTCAGCATGACTGGTTTTACAGCAAGCCCAAGGAATATGCTTGGTTTTGTTTCTCCAGTGCTGGGATTCTAGGTATGTGCTGATGTCCCTGGATTTTTATGAGGACACTGGGGATCTGAACTTCAGTTCTCATGATTGTGTAGTCAGCATGTTATCAACTGAGCCATCTTTGTATCCCTTGTAGTCAGAGGACACCAAGTTGATGGCACAGAGTGAGATGTGCCTTGCTTGTAGCCTCTTGTGTAAAGTCACTTGAGTAAATGTATTCTTCAGTCGTGATCAAACTCAGGGTGATCCTAATGCACTCCACACTCAGAGGAACAGGAGAAGGCCCAGAGCCTCCCAGATACAAACACAGTGAAATCTGCCTCGTGGGCAGGGTGTGTCAGGGTGGATGCAGGGATGCTTCAGGGAATCAGTGTTGTGCGACTGGTTGAAGAGAAGGATTTTAGAGAGCAGATCAAGAGAGTCACTACTGCAGATTCCTGTTTGCTATCTGAACACCACTGCAGCAGACTGACTAGGTCAAAAGGAGCATAATTGTCTGGACTCCATTTTTACAAAATGCCCTAATACATTGACACCTTCAGAGCGTACCATGTTCCAGTGAAGGGAATCATAGCATCTAATTTAAAGACTGCCGGGCTGTTGACATCTTTCTACTTATACCAAGTCCTGAAATGAGTTATCTTTGGGCTATGACTCTGCTAATATGGAGTAGAATGTTCGACTTCTTTAGGGACAGGTTAGGACTTTTCACATTCCCACTAGGTCTCCTTTCCTCTCATTCTGCACTGTGCCCCATCTATCACAGAATACCATATTTGGAAGGAAACCTAAAAATTCTTAAATGTGTCAGGCACTATTTTAATGGGTAGAAGCCTTTATGAAAAATTACAAGCCTTATTTCCTTTCAAGGGCATCTCAGTGCAGGGCTAGTTCTGCTTGTCCGTGTGCAGGGCCAAGGAAAGCCAGTGTAGTAAAAAGCAACACACCCGTGTCATCTTTCTGTCATCTGGTGAAGAACGTGACACAGCAAAGATGCTCAGACACTTGACGGATACAAACATACTTGACTTCATGGCTGTGGAGCTCAACTCCCCACAGAAGCTCGGGCTCAGGGTGTCCTTGAGACTTGTCACTGTACAGTGTCTACTGAGGTCTAAAGCAGTCCTGAATGAAAACTCACCTTACTTACTGGGCCAATTATAAACTCAGGTTGAGCAGGTGGAACTTAGGTCAAGGAAGGCCACCTATACCCTGGCACCTGGACTCACATGCGGTCACTGTCTTTTTTCATTTCATTATAGTGCTTGACATACTGTTTCATTATTTCAGGCTAGCCCTGTACTTGTGGCCATTTTCCTTCTGGGTCTTAGGACCACAGGGGATTCCCTCATGCCTAGCTCTCTGTCAGTCTAAAATCTGTCCATCTTCCAGATCAGTGAATGCCTGACTTTTACCCTGTCACACCCATTGCTCACTCAGCTTTCACCGAATCACTCCAGATATCATTGAATATCATCTACTTCTTCTTCACTCATTAGTCTGGTCTTTGCCTTGTTCCTGCACCATGGTCAGACTCCTATTGCTCATTTCTTCTTGTCTCCCAAATATTTGAGACACCCCCCCCCCACTAATGCAGGACACATATATTCCATTCTGGTACCACATAGACCTTCAACTTTGCCTCAGCCTTCCAGAGAGTTACCTGGCTACCTCATTGTTAATCTTATGTCCCACCCTAAATCCCTGAGAGTCCACCATTAGATGGTGGATGTCAGAGATGTTCTCACCATTTGAATAGTACTTTTCATTTTAAACAAAGGGCCAGAAAGAATACTGTTGGCTTTCTTAGCTAGAGAGTCTCTGTAGCGACCACTCATCCCCACAGTGTCAGCAGAGGGCAACCATTACAGATAATATGTAAATGAAGAACACGGAATGTGCTTTACTAGTAAAAGGGATAGTGGCCCACACGGAATCCATGAACCACATTTTGCCATTCTCCTAGGCCTGAGAGTGTTCTGTGTTTTGCTTCAGAATTTCTACAATCATGTGTTACTATCAGTCCGTCTGTATGGTTGTCTGCTCCTTAGGTTTCTTTTCCAAGATGGTAGAGAACACACTTGCTTTGCAGCATCCATCAGGGACAATAAGCATCTAAATGCAACAGCGACTCAAGCCATGTCATTTCCCCAATCAAACCAAACCTTCAGTCCCATGAGTCCCAGTCTGTTGATTCTATGGGTAGTGTCCTTGTGGTATGTCCACAATCCCTCTGTAAAATATTGCTTATTCTATGTAGCTTCTGTGTGTGTGTGTGTGTGTGTGTGTGTATGTGTGTGTGTGTGTGAAAGAGAGGGGGGTGATAATGATGATGATGATGGGTGGTGGTGGTGGTGGTGGTGATGATGGTGATGATGATGGTGGTGATGGTGGTGGTGATGGTGGTGATGATGATGGTGATGATATACATGTCTAAGCATGTGGAGGCAGAAGAAGATGTTGGGTGTCCTGCTAACATTATCCCCTTTAGACAGAGTCTGTCAGTGAACTTGGAGCTAGGCTGACACACAGCAAGCCCCAGTGAACCTTTGTGTCTTCCCATCACAGTACTATGGTTATAGACTCATGAATAGTTCTTCCCAGGCTTTTCCATGGGCACAGAAGATTCAAACTCAGGCCCCGACTCTTGCACAGAGCGTGCTTTTGCTCACTGTGTCATCCCCCTGTCCCTCTGTTAGCATTTCATACAATGCCTCATAAACTAGGAGAGTCCTATTTATTGAAACTATATTACATTTTTCTGTTGGGTGTTTATGAGGCCTGATGTTTGCTTACTCATGCAATGGGGATAGAACTCAGAAGTTTACTGTGAAAATATGCATAGTATGCCTAGCGGAGTGTTACACATAGAAGCCACTCAAGTTTGCTGAATCAGTGAGTAATAGTTCTCACTAAGAGACACATATGATTTCGTGAGGCATTGTTTATAGTAAGATACATTTGTTTTAAATTTTAAATCTTTCTCTCACTTCAATTTTTAAATATGGAAAAAAATAACACCATTGCTTATTAATGAGAAATCAAAATAGAGAATTTATCTGGTTTTATTTTTTATAATGTTGAGAATAGAGTTTAGGGCTTTGTGTGTGCTGGCTAAACTCGTCACCCCTTAGCTATCCATTTAGCCCTGGAGAGCTCTAATTGTCCTTAGTACAAGGTACCATGAAGAGGGGATGCCCATGATAAGATTGTATTTTACCTGCTACATCAAGAATAGATATCTTGTGTGGAAAGAGACTTCTGATGCCTCTCCAAAAATATACAGATGGAAAACAAGTATCTGGAGAGATATTCAATGTCATAGGTCATTGGGGAATTATAGGTTGTAAATACATGGAGATACCACTGTGAAGCTGTGTCACCAAGATGCTGCCATCAGGCACTGGTGAGAGTGTAGAGCCACAAGAACTGTCTGTTATGGCTGATGGGGATGGTCCTAGTGGGGAACTATAGTGTATGTATCTATACATATATCTATATACATATATGTATGTGTATCTACACACACACACACACACACACACACACACACACACAAATCAGTGTAGCATCACACAGAACAGCTCACTGCTCTAAAATTTTCTCATTGTTTTGCCTATTCCTGGCTCCATTACTCTAATCATTAGCCACCACGGATATATTTTACTGTTTCCAATTCTTTAGCTAGTCTACAATGTCATATAGTTGGACTTACACACTATGCAGTATCTGAAGAATAGCTGTTTTGTTTTGTTTTGTTTTGTTTTGTTTTGTTTGTTCAAGACAAGGATTTTCTATGTACTCCTGGCTGTCCTGTAACTTACTTGTAGACCAGGTTGGCCTAGAACCCAGAGACCTGTCTACCTCTGCCTTTGCCTCCCAAGTTCTGGGATTAAAGCAGTGGGGCATCATGCCAGGCTTGCGAGAGGCTTCTTTTTGGTAGTAATATGCACTTTGGTGCATCTTGTTGTCTAGGTGTGTCATGGTTTATTTACTCACCTGAGGTTGTCAGCTTTACCTATTATCTCGACATAGCCTAGATTCATCTAATAGAGTCTTGTTTCAAAGACTGAACATATCAGATTATTCCATGGCCATGTTTGTAGGGAACTGTCTCGATTAATGGTTGATGTGGGAGGTCCTATCCCAATGTAGATAGCAACTTTCCTATGCATGTGATCATGGGCCATATGCAAGAGCTAGCTAAACATAAACTTTCAAGAAAGTCTGCATCCTTGACTTCCTGACATGGAGGTTTATGGACTACAAGTGACATGCCTCTGTACTGGGACTGACCATCGAGGAGGCCACGCATGTGGGTGGTAGTATAGGGGGACTCTATGTACTCTGTTCAGTCTTGCTCTGAACTTAAAAACTCCTGCAGGTTAAATAATTTCAGTATAAGATATAAACCATAGCTCACTTTCCCCATGATAAGCCCATTTTTCCTACCCAGCCCATCTCCCTGTTCTGAGCTTGTTTCTTCCATGTGACCCCATTCTCCCCACATTGCACCTGTTTTCTCCATGCCTTTCTCCGTGCCAAACTCATTTCCTCAATGTGAGCCCATTTTTCTTATTTGGAGCCATTCCTGATTTATCTTTTTTACTTCACTTAAATCCAAACCCTCAAGTACTCAGCATGCTCCCGCGAATAATTAGTCTTCACGTGCTCCCCAACCTCATTCTTTGCGACAGTTGGTCAGCCACCTTGGCTTTCTTGTCTGTGCCTTGGGACCTTTGCTGTTCTCTCTGCCTGTGAAGTGCTTCTCTTCCTGTCATTCCAGTCTATTGCCTGATAGAATTCCCTGTCTCCAGCGCGGTCATCAACTCTACTTTGGATCTCTCTTTTCCTCTTCTCCGCCTGGCATTTCTCTGTAGCTCGAATCACTGCCTGCTTCTATTATACTTGGTTTTCTCTGACTGTTCCACGTCTGACTCTTGCTTTTTCTTGAGCTGCTTTCTGTCACCAGGCTCTGGCATCCTCACCTTTGCATGTACAACTCTCCCTGGTACACAGAAGCAACTCAAATATTTATTGATTGAGTTCATTGCAACCAATTTCTATATGTCAACCTGGCAATCACACTAAATTCATTGCTCAACTTCCTAACACTGAAAAGCAATCTCAGTCATTGTGCCCCCACCCTCTGACAACTCACTCCAAAGGCTGAGTCACAGGTGACCAAGAGTGCAACGTGTCTCATTTATTCCATATCAAACTCAAACAGTCATAATGTACAGAATATCACACGCTTCCTCAAGAAGACATACTTTTCAAGAGGATTAGCTTGTAAGAGTGAGATAATCCTCCTGGGTTGGATAAATAGATCTTATAGAAATTCCTGGGGCACGTTCTACATAAGGCCTTTTACTCAAATTAAATTAGCAGCAAAATGAGCTTTTCTTAGAGTAAATTAAAGTTGGTTTTTCCTTAACAAGCTGTTTAAAAACTATCACAATCTGATAGGCAGAGCCTTCCCCCCAGGCACACAGGCATCCCAACCTTTTGCAGAGAACAGCAAGGCCCTACTCCAAGGAGAAGAGAGGGAGGGAGAGGATGTGTAGAGAGCAAAGAGAAAAGATGGAGGGGGAGAAGGAAAGTATAGGAAAGGGAGAGGGAGGAAGATAAGAGGGACAGAGCAGGCTTGTCGCTCTAGAAAGGACACTGGCCATCTTTGCAAAAGAATATAGATTTGTCAACATTTCCCATTGACTAGAAAATTCCAATGACTCTGGGAGACTTCAGGTTGGAGTTGGTAACTATGTCAACCTGAAACATCTATAAGGATCTTGAAGAACCAGCTCATTAGCTGCCTTTCCACCCCAAGCAAACCAAAACTGAGAGTTTGATTATGTCGCAGACTCACAGGACATGTTAGTGGCTGCCACCAGGGCAGTGACCTCACTGCAGACACACTCACAGAGTACACACAATACTAAAGCTTGCTTCTCACCTACAAAAATGTTGGTCTGGATGATGTGCGACTAAGCAGGCCCCCCCGCCCCCCGCCTCTCCCTTAGGTGCGGAACTGCGTCTGCTTCAGACTGAATCACACCACTGTGCAAATATTTTCCTTTCATATATCATCTGTAGCAAGTGTAATACTGAGATTTAAAGGTAAATAACTAGAGAAATTGCAGTTGTGTTATCAGACTGACAATCCTATCACTGCAAATCAAATTTTGCCATGTACAGTCAAAAGCAAATAGTGGTTTTAGTCACAACCCATTTTGTGGGCTCTTCAGACAGTATATAGACAAGGCTGTGATTTTAGTCAACAAATAATCAAATGAAAACATACTTCATAGGAGTTACTCTCAGCTAAAGGCTTGGGCTCTTTGTTTTAGAATCCTATATTTTATTCATCCCAGAAGGCTTCATAATTATACTAGAGGAAATTAACATTCTTGATATGATGGAAAAAAAAAGGGAGGAGTGACCCAAATGGACATATTAAGGTACAATTAGCCTGCAAAGGAAGCTAGCTTCACTGGCCATGTCTTTGTAGACACTTCCACTGATGTGTTCAGAATTAAGGCAGCCTCTTCAGTGAAAGTGAGGAGGAGGTGTGGCTTAGAGGAGGCAAATTAGGATCAAAAGTTGCTTGCTTACTCACTCATCCATCAATCACTTGAAGATAACCTTGTGCCAAAGCTCTGTGCTAGTATTTATGTATAGGGAACCCATCATTTGCTTAGGTATCAGCTCATGGGAAGCAGTAGCATGATGTGAGCACTGCTATATAGCACGTAGCAAAAGAACCCTTCCCTCACCCAGGAGAAATACTCAGGTGTCTGTAGAGCCTCCAGCTTAATCCATGGCCATGTTAGAAATCCCTTCAGGGACGTGGATGCTGCTGCATTCTTACAGCCACATCTAAGGACACATGGAGGGTGGAATGGGAGAGGCATGAAGGGACTTAGGAACCTGTTGATGAAGTCAATGTTTTTCCTGTATGTGTCCAGATCAGAGCAATGACCATGTTTGTAGGAATGTGATAAGCTGAGTAGCTTACTCAGTTATCTGAGGATGGATCATTGTTTTGATGTGTTCTTGGATTCGGTTAGCGAGAACTTTATTGAGGATTTTTGCATCGATATTCATAAGGGAAATTGGTCTGAAGTTCTCTATCTTTGTTGGGTCATGTACTGGTTATTTTTGTGTCAACTTGACACAGCTGGAGTTATCACAGAGAAAGGAGCTTCAGTTGAGGAAATGCCTCCATGAGATCCAACTGTAAGGCATTTTCTCAATTAGTGATCAAGGGGGAAAGGCCCCTTGTGGGTGGGACCATCCCTGGGCTGGTAGTCTTGGGTTCTATAAGAGAGTTCGCGGGCCAGTCTGGTCTACAAAGTGAGTGCCAGGACAGCCAGGGCTACACAGAGAAACCCTGTCTCGAAAAACCAAAAAAAAAAAAAAAAAAAAAAAAAAAAAAAAAAAAGAGAGTAGGCTGAGCAAGCCAGGGGAGGCAAGCCAGTAAAGAACATCCCTCCATGGCTTCTGTATCAGCTCCTGCTCCCTGACCTGTCTGAGTTCCAGTCCTGACTTCCTTTGGTGATGGACAGCAGCATGGAAGTGTAAGCCGAATAAACCCTTTCCTCCTCAACTTGCTTCTTGGTCATGATGTTTGTGCAGGAATAGAAACCCTGACTAAGACAGGTCATTCTGTGGTTTAGGTATCAGAGTAATTGTGGCTTCATAGAATGAGTTGGGTAGAGTACATTCTGCTTCTATTTTGTGGAATAGTTTGTGAAGAACTGGAATTAGATCTTCTTTGGAGGTCTAATAGAACTCTGCACTAAACCCATCTGGTCCTGGGCTTTTTTTTTGGTTGGGAGACTATTAATGACTGCTTCTATTTCTTTGGCAGATATAGTACTGTTTAGATCATTAACCTGATCCTGGTTTAACTTTGGTACCTGGAATCTATCTAGAAATTTGTCCATTTCATCCAGGTTCTCCAGTATTGTTGAGTATAGCCTTTTGTAGAAGGACCTGATGGTGTTTTGGATTTCTTCAGGATCTGTTGTTATGTCTCCCTTTTCATTTCTGATTTTGTTAATTAGGATGCTGTCCCTGTGCCATTTAGTGAGTCTGGCTAAGGGTTTATCTATCTTGTTGATTTTCTCAAAGAACCAGCTCCTCATTTGGTTGATTCTTTGAATAGTTCTTCTTGTTTCCACATGGTTGATTTCGCCCCTGAGTTTGATTATTTACTGCTGTCTACTCCTCTTGGGTGAATTTGCTTCCTTTTGTTCTAGAGCTTTTAGGTGTGCTGTCAAGCTGCTAGTGTGTGCTCTCTCTAGTTTCTTTTTGGAGGCACTCAGAGCTATGAGTTTTCCTCTCAGAAATGCTTTCATTGTGTCCCATAGGTTTGGGTATGGTGTGGCTTCATTTTCATTGAACTCTAAAAAGTCCTTAATTTCTTTCTTTATTCCTTCCTTGACCGAGGTATCATTGAGAAGAGTGTTGTTCAGTTTCCACATGAATGTTGGCTTTCTATTATTTATGTTGTTATTGAAAATCAGCCTTAGTCCATGGTGATCTTATAGGATGCATGGGACAATTTCAATATTTTTGTATCTGTTGAGGCCTGTTTTGTGACCAATTATATGGTCAATTTTGGAGAAGGTACCATGAGGTGTTGAGAGTAAGGTATATCCTTTTGTTTTAGGATAAAATGTTCTGTAGATATCTGTTAGATCCATTTCCTTCATAACTTCTGTTATTTTCACTGTGTCCCTGTTTAGTTTCTGTTTCCACGATCTGTCCATTGATGAAAGTGGTGTGTTGAAGTCTCCCACTATTATTGTGTGAGGTGCAATGTGTGCTTTGAGCTTTACTAAAGTTTCTTTAATGAATGTGGCTGCCCTTGCATTTGGAGCATAGATATTCAGAATTGAGAGTTCCTCTTGGAAGATTTTACCTTTGATGAGTATGAAGTGCCCCTCCTTGTCTTTTTTGATGACTTTGGGTTGGAAGTTGATTTTATTAGATATTAGAATGGCTACTCCAGCTTGTTTCTTCCATTTTGCTTGGAAAATTGTTTTCCAGCCTTTCATTCTGAGGTAGTGTCTGTCTTTTTCCCTGAGATGGGTTTCCTGTAAGCAGCAGAACGTTGGGTCCTGTTTGTTTAGCCAGTCTGTTAGTCTTATATCCTCTTTAATACCTCCAGACCATGCCCATCTTCCCCCATTCCCTGGTATATTTTCTAATAGATTAGTTGCATTTTCTTAACATATATATTAAACCCTACAGTAAATTGGACTGAGTGTTTGGGTTCCCTTCGGACTTACAAGTTGAAACCCTGGCTCTGGGAGCAGCAGCATTATGAGGTCTTTAGTGGCTTAGGTCCCACCCCTCTTAGCACCCTCATAGAAGGGGTCCCAGGTATCTCCCTCCACCATATGAGGACACATAAGGAAATGCTTATGCATGAATCAGAAGGTCTCTACCAGACACCAAATCTTCCTTCTGCTACCTTGATCTGAGACCTTCTACCTTCAGAACTATGAGAAAAGCAAATTTATTGTTTCAAATATCCCATTTGAAGTACTCTATTGCAACACCCCATGCCAACTAAGACCTCCAGTGTGTCTCAAAGCTCGCCCCAAGTGATGTACCTTTTCCAACAAGGCATATATAACATGCAAAGATAGTCTCCCAGTCTATGATTGATATTTTTATTCTTTAGCAATTCTTTTTGTCTTACTTTCTTCCCCTCCTTCCTCCCATCCTCCCTTCCTTCCTTTTTAAAGCAGGAAGAGCTTCCTGATTCGACATCAAGTATGGAGTGTGTAGGTATGTACACCATACCTGTTTTTTTCCAACACTGGGGACCACCCTCAGGGTTCTACACATGCCAGACAAGTGCTTCACCAGCTGACCTACATCTACAGCCCAATGGTGCCCTCCTAAAGTGAAAAATTTTGCTTTCAGTGAAGTTCATTTCTCCCCCCTAGACATGCTATATCACATCTAAGATCTCAGCGGAACCAGAGGCCACAAGCATTTTGTTATTTCCTCTAGAGGTTTTCTAGTTGATTTCACATTTGCTCCTGTGATCAATTTTGAGTCAATGTTTGCAGATGATACAAGAAAAGAATCAAAGTTTGCATCCGATAGGGAGCATGGGTCATTTGTTCACTCTCCAGCATAACATTTGTAAACAAAAACAACAGTAGTATGTCCCAGCTAGAATCTGAGTCCTCTTGCCTTTGCCCTCTATCTGCTCTTGATGGCTGGATCTTTCTCCTAGAGGCCCACAATGATCACTTCTTTTAACTAGCTTGTGTGATACATTTTAGATTGCTGGCTTGAGAAATTTGATCCTGGGCTGGAGAGATAGATGGCTTAGTGGGTAAGGATCCTTGCTGCCAAATCCAGCAACCTCAGTTCAATCTTTGGGACCCACATGGTAGAAGGAGAGATTTGACTCACACAAGTTGTCCTCTGACATCCATGTGTACATAAGCTAAATATATGACATTTAAAGTAGCACGTGTTTTTGCCACCAGGGGAAAGGGGCCCCAGTCACTCTCATACTGGACTATGCAAGGATGTAACAGATAATAAAAGCAAAACAACAATTAAAGAAACAAATAACAATTAAAGAAAAATGTTAACTTACACAGTCTTAGCATATACTTACAAAAAAACTAAAAAAGAAAAAAAACCACAATTTTCTATGTGTGCATGTGTGTGTGTACCTGGGTCTGTTTATGTGTACCAGGTGTGCAGGAGCCTATGAAGAGCAAAAGAATCCCTGGAACTGGAGTTATAGAAGGTTGTGGGGCACCCACTGTGGGTTCTGGGATCTGAACTCTGGCCTTCTGTAAGAGGTAAGTGCTTTTAACTTCTGAGCCATATCACTAGCTCCAAAATATCTGTTTAAAGTTACATGTCTAGGCTTGGAGAGATTGCTCAGTGGTTAGGAGCATGCTCCTCTCACAGAGGACCTTATTCTCATTACTAATATGGAGTGATTCACAATTGTCTGAAACTCCAGATCAGGAGGATACACATATATGCACACACACACACACACACACACACACATGCACATGTTCATGCACACAAACGCACACACATGCAATTAAAAACGAAAAGGACTGTATCTAGAAAATGGTGAGTTCTGAAAAACAGAAAGACGTATTATAGACATTTTGAATACCCCACTGAGAAGTGGATAAACAATGATCTTCAAAATTTAGATGTCACAAAGGCAGAAAACAGCCTTATAAAATAAGCATCAAACATTCACACTGGTCACAAGGGCTGTCCCTTTTTCTATAGCTCATGATCTTTTGCATCACCAGTACTGTTCAAAACAAGTAATAGCTGAGTGCTGAGCCTGTGGCTCTTCTGAAACCTGCCAGTGACTGGTTTGTCATTAGTAAATCAGATCCTTGTCTTGCTTTGATGTCTTAGCTTCAACTTAGAATGAGAGAGGAAAGAGAAAAGAGGTCTAATAGAGCAAATTTTATACTCTCAACATGGCTTTAATATTTACAATATTAGAAACAAAATAAATTTAGGTCAAAGAAACTGTTTTCCTCCTCTGCCTCCTTTATATGGAACAGCAGATTTCTATCCAGTATTTTGAAAACCAGAGCTGCCTAAATAAGATTTTAAAGTTATTTCTTGGTACTTGTTTAAGGAGTTTTGGATAGGGTCATATTTTGAACATATGTAGAGAGCAGCATTCCATAATTGATTTATTAACATATGAGGTCATGTTTATGATTTCTTTCTGAAATATTTAAAAGCAAAGTATAACTGCATAATCCTGTAAAATCTATTCATCACAAACCTGCTTCAAAAGTTCATAAAAAGCACAAAAAGAGCCAGCATATTGTATTTAGTTACGGTTGAAGTTTGTGCTCCGAAGGACAAATGAATACGATTTGTATTTGCTATGGGTCTGCCTACGTTCTCTTCACAGCACAAGGCATCTCCAGAGAGTTTGCTAAATAAGTCCAAATGGCAGAGATTCAGAAATCTAGAAAAAATGCAAACATCACATTCTTCTCCCCATGGTGGACAAGACAGGAATGGTTAAGAAATCCTTTAGAAAATATTACGTTTTCAAGTGTTTTCAAAAGGCCATGGAATTCCTGAAAGCTAAATCTCTCCCCATCCGTCCATCTCCAGCTTTCCTGTCAATGACTGTGATCTCTAAGAATGTGATGCGCAGGCTTTGTTCTGCTAAGCCTTTCTAATTTAGGCTTCATGGATCCTTCAGACTCACCCATTTCTTGTCATCCCCTGTCGATCTCAACAGTTACCAGAGAAAGCTAAGACCCTATGCTGGCTCAAAGATAGGCTAAATTGACTCCCTTGAGGGGCAGGGTCTCAGTTACCAGGAAGCTTTCTTCCTGGAAAAATTACTTCCAAAATGCATGCATGTGTGTATGTACATGTATGTAGGTGTGTATACACACACACACACACACACATGTTCACATGGAGGTAAGAGGGCAACATTGATTATTGCTCTTTAGGAGCCACTGTTCTGTGAGACAAGGTCTTCCTCACTGGGACCCAGAGGCAACTGACCCATTTAGTGTGGCTGGTTAGTGAGCCCCAGGCATCCACCTGCCTCTGCCTCCCCAGCTCAGAGATTACAAGCACATACGTGGAAATAATGGATGCTTAGGGATCAAACTGTGGTCATATGATTGTGTATCTTTGTGGTAGAGCCATTTTTCCTATCTCTAAAATCATCTCTTAAAAAAGTTTTAGTATCCTTACATTTTATGTGTGTGTGTGTGTGTGTGTGTGTGTGTGTGTGTGTGTGTAGCTGGAGTTATAGGCAGTTGTGACTGCCTGATGTGGGTGTCATGAGCCACACTCCAGTCTTCTGGATGGGCAGCAAGCACTCTCAATGGCTGAGCCATGTCTCTAGCCCTCTCTGAATGAAGTAGCGTATGCCTCTTGCATGAAGTTTATTCCAAATAGTGCATCATGAACTTTCCTAGATTTATTTCCGAGCTAATTCTTTCCTGGTATTTCTGGGAAATTGTAGAACAAAATGAAAAGAAGGAGAAGAAGGAGGAGAAGGAGAAGAAGAAGGAGAAGAAGGAAAAGAAGAAGAGGGGAGGGAAGAAAGGAAGGAGGGAAGGAGGGAAGGAAGGAAGGAAGGAAGGAAGGAAGGAAGGAAGGAAGGAAGGAAGGAAAGAAAGAGATTGTGAGGAAAGGGTTAAGTATCAAGAAATAAGACTGATTAGTCAGAACTATGGGAGCCAAAATCCAAGGTTGGTACTTTTAGAGACTTTTCCAGAGCTATGGGCTTTGATGGGTTTGTTCTCATTTTGGCAGGTGGTTCTGTCTATATACCAAGTTTAATGGCCTGAATGGTGCTTGCAGCATGGAACCAGTTGAACTTAGCACTTGGCACCAGTTACATCCATCATCAATTATGTCTGTACCAAGATGATATTCCTTTCTGTCTGTACAGATAAGAACCATCAACCTCTCCATCACTTTTCTGCAATTTTCTACAAAGTTGAAAGTTCTTCAAAAACAGTGAGAGTGGAGACTCCAAAACACCAGATAATCCCTATCATATTAATCTTGTCAACTTGGCTGAGCCTGTAATCAAATAAGAGACACCGTTGGGAGGGTTTGGGCGACCATTTCCTGGAAGCATGAACTAAGTTGGGGTGGGGAAGCTCTCACTAGTTGACATTGCCTTCTCACAAATGCTCAGACATGGAAAGGCCCAAGTGACAAGGGCTGCTCATTTTGTCCGCTCAACTTTGTGTCTAGCTACTGAGTGCATGTATTGTTATTGCAGCTCCTGTCATCAGACTACAGCTAAGATTGACCTTGCAACATGAGGTAAATACCAGGTATCTCTGTGAATCCTGCAGGCCTCCAGCACCAGCTCAGGACAACTGAAGCACCCAGGTTCAGGGAGTGAGCAGGTGCTGGCTTTTCGGCCTCTTTGGCATGCACGAGGCTGTTATTGGACAACTTACCCCACAGCATGTAAACCATTCTAAGGAATACCAATTTATAGTATATAGTCTTCTATTGTTTCGGCTACTGATTGTCTCTGACCAGGAGGATCTGTTTGAACCTGGTTTTTCAATCTTACTTTGGTAACTTTTGACAGTAGCAAACCACCAGGGATTCAGGTTCAAACAATGCCCAGCGGAAGGAATGGTAACAATTCAGTTCATTTTCAAGTCTTCTTCAGTTTTCTTAGTCAGAAAGAAATTCAAGGAAGTTCAACATTTTAGCTAAGACTGTATCTCTTTGAGAAGGTAGAATTGATTTCAAAACAGTTTCTAACCCCAGAGCACCTTTCTCTTCATCCCCGCTCTATGAAAACAGAGTTGGTGATATTTAGTTTCTTACGTGATGTGACACTTTCAGATGTTTGGTGTCATTATGAAAAGGAAAACAAATAAGATTCCAAAGGTTTTGAAAAGTGATAAATGCCTTCACTCAAATCCCTCACACTGAAGACTTCATCACACAAGCAACAGCAAAGCTTCCCTTAGGTGAGGGCATTGTAGCTCCACATAAACCAGCCATCTTTCTATGCTATTTTCTAGTTCTCAGTCGTTAGCAGAACAGAGTTTTAGAGGGGTCAGAGAGGGCTAACATGGAATCATATTTTTATATTTTTGCCCTGATGTATAAATAAATTTTCTCTGGAGATGTGAAGTCAGATGCCCCATTCCAGGGGTGTTTTGGGAAGATTCTGATGGCGACAATCCAGTAGCAATGAGTTATAGGCACCCAGATCTTGGTTTCTAAATACCAAGTCCCCTGGGAGACAAAGGTTTTAGAGATGCCTCCTGTGAGGGACAGAACAGAGAGCCCTGGAAGGGCTCAGAGATCAAGTAAACATGTCAACATGATTCTGGAACCCGTGAAAGACATTCCCTTGGCCAAATCTGAGACAACTTAAGCAACAGAAAGAATAATGGCAGTTGTGAGTCACAGCTCAGTAAATCCATGAGTCTGTGGTGTTACAAACAACAGAAGGACACTGAAAAACCTGGAGGTGTCAGTGGCAAAAAGAGAAGGGAAAGATTATTCTTGTTAAAAATGGCGACCAGTGAGTGCTGAAGGAAGGGTGGACTGGGGAGGGTGTCCACAGCTTTCCTGTGTGGTTGAACAGTCCCTTTAATCACCAAAGTAAAGCTGTCTTTACTTATTTACAGAATAAGTGTGAGTTTGTGTGTCTATATTTGGAGTGTTAGGATGATAGCTCAGTGCAAGAACGCTTGAATAGTCTGGGTGAGATCCTGAGTTTGATTCTAGTGTCACAAGCACTAATTAAACAAACCATGTATCTACTAGGATTTTATGCAAGCATTTCTAGGTTTTCCTGATAATAGAGACTTGGAAGCTCATTCTGTACCTTAGCTGCACATATCTTTTGGCCCACCAGGCTCTGTGTCCAGTAGTGTGCAGGTATAAGTAGTTTAACGGTATTTAATTTTTTTCTTATTCATTGAGAGTTCCATGCTTGAGTTTAACACATCTTGATTATGTCTTCATCTCTGACTCCTCAAGCCCTCCATCCTCCTCTCAAATTCATGTCCCCGTCTTCTAGTTTCTTTTTTTGTTTTGGTTTTTCGAGACAGGGTTTCTCTGTATAGCCCTGGCTGTCCTGGAACTCACTTTGTAGACCAGGCTGGCCTCTAACTCAGAAATCTGCCTGCCTCTGCCTCCCGAGTGCTGGGATTAAAGGCATGCGCCACCACACCCGGTTTCTAGTCTCTTAAATAAGCCACCTGTTGGGTCCAGTTAATGTTGCACACATGCACATATGCACATGGGTCTGGAGTTGATCCCATGTCCATTCTCCAACAACTCTTGACTGAACTCTTTCACAACAAGCCTCTGGGGTGCCTCTGGCTCTTAGAGTTTTTTTTTTAAACCCCTCTTCTACCATGGTCCCTGAGCACGAGGGAAGCGGCTTTGTTGTTGATGTCTCATTTGGGGATGGACACTCCGTAGACCCCCATTCTTTGCCCTTTGACCTGTTGTGGATCTCTGCAATTACCTCAGTGTTTTCAGAAAGAAGGTTCTCCAGCTAAGGCTGAGAGCTGTAGGAATGCGCTCAGTGTGAGGGTGTCAGGATAACTACTTAGAAGGCAGAAGAATGGTGTATCAATTTATCAAAATGGTAGTTTAATTATGCGTCTACTGTTGCAATTTTGAAATATATTTCATGCTGAAATGAATTATTCATATCTGCCTGTGCATACTTTGTTTCTTTCCTCTGGATAAATATTGAGAAACAGGATGCCTAACTCAAAAGACAGTTTTAGTATCCATTTTCCAGTTTTCGTGCAGATTTCCCAGAAATGACTGATACCTCCCTCTGCAGCAAGCGCTTATGACTTGTGATTTATTTATAGTAGCCATCGGGCTACTTGCTATCCATTGGGCACTTGCACCTTGCTCCACTGCACATAGAGGAGTCTTCCCATGGTCCCCATCAGCAACTTTTCAATGCTGCCAATATTTTTCCATACAAACAAGGCACCCCGAGGCTCCAAGGGGCCCAGTCATTCAGAATTACAATAGGGAACAAAGTGTGCTGGAATGTGAAGTCATTTCCTCCGGTCTCTGGAGCCCATTCTCTTTTTACTTGGCTGAGCAACCTCCCACATGGTGGTGGAAGCAGGGTCTCATTTCCTGTGACTTGGTGTCTCTCCATGTTTAATTTTCACAAATGACAACTCACCCTTTACTCAGGGGAAGGGAGTGACCTGCTCTCTCATCCTGCTTGGATCTTATTTCCTGTAAACTTGGCTGGGTCCATCTCTGCCTCCCTACTCCAACAGTGCATATGCAAACACACATGTGTACTTTCACTCCATGGGAGCACATGCATGTGCAACCACACATCTTATACTTCTGAGTCTAATCCAAAACCACATGTTTCTGTCTTTTCCATACCATTATCTTAGGAAAGGCCCTAGTTCTTCAAAGCAAACTTACGTTTAGTTATCTGCTTAGCCTGGTAATATAATATCTTGATACCAATATTTCAACATGACTATCAACAACCTTGCATTATGTTAAATTCCCTGCTGCTATTTTATGTTCTTAGCCTTTCTACAACTGTGGGTATATGCTCAAAACTTATATTCTTTATTTCTGCCTGATATGTTATCAATTTTGTACACAGTTTTGTCACTTTGTTTCCATATATATTTAAATTTAGTATTGTCTCCATTTTTCCTTAACTTTGTGTTTAAACACATAAGGCATAAACATTATTCAAAATTGAAAACAATGACGAATAGAAATCTTATTTCTTTATCCCTTCTAGTTTTTTATCACTTGACTCTCATAAATAGGCACTTTTATTGTGTTGCCTTTTCATTTGGGAGGTTGGAGGAAATTTTATTTCTCCTTCTGTCTTGCCTGTGACACTTTACACACATGCTTCATTACGTATAGTTTTTCTTTCTCAGTTTGCACTCTTTTCCCCTACAGGATACACCCCAACTCTATCACCCATCAGTTTGTGTAAAAAGCCTCATCCTTTAATCTTTCCTCCTCTCCCAGTTATGTGTTTGTTCTTACACATTATATTTAAAGTTCTCTTATTTGAAGTTTATTTTGTGCATTGTGTGAGGACAAAGAAGATGGCAAATTAACTTTAGGACTATTAGTTGCTTGGTTTGTGGTTTCTTTTTGGAAATTTCTAGAACATGTGACTTCTAAAATACAAGTACTATTAACTACACTGATGGCAACATTGTCTGAGAACCTTAGTCTGGGTGTCTTGCTACTAAACTGGCCCATACAGCAGAGCAATGTTTGGAATCCTCAGTCTGCATTAGTCTTGGAAGGAAGGTGTGGGTCTGGGCTACTCCAATCACAAGTGCACGGGGATTTCTTCAAGAGTTGCTGCTAGGGTTGAACTGAGGTTCAGTTGGCAGAATGTTTGCTTAGGATGCGTAAGCTATGCTTATGGATTCTAAGCATATGGATTCCATAGCATAAAGGTGGCATCGTAGCAAGCACCTGTAACTCCAGCCCTTGGGAGTTGGTAGCAAGAGGATCAGGGGCTCAAGGCTATCCTTGGCTATACAAGTTTGAAGTCAGTTGAGGCTCATGAGAATCTGCCTAAAAACAAAAATAGAGAGAGAAAGAAAAAAGCAAGAAAGCAAGAAGGAAGGAAGGGAGGAAGGAAGGAAGGAAGGAAGGAAGGAAGGAAGGAAGGAAAGGAAGAAGGAAAGACAAGTAATTTCTTTTGGAAAGAATGGGCGGGAGATCCAGCTAGCAGGGATGAATGGTAGAAATACTCTCTAGCAAGCAAATGAAACAGATAACAGAGGAGTCAGCGATGAGGGGAGAGTGGATGACCAGGGGTGCCTTCTGAGGACAGCTGTTCTCTCCATCAAAGGCCAGAGTGAAAGAGCTTCATGGCTACAAAAAGAAGCTCCCAAAAAGGACCAGAATGCTAAAGATTAGAGTCGGACTGGAAGCATCAGTAGAGGTATGCCAGGGCAGGAAGTGGGAGTGGGTGGGTTGGGGAGCAGGGGGAGGGTATAGGGGACTTTCAGAGAGGAAACTAGGAAAGAGGATAGTATTTGAAATGTAAATGAAGAAAATATTTAATAAAACATATTTTAAAGATTAAAAAAAAGGCCACCTTAGAGAAGGTAGAGCTGATGGCCATAGTTTGTTGCTGCCTGCCAGGAGAACTCATATTCACACACATTCTATAGTCTGCACCAAGTGCTTTGGATTTAGCCCAGCATGGAATGTGAGCTGTGTTCTTCAAATTCAGAGGTGGAAGAAGAAACTCAGCCATCTCAGAGAGTTTTATGGATAAGCCCCAAGAGCATTAAAGAATGTATTGCACAGAAACAAACACAACTTATAAGGATTTAGAGAGATTTCTGACATAGACCATAAAATCTGGCTCAGGGAAACATCCATGAGTTAAGAGCATTGCTTGATGTAAGAAATGACTAATTCCACTGAGTTACCACTGTACTTGAAAGCAGAGGAAGTTAGTGCTTGGCTTTATAATGTCCCTATTACCAATTACACAATTCCCCTTCCCTAGTTGTGGCAGATTCTTCTAACCTCAGGTTGCAGAGACAGCTCAGAGGATTTGCTCTGGCTGCATATTCAGAAGTCAGACTCCCAAACTGACCACCTGAAAGAAAACCAATGCAATGTCTTACACCTTAGAGTCCTTTGTTCTGTCCATCAAAGCCAAAATGTTGTGGAAATAGGCAAAATCCCATTCTGACTATACAGAACAATCCCTGAGATTCACTGGCCAACTAGTCTAGTTAATGAGTGAACTTCTGGATCAGAGAGAGTCACTGCCTCAAAAAATAGGGTGGAGGGAAAACAAAGAAGACATGTGAATCAACCTTTGGCACATGCTCAGACACACCCACATGTGTACACAACACTTGAACACACACATTCATAAACCACAGACACATATCCATCTTAGCATAATAAATGAATAAATGTCTTTCAAGTAGATAATAATTAAAGTATTGTTAAATTTATTAAACCTTGACAATGTAATTGTAGGAATACATAAAATGAGTTCTGAAACAAGAGCCTATAAACTTCTTTAGCAGGAAAAACATTTAAAAATCTATACAGAACCAAAATACATACATAGACACATACATACACACAATGGGCACTTCTATTTAATGTGTGCGTACATTCACACATTTATTACTTTTAAATAGTTATCTCGATTGCTAAGTAGGAAAATTATTTTAAAGTTATGGAGATGAGTTTGTACTCTTGTACTGATAGCCATGAAAGATGTGGAGACAGATCAATGCAGTGTCTCTTCCCCACAGATATTCATTACAAATATAGCTAACATTGACGTCTGCTGGGGTAAAATTTCATGTTGGTCTTCTTAATAAACACAAGAAAAATCAATCTTTCTATGGGATTCCAAACTGACAGCCATGAGACATGCATCTCTTTCTCATCAGCATGCAAACTCTTTCAATCCGTTTTCAGCAGACAGCTCAATTCTGAATGGCTGCTCTTTGGTCTGTCAAAGGCATGTCTGGGACTCACATGACTGATGGAGGTGCCCAGGGGATGTTCCAGTAGGTCCTTTATGCTCTATCCTGATGACAAGGTGAAGTATCAGTCAGAAATGCAGACTTACCTCTGAGAAGCGGTCTTCCTTATCAGCAATGTGTCTGCTTTCCTAAACACTGCAGTTAGAAACCTCACTAACTAGATCTTATCTAGATATCTATATCTAGATCTTGAATTGAATATCTCATTGGCAAAATTTATCACCTCATCAATGTTAAGATTTTAGTACTGGGAAGTTTGTCCTTCCTGAAGAAATGCACACTGCTATTAGCCAGACCCCCGAGAAGTACATGTCTTGCTGTTTTTTTTTTTTATATTATTTTTTTATTTTTTTACTTTTCTCCTTAGCTACCAGGAAGCTCAGAACTGGGTTTACTGTTCAAAGAAGGCATCTCAGTAATGTTTCTGGCATTACTTTTTTATGTCTTATATAATTTAGGACCTTGCCTAATTTAATTTAAATTTATTGTGACTGGAGATTGTTATAATTTTAAAACACTGAAGTGCAGTTCTTGCCTACCATGTGAAAAGCTGTGGGTTCAGACCTCAGTACCATAAAACAAAACATGAAGAAAACACTGAGATGAAAAAGATATCATAGACATTCTCAAATTGATCCTTGAGCTTGGTAGTCCCAGAAACTAGATAGCTTCTAGAACATCCCACCAGATAAGATTACAACTCTCTCCTTGTCTCCTCTGTCCTCTTCCTGCTTGAATTGAATCTAAGTCCTCAGGCTTACTTAAGGGTCCTACTTTGGTTTTCGGTTGTTGGATAAACACCACGACCAAAATCAACTTGTGGAGGAAAGGGTTTATTTCAGCTTACAGTTTACAGTCCATCATTGAGGAAAGCCAAGGTAAGCACTCACAACAGGAACTTGGAGCTGAAACTCTGGAAGATTTCTACTCACTGGCTGCTCTCTCTGGTTTTCTCAGTTACCCTTCTGTGTACCATGCCCACCTGCCTAGGAATAGCACTGATGTGCCCTTCTATGCCAATTGACAATTAAGAAAAAATTTCACAGACATGGTCACAGACCAATGTGATCTGGGTAATTCTTCAGTCCAGTGTTCCTTCTTCACAGGTGACTCCAGGCTTGTGTCAAGTTGACAACTAAAACTAAAGATGACACCTAAACTACTAAACTAAACAACTAAAGATGCTATAGTTTGAGGCAGGGTCTCACTAAGTTGTCCGGGTTATCCTTGAACTCCCTCTGTAGTGGAGACTGCCTTTGAACTCTCAATCCTTTAGCCTCAGACTCCTGAGTAGCCACGATTACCAGCCTTTCTTGAGTGTCTTAAAACTGATCTCAAATACACTGAACTTGTAAACAACAATAGTGGTAATGATTCTGCTGCTTAGACAATTACAGCTGTCATGTTTTGACAGCCATTTTGTAAGATTTACTTCAAGTAACCAAATAGGCCAGTTGCAGAGTGAGACGCTTTAATCAGTCTTATCGAGGTTGTCCCAAGTTCACCAACTCACAAGAGACCAACACTGAGTACTAGGAGATATGGTAACCATCCCTTACTTTATGAACTTCTACAAGCAGTCAAAAATCATTTTGCAATATTGTTTTCCCTGGGGAAATGTGGAAAAGTCTATTCAGCAACAGAACAAGGAAACCATTGCACTCAAATGTAGCTTAGTGACTGATACATTTATTTTACTTAGAGGAACATTGGTGAGAGGTTACTTGCTGAACCATGGTTGACTCAAAGGCAGTGGCCTCACGAGTATCCCGTATCAGTCGGTGAGGACACTTGAAGCTGCTTCTCTAGAGCTGGCTCTTTGCACTGCTTGCCAATCAATCCAGTCTCTCAGAAACTGACACTTCTTTTATATCCTTGGGGGAGGAGCCTTGGGAATCCTGTAAGTTTAAAACTTCCTGGGCCTTGTGAGTTGTGTGTGGGCTTTAAAGTAGGGAGTGTTTCAGTGTGGAAGACATAGATACACAAAGACCATCAGTGTAGCAAGAAGGTTGAGAGGAAAGGTGAACCTGATCTGGGTTAAGGATCTTCTGCTACTGATCTGACATGGGAGACTGGGCACTGACTTCATTTGTTGTGCCTGCTTCCTTTCTTTTCTCTGAGTGGACTTCACCCTATGGTTCCTCTAAGGATTTCAGAGGAGGTGTGCGCATGTCTCAGCCTAGGGCTGAGAACAGAATGGCTAAGTGATTCAGCAGGACAGTAATAGGGTCTTTCAGGAGCCGCATCCAAAAATTACAATTAGAAAGGTAACTATTGAGCAAAGGTATTTCAAACCACGGGAAACGACATCTCAGTGTATCTCATCGTGAGGAATCTTCCCCATTTCCTGAGCTCTAGTCCACAGACAAGGCCTGAGGAGAAGTGCTCTGTCCAAGAAGAATCCACTTACTTTTTTTTAACCTCAGCCGCAGGTTAAGGTGTCAAAGCCTTAGTGAGACCCAATGTTCTTTTTTTTTCTTAGATATTTTCTTCATTTGCATTTAAAATACTATCCCAAAAGTCCCCTATACTCTCCCCCCACCCTGCTCCCCTACCCACTCGCTCCCACTTCTTGGCCACTAGAGACATGAGCTCTGGGGGTACTGGTTAGTTCATATTGATGTTCCACCTATAGGGTTGCAGACCCCTTCAGCTCTTGGGTACTTTCTCTAGCTCCTACATTGGGGGCCCAATGGGGGTCATTCTATAGATGACTGTGAGCATCCACTTCTGTATTTGCCAGGCACTGGCAAAGCCTCACAGGAGACAGCTACATCAGGGTCCTTTCAGCAAAATGTTGCTGGCATACACAATAGTGTCTGCGTTTAGTGGCTGATTATGGGATGGATCCCCGGGTGGGGCAGTCTCTGGATGATCCATCCTTTCGTCTTAGCTCCAAACTTTGTCTCTGCAACTCTTTCCATGGATATTTTATTCCCTATTCTAGGAAGGAATGAAGTGTCCATGCATTGGTCTTCCTTCTTTTATAGCACAAACTTCCTGTTGGCTGGAGCAGAGGTTCAGCATAAATCTCATATACCACCCTCCTAGTCATGTTTGTAGTAAGACTGTAGAGAAGATTGTTTTTGTTGTTGTTGTTGTTTGTTTGTTTGTTTGGTTGGTTGGTTTTTCAAGACAGGGTTTCTCTGTGTAGCCCTGGCTGTCCTGAAACTCACTCTGTAGACCAGGCTGGCCTCAAACTCAGAAATTCGCCTGCCTCTGCCTCCCAAAGTGTTGGGATTAAAGGCGTGTGCCACCACTGTTTTAAAACAGAAGATTGTTTTAAAAGGGAGAGCATAAAAGTATTTCCGTTTTGTGCATTTTATAACAGCAGATAACCATTCCCCCTAGCTTTTACACCACTGTTTCTCTGTGTGCTGTCCTATGTGTGTCCTTGTGTCTTACTGTAAGTTGCATCATATTATGCTTTATGAATATGGGAATGCTAGAGTGACTGTTTACAGTTGGCAATGAACTGGCATTGAATTACCTAAACTGTCAAAGCAAACTGTTAATACTGTCTGTTTCAAGGTCCTAAACTGGCTCACTATTGGAGGAAATTTTACAAATGCAATCATTGGTGTTTGAAAAAAAATCTTTCAAATTAAGCACTTAAATAAGTAATGTCCTGAGAAAGAGGAAAGCGACAATTTTGTTAATTTAGAAAGCCACACAACTTGTGGCTGAAGAGTGCTTGCCATGTACCCACAAGCACTGGATTTGGTACCTGATGTTCACATAAAACCAAAGCACTGTGTTGCACACCTGTCATCTCAGCATTGGGGAAGGGGAGACAGAGGGTCCCCAGGGCTCAAGATTCAGAGACTTTAACTCAAAGGATAAGGTGGGGAAGGGACTGAGGAATATACCCAATGCCAGTGCATGCTGTGCAGTGACACACACATGAACATGTGCAGACAAATACACACATGCACACCTCTACAGGCAAGAATAAAAAATGGCACACACCTGCTTGATAGTGAGAGATAGAAGAAGAAAAATAGCTGGTTTAAAAATAATAGCAGCAGCGACTGCATCAGCCAGCAATAGTGTGTGACTTCTTTGCAAATTCAAGAGCAAGAACCAGACTTCAGGAAAACAGTGATGTGTGTTTTGGTACAGAAATAAGTCATAGATTTTTCTTCTTTCAGTGAAATACTAGGCAAATAGAGCATTTATATGCTTCCTTTCACTGAAATGCTATTGAAAATGAATATGAACCTAGTGGGAATTTAAGCATTGCATATTGTCTAGCTGACGGAGTCATTTGTAAAAGCTGGGATATTTTATACCCCATTGGGGCTTCATTAGGAATTGTAAAGAGCACTGGCAGCTGCAGTAGAAATACTGCGTTCTTCCTCCCCGCAATGACTTTCCCTTGCCTTTTTATGAGGGCCTTTAAAACTCATTTAAGTCGCACCAATGTTAATCATAAAGATAGATACCAATGACCCTGGAAGGACTGGATCCCTTGCACCTTTCTGCTCCCCCCTCAAAATTTTTTTTTTGATAACCATAGGCAGTTAGTTATAGATTTCTTCTCTTGAAAGGCCATGGAAAGAGACTCTCTTCAATTGGGGGAGGGCACTAAGGGGACTGAAAACCTCAAGACATCTGCACTCAGAGGATTTCAGCTGACTTAGACCAAAAAAAAAAAAAAAAAAGAACGAAAATGCTGACAAATGGTATCTTTGCACGGGAGATATTAACACTCCGACCACAGGGGTGCAAACCTGAACAGATGGCACCTCAGAGTAGAAGGTTCATATTGACTGTTGCTGCTCGTGTTTTTTTTTTTAAATGCTTATTTTAAATTTGGTGCTAAGAACAGGGGGAAAAAAAGAAAAGAAAATAGAAAGTGTGATAATGGCACCACCCAGGGACGTACTTGCTTTAGCTTCCTTTTAAGAATACCATCAAGGCATTTCTAATACAGACTGGCTTCTCAACCCTTCCTGTTCTAATGTTCTCCAGGGAACCAAGGATGGAGCAGCCAGGTCATGTGTTAGGTCACATGATAACTAAGGTCTGTGTCAAAGTGAGACCTTTGACCATCAGAGTGGAAACCTCAGGCTGGTCTCTCTGGGGCTTAAGTCCTGTGGATATCATCACCCAGCGCTTTATGCAACAGCACTTAAGACTCAGGGAGAGACAGAAATCTTAGTGTATCACTATGACTATTTATTTATGAAGGACAACAGGTTGGCAATGGCATGCCTTAATTACCAGTTAATAGTTTAGCTATTAATTTGTGAGCTGTGTCACTGTCAGGTAATGTTTGTGGTCACTTAGGATGTACACATTGCACCCATCTGGTGATGTCACATGATATGGTTTTTTTTTGTTGTTGTTGTTGTATTGCTCCCCAAAACAAGTATTTTGGGAGCTGGATTTTTATCTTGACGTATGCACACGTCTGAGCTTCTCAAGAAAATCTTACAGGTTCTTTGTGTGCGGATGTTTTCTACACCCCCTGATTTTACTAAATGGCAAGTTAAATGTGTGTCGACTGGACTTTCCAACCAAGAAAAAAAAGCAAGTGTAGAAAGATCATAAGCTGGTAATTTGTAATAAAAAAAATGAGAAGAGGACTTGGAATATGACTATTGGTAAACTTTAGTTTGGATACCCCCAAATGGGGGGGGGAGCTGGAGTGGTAGCATATACTACAATCCTAATACCAGGGAGGCAGAGATAGGAGGATCCCTGCCCTTTGCTAGTCACCTAGTCTAGAAAAATTTGGAAGCTCCAGGTTCAGGGAGAGACCCTGTCCCAAAAAATAAGATGAAGAGATATTGAGGAAGAAATCTGACAGGGAATTCTGGTCTCTCTACATATGCATACACATGTACACACACACACACACACACACACACACACACACACACACACACACACACATATATATATATATATATATATATATATGTGCATACATATTTACACATATGAACACTTATATGCCCACACACACCACAAAGAACAAATGTTCAGGAAATAAAATTCTCAATAAATCACCTTATATAATATTAAATAAATGACCTCAACATGTGGTCAACAAGTTCTGAGTGTCTTCTGACACACATACTGAGTGCTAGTTACTACCAGGCTCCTCCTGTCTGTAGACTATGACATTGAACTGCATTGCTATCCTTCACTCTGCTCTGTGTTGAATACAGGAAATCATTGCACAGCCAAGTCTACCCTCAGACTCAAGGCACTGGGACGAATGGACACTGTGTCTTCTATACTGAAACTGTATTGGGCAACTCAGCATCTTTGGGAGGCCCAGACAATGTGCCAAGAGGTCAAGAAGCCACAAACAAGACTCAAGTGACAATACAGAGCCCAGCTGCTACATAGCACAATGGCTGTCACAAAGACAGACACCACCAGTGAACTGAACTGAGGTACCTCTGGAACCCTGCCATGGCCACCTCTGGAACTTAGTTATGCCTGCTACTGATGCAAGTCTGTTCTGCAACATATTTTGATGGAGAATGAACCATATGTTCTGCTTGAAGTACAGGGGAAGCTGCAATCAGGGATTTGGCATAGAAGAACACTTGAGATGTATCTGTCTAAATAGGTGATGTCTTCCAAGGACATGAAGGAATTGCAATACTGCCTAGCTAGAAGTGATGATGAATGCCCAACTGCTTATGCTTCATTAAATCCAGGCTCTCTTGGGACCTGATGTCCTCTAGTTTCCTTGCAGTTCACTCTTTAAGCCACCACTTATATTTGGAAGAACCAACCTACCTCCTGGCATTGTCATTGTCCCATGTGTGCCTTGAGGAGAGCATTCATGTCTTCCTGCTGCCATAGTTTTGATGCCTAGACAAGTGTCTCTCAGACTCAATCAACTGATTGACAAAAATTCTTCTCCTTAGATTCTGGTGTCTGAATAGGTTAGAAAGGGTAGATGGAGTACTGAGGGAAGTCAAGCTGTTTAAACTTTGAGACCACAGGCTTAGAGCATCTCCAAGCCCTAGAAACTATGACAAGCAAGTCTATTGATGGACATCTGGGAATGACTTCAGGGACAATACCCCTAATGTCCACCCACCATTAATCTTCTTAGAGGACTCAAAAGCCCTGGAAAAATTCTCTCAGGGAGATGGCATGCTTAAAGGGGTTATGCCTGCCAGTACTTTGAAGAATGCCTCAAAATCACACTGGAGGCTCTTTCTCTGGAAGAGATTTTAGTATTCATTTCCATCTTCATATGTGTCTTCAGAAGATAAAACAATGATATTGCACTTGTGCTTTTAGCAAATGTAACACATGGAGCCAGTGGAAGGAACATAATAAGCCTTGAAACAAATTCTGTAGTCAACTTTGACTATGAGTTGTGCATCTTGGATGATTAGCTAGTCTCTCTGAACGTGGCCTTCTCATGGATAGAGTGCATCTACTACTTCTGAGAGATAGATAGAGCACACCTCCGATTTCTGAGACAGAGAACAATGCATCAACTGGTAGTATAAGTGGCTTTATAAGAAAAGGAAGAGAGACCTGAGATAAAAACCACCATCTTTGTCTTGTTGAGAGACACTGAGTTCTAATACAGGAATAAGACCTTCATCAGGTGCCAGGCAGATGATGCTACCATGCTTCTGGGCTTCCCCGTCTCCAGTACTAAGAGCCAAGTAAACATCTATTCTCTCAATGATCTAGTCACAGCAAAATAAAAAAGAGATAGTTCTGGGGTGCACCAGGGTTTGCTGTGAAGGAAGACAGCCTATGGTTTTTAATGGTACCTATCAGAAGATCCAGTAATATCTATTTCTTCCTTCTTAATGGACCATGGTGTCCAAGAAAAGAGCACTTAGTGTGGCCAAGTCTTCCTCTGGGCTGGGGCAGATCTTCCAAGTGCAGAAAGAATCTACATTCATCACTAGGGACACACCCCTCATCTGGATCCTGTCTGCAGAACCAACATCTCCCAGCTCTGGCTGTAATCTAGAAGGAAAGCGTTGTTTTGTACATAAGCAATTGCAACAACCTTTGACAATAACTCTTCACATTTGTTTTTGAGAAATGAATACAGAACACATTACATTAACTGAAGAGATTAGGTTTTGAATTATTTAATTTGCTCTTAAAGAAATTCTTAGCAGTGATCCCAAACATTCTGTAATGCACTTTCAATATAAATGGGACGACATGTCAAAAACTTTCAGAGATGGTGTTTCATTTTCAAAGCCCAGTCTACATTTCAAAACATCTTTAAAGAGTTATATTGTGGTTTAGATAATTGGAGAATCTTTAGAGTTGGAAGGGCCCCTTGTGCCCTGGTAATTTCCAAGTCCATGGTGATTCTCAGCTCCTATCTGTGTACTTTCTGGGATGCCCAAGTCTCTTTTCCACACCCAGTTGTTGCTAGAGTGGATCAGTAAACCAGCTGCATCATCACCATTTGAAATTTTTAGAGATGGGAAATTTCAGGACCCAATTCAGGCAGAGAGGTGGAGAATCTGTGCATTCGCAAGTAATACGCACATGTGCTGGGGTGCAGGAACCATCTGCCTGCAGCCTCCATCAGACAGGTTCACTGTTGGAAGAGCTCTAGCCTAAGCTTGCCTTCAGCCACTTTAGGCTAAGCAGCAGCTTGTGAAAACCCTCTCCTTCCTCACATTCAGTGTGGGCCACCAAGGTTCTTCTTAACTATACTCAGGCTGGATAGCCTGCCTTTTCCACTGAAGTTACAAATGTCATTTGATGCTAATCTGGAGACACTGTCTGGGTAATGTTAAGTTTCTTGTCCTGTCTTCTGCTCTTGGGAACAAATAGCAGTTCTTATGCTGGAATGGGCAGCTACCTTGGTTTGTCCAAGAACATCCCAACAAGGTCACTTCAAGTTTCATACTCTCACTCCAGAAACCTTTTGGAACTCTGTCACCTCTCCATCTCCCCCCCCCCCCCCCGCCAAATTTGGTTAAATATACCAGAGAAAATATCTTCAATTCACTGAATATATCTTCAATTCACTGGTCATTACTTACACTTTCAGGGAAACATCTAGGTCTGGTGTCATGCAACGTGGCATCTCTCAACTGGAGTAAGAAGGGCACAGTCACCAAATTACAGCACAAAATTATGTGGCAGTTACAGAGAGCCTTTTGTTGGTTGTTTTCTTTAAAATGTTAATTAAGAGATTAAGAAGGGACAGTAAATGACATCTTCTATGTATTGTTTCATAAATTTGGGTGCTAGACCCTCTGCTTATCTGGTACTTTTTTGTTTTGGTTTTTGGTTTTGTTTTGTTCTTGAGGCAGGATTTTACTATGTAGCCCTGGTTGTCCTGGAACTCTGTCTGTAGACCAGGCTTGCCTCGAACTTACAGGGCTTTGCCTGCCTCTGCCTCCCGAGTGCTGGGATTAAAGGCATGCACCACCATGCCTGGCCTCCAATTTAGTTTTAAAGTACTAAATGTTGTAGAATTACTCTTTGAAACTAGAAATAGTTACCTTCAGGATTTTTAGCTGTAATTATTCTGGTCTGAAATAATTTTCACAAGATAATCCTAATAGAGAAGAAAACTCTATAGGAGTAATTGGGCTCACTATGGCGATATTTATCACTAGGAAGAACACTTGGAATAACATCAGTTATGAATATAAACCATGGATGAGTCACTTGATAGAATGTGACCCCGTGCTTATGGTGACAATGTTCATCAAAAGTGCAACAGTATAATTTCTTATGACCTAATATTAACTGAGTAAAACAAAAGCCAACCTTAAATCCAAGCTGGGACTAGAGCATGTACTAAGTTTATGGTTTCATTTGGAAACAGAATAGAAGGAACTGTGTTTTAAATTACTTGCAGAGGTGGTCCAAGTGCTCTGACCTTATCCCAGCTAAGGCTCTGTTGCTGTTACTGAGGTAAAAGTTATCAGATGTATATGTTGATGTCTAAGTGAATATTTTAGTTTGATCTGTTTAAAGCAACATGTCTTTTAAAATTGTGTGTGTGTGTGTGTGTTGTGGAGTTGGGGGCTGTGTATGTGCCACTCAAGGAGACCACGGGAAGGCTAAGGGTGTACTGCCCTGTCACTGTCTGCTTTATTCCCTTGAAACAGGGTCTCTGACCAAACCTGAAACTTATCATTTGGGATAGGGTGGCTATTGAGTGAGCTTCCTAGACCCATTAATACACCACCTTCTCCCCCCTTTTTTCCCATGAGAGAAGGCATGCACCTACAGCTGACCCTCAGCATCTCCTCCACACAGAACTTCCTCTTCTGGAACTGAGATGAGAACTGCTTTGCAGTGTTTTACTACGTTTGAAACAGATGTGCATGACTTACATGCTGTGCTGTGGCATCCATACGCAGCATATATTTATACATGTTTACATGTAATTTGTGTGTCTGACCTCTCCTAGTGTCTGTGGGTGTCTGAGTCTCCAAGGATATGCTCACACCTCCATGTAAAGTTGTCTTGTACCTGGGGGTGGGATTTTAGGGTCATTTGCCGAGCCCTTTCATCATATCATCTGATCTGAGCTGGGTGTGATTGTAGCATCCGCTCTTATTTGGCCATTTTGGAGGCTCTCACTTATGCAATATCAATCAGCCCCTAAACCCACCAGCTAAGTGATATGTTATGATTCTATCTTACAAATGAGGACCATCAGTCTGAGAAGAACCAGGTAACTTCTGTAATAAACAATTTATGTTAGCAGAAAAGAAGAAAAAAAGCTAATGAAACCCACCAACAAAAAGATGTATGTCAAATACCGGTGAGATGAAACTTTCATTTGTTTTATGTAGTTGTCCTGAGACAGGATCTCTCTCAAGTAGCCCAGAGTGGGCTCTAACTCCATATGCAGCAAATGACCTTGAACTTCTGACCCTCTGACTGCTGTATCATAGGTGTTTACTACTGTGGTCACTTTATGTGGTGCTGATGATCAAACTCAGGGCTTCTTGTTTGCTAGGTAAGTGCCTACCAACTGAGCTGTAGCCCTGGCTCCAATACTGTCAAAAAATTGCTTTTCCAAAAAGGCCATGAATTTGAGAGAGTAAAGAGAGGCTTATGGGAGGGTATAGAGAAAGGAAAGGGAAGGGGAAACAATGTAATTATATTATAAACTCAAAAATAAAAGTAAAAGGTTCTTAAACTTCTATAGCTGGAATGCAATGAGAATTCTGTGCTGCCAGCAAGAATATCAACCTGATATGACTCCTCAAGATAGAAATCTGCCAATGTGCTCCATGGACTTACCTGTTAGATCTTTGGTGAAGATTTGGAATGCATAAAATTCCATTCTGAGGGAGGACTCTGAGGCTGGGCTCTAGCATGCTTAGAGCATGTGCTTAATCATGTACGCATATGTACAAGATACATGTAAGTAAAACTTTGTATAAAAAGATGTTCGTTGTAGTGCAATTTATGAGAATCAAAAATGAAATCATAACATCAATGAGCAGCAACAAACCAAGAGCAGTGTTTGAATATAGATTGTGTAGACACGATGTGTTATTATGCAACTATTAAATATATTACTTGCCAAAGCGTGAGTTCTGCTACAAAGGTATCAATAGAAATCAAGTCACAAAGTAATGCGTATGATGTAGCTGCCATCATATTAAAATCAGGAGCAAAAGGAGGCCGCTCTACTCACAGCCTACCGTACTCAGTGGGGGCTCCTTTTATGGTTCTCTTTTATGATTTCTTTTTATTCTTGTACTTCTCTCCCTTTACTGGCTCTAAAATTAACATGCATAAATTTTTTTATTTTTGAAAAGGTGATATTGATCTTTTTTTTCAAATAACACACAATATGGGAGAATAACCAAATTTAAATCAGGCCAACAGACACTGAAGCTACATACCACACAGTCTAAAGCTCTAGGCCAGTGGTTCTAAACCCATGGGTCATGACCCCTTCCCCCCGGAGGTTATATATCATATATTTACATTGTAAGATTTGTAACTAGCAAAACTAGTTATGAGGCAGCAATGAAGCGGTTTTTATGGTTTGGGGGTCTCCACAACACGAGGAACTCAGTATTAGGGCCCCAGTATTAGTAGGAGGATTGAGGACCATTTTTTTTCTAGGTGCTGCCAGGTAAGGCTACCAACCAAGGACTTGTGTGTCCTGGAGCTCAGTTCTTCCAGGTAACAGATGGTGATCCTCTTCCAGTCCACCTCTGCCCTGGGAGGAGACAGGCCCTTTTGGGTCTTGTAGCATTTCAAGAGAAAGCAGAACTCTGCCTTATCAGTGGTGATTACTATCAAAACTTTAAAGCACCAGTCACCAGGAAACAGCCTGGGCTATTTGATTTGCACCTGCAGCCAGGATTCCTGCCTGAATGAACCAGCATTTATCCTCATCCAGTTCTTGTAGACCTTGGCCTTGCTATGTGACCCCCAGAACAACTTAAATCTTTAGAAATAGATAGTGAGCTTTAATCAAATTTATTATGTCTGATACCCAATAAAAATGAAATCGACTTAAAGCAGCTTTTCTTACTCGTACTTCCCGAGAGACAGTTTCATACAGTTTAATCAGGTGATTACATTTATTTTAGGTGATAATTTGTCTGAGACTGCACAAGTACATGTATTTTCTGGAAAGAAGTTTGGAAGGCCAATATCTTTCCCCCAAAGACACTTCACAGGTTATATCATAGAGCCTGAACAATGATAAAACATGGTGAGGTTCTGTGTATCTAAAAATATATGAAACCTTGTAAGCTTGCTTGCATAAATGTGCATAAAGCTACAATCCACACACCTACACAAACACAAAAATATTAGCCTTTCAGGACTAGGGAGATGCCTCAGTAGGGAAAAACACTTGCTGCATAAGTGTGGGGACCTGAGTTCAAGTCTCTAGCACGCACAAAAATGTTTGGTCTGGCCACTTGTGCTGGTGGGTACCCTATCATGATGGAGGAGACAGGAGGAGACGACAGGAGGTTCTCTGGCACTTGTTGGCTTTCAGACTTGTTGGCTTGTTGTACTTCTACTTCCAGATTCAATGTGAGACCTTGCCTCAAGAGAAAGAAATAGAGGGCGATTGAGCGTGACTCCTGAAGTCTTTCTCTGGCCTTCGTGCCCCCACACATGCACCTGTATACACATGGTTTTGAATAGCACACACACACACACACACAGAGAGAGAGAGAGAGAGAGAGAGAGAGAGAGAGAGAGAGAGAGAGCACTCAATACAACTGTTAGCCTTTTGAGATCATTTCTATTTGTACACCTGCTTTTTCTATTTTTGTTTTGAGTTTTAGCTAGAAAGGTAGGATTGGTCCCTTTCTCCCAGTGTGTGACATCCAGGACTTACAGAGATGGCAGCATTTCCTATAAAATAGGAGAGCCTTTATCTGATTTTTGTTGACTTATTTGTTTGTTTATTGCATGTAGTGCACACATGCATGGGAGTGTGTGACTGTGTGTACTTGTGCAAGCACTTGTGGAGGCCAGAGGAGAACTTTGAGTCTTCCTTTATCACTCTCTTCCTATCTCCTGGAGATGGTGTCTCTTGTCCACTGTTCTGGCTAGGCTAGCTGGCCAGTGAGCTCCCAGACTTTATCTGTGTCTCTCTGCTCCTCAATGCTGAGGTTACAGGCATGCCTGGCTCTCTACATTGGTTCTAGGGATTCAGACTCAGGTACTCGGCTCGAGTGCTTTTATGCACTGTCCCATCTCCCAGCTCCTGAGTCTGCCTTTATATCATGACTCATTTTGCTGGTAGAGCACTCTGCAAGTGTTTTGTATACTATGCTGTTTAGGTATTTTCTCAAGTTAATTGATTGCTAATATCCCAAATTACTCGGTGTAGGTATAAGCAGTTGTTTTTCTTTCTTTGGCATAGTGCTTTTATTTTGACAAGAATGTGACAAAGGATTAATTGGGCCCATTTATTCTTCAAATGTTGGACTCTTGGGCAATTCACCAATTCCACTTCTAATCAAGAGCTAAACTGCCAAGTGGGTAGTTAGGGAAGCTGGCCATACATCTGCAAATATCAAATGTCTGTGAATAAGATGGAGAGTGCTCTCTCTCTCTCTCTCCTTTCTGGTCAGATGGTTTCATTTAAACTCCAAAGGGTCAAGGGTGACATCATGACCTCATCAAATTAGACCCAACTGAGAGAGGTGTTTAGCACAACAGAAAGGAAATACTCTGAAGGGCATTAAATGCAAATGAAATTGCCATCTGCCAACTTCAAAAAACACCTGACCTGAAAAGAAACTCCTGCTTCAAACTGCAACCCCACCACCTTCTTTCCTTGGGTTGGATAGGGAAGACTGCTTGGGAGCTGCCTGCCAACCCCTCTGCCTGCCAGACTCCATTTGCATTTCAATATCCCCCTTTCAGACTTTCTCTACTTGAAAAATTTGACAGTGAACCCTAGGAGCAAGAAGAGTGGAGTTCAAACACAACTATTATTTCCTTGCCTCTTGGGTGTGGACGGCCAAATTGGTCATGAGGACTTTTGATATCTAAGAGTAGGAGTCAGTTACTGAGGGTAACCTCACATAGCCATTAAAGGTAGACTTGGAGCATTCTGTAGGATGGAGCCACGAGATAGAGGTCCTAAGGGTGACAGAGTCATAGTTTTTATTTGTTTCAGATATAAATGTTTGTACACCAGAAAATGGACTTGGATAAAAAAGAAAAAAAAAAAGCAAACATTAAGTAAGTAATCAGTTATTTACCCACACGTATTAAAGTGTGAGAAAAGTTAGAATGTGTGTTTAACAGCAGTGCTCATTCAGAGTATGCAAGCACCATGCACATGGCTTTGTGTCCAGAGTCAATCTAGGCAGAGCAGGGAACAAGGCATGTGGCAGGCAGTTATAGCCTTTGTACGAGGCATGGATCATGCAGGACGCTTCACCTGTGTGTTCCTCCTTGCTTCACCTGGATTGAAACAGAGGTTGGTTGACTGAAGGTGAACAAAGTGGACTTCGAATGAAATCCTGGAGCAGGCATGCTTCTCAACTCTGTTGACTCTGGTCCAGGAGTGTTTGGAAAACCATTAGCTCTGGGCATTGGTTGTACACAGCAGGGTGTCTAAAGTTGACTTAACCCAGACAGCATGCTAGATAGCATTGTTTTATGTGTGTTATAAAACTATGATTTTGCTCATTTGGACTAAAAAGTCGCTATGGACATTTCATTCATGTTAGGTCCCTTACCCAAACACATCAGTTAGATGTTGCTTCTTAAAGTCATTCACAGCTATGGCACTGATTAACTGAAAGCAATTATTCCCTTTGACATCTCATTTTTTTTAAATCAATTAGTTAATTATTTACTTATTCACTTTACATCCTGCTCACTGTCCCCCTCCTGGTCACCTCCTCCCATAATCCTTCACCCCTCTTCCCCCCTTCTCCTCTGAGTTGGGGGAGGGGGGGTCCTCCTGAATATCCCCCGACCATGGTACTTCAAGTTTCTGCAGGGCTAGGCACTTTTTCTCCCACTGTGGCTACACAAGGCAGCCCAGTTAGATACAGGCACAGCTTGTGGATAGCCCTTGCTCCAGTTATCCAGGACCCACATAAAGACCAAGCTGCACATCTGCTACATCTGTGCAGGGAGGCCTAGATCCTGCCGGTATATGTTCCTTGGTTGGCAGTTAAGTCTCTGAGGGCCCCCTAAGAGTCCAGGTTAGTTGATTCTGTTGGTTTTTCTATGGAGTTCCTATCCCCTTAGAGGTCGCAATCTTTCCTCCTATTATTCCATAAATGTCCCCAAGCTCCATCCAGTGTTTGGTTGTGGATGTCTGCATCTGTCTGATCCAGTGTGGGGAGGGGGGTGGAGCCTCTCAGAGCACAGCCATGCTAGACTTCTGTCTGCAAGCATAACAGAGGATCATTAATAGTGTCATGGATTGGGGCTTATTCATGGATTGGGTCTCAAGATGGGCCAGATATTGGTTGGCCATTCCCTCAGTCTCTGCTCCATCCCCAATCCCAGGTTAAGTTTTGGGTCAGAAGTACTGTGGGTGGGTTGGTGTCCATATGCTCCACCAGGGTTCCTGCCTGGCCACTGAATGTAGCCTTCCCAGGCTTCATATCCCCAGTGCTGTGAGTTATAGCTAAGAACACCCCCACTGATTCTTGGGCTCCTTCTGCCCCCTCATCAGCTGCAGATTTCCATTTATTTTCATGGCCATCCAGACATACTCCCTGCCCCTCCACACACCTGACCACTCTCTCCTCCCTCTTCCCACCTCCCCTCGTGATCCTTGAAAGAGTCGTCTAGTCATTTTTTTCCCAAATACTTTTTGGTGCTTCCTAGAAAGTCTAGGTGGCTCTTAAAAACTTTTAACCCTTTTCAATGTCAGTGCAATTCCATGTGGTGTATAGCATCTTCGTGGCATTGTTGGAGGCATGCAAATGACTGTGTCACAAGCAGCAGCGTTGACCAGGCACTGTTGTAGCCCATTCTTGTAGTTTCATATTACACACAATTTTCTTACTTTTTGGATAACTCCATTTTCTTTGAGTGGAGATTGAAAAAAACTTTTTTGAGTACTAGGTTCCCCGGGATTGTGGTGAAGAAAGTCTGACACTAGAAAAAGGGATCTGCTTACATCAAGGCTTGTTGGATTTTCTGAAACAAGATCTTACAGCATAGTCCTTGGTTAGCCTGGAACTTACTATGTAGACAAGGATGGCCTGGAGCTTACTGAGATCCATCTGCCTCTGTTGGAATTACATGTGTGCACTACCATGCTAGTCTAGCACAAAGACTTATGGGGAACTTTTGTTTCCAAAGTGATGTGAGCTAAGGATGATGGATGAAACCAATCTTTGAGATAGTGATATATGTCTTCATTTTCCAGACAAAGGTCATGAGAGCACAGCTCATAAGAAAAAGTGAAATAAAACACGCAGATGAAGGTCATATTTTCTTATACATCCACTAAACAGAGTCCTCAATGTTATATCCAATAACTCGGTTTTTAGAACGTGTTTGGCAAAAGCACCTAGGAAAGACGGAGTGAAGCCACAGCCCGAGAGGATGTAAGACATAGAGGGATGGGGCTGTCTCTTCATGATGCAGCATTGTTAGGTCATGGGTACAAGAATCCTGGGCTCAGACTGAAATCTATAGAGACAGAGGTACCTTTGCTGCATGGAACAGAGAGGTGAAAGGATGATCATGGAGAGGTGTGTGGAGGGGAGAGAAAGAATCGTGGACTAGAGCAGAGAGGGGATCGGTGTCCAGTTCTATCATTACCTGCTTGTAGATGGGTGTCAGGATGTCGTTGTGGCTCAGCTCTCTCACCAAAACAAGACCAAATTCCTTCTGAAGCCTTTCTGATGACGCACTAAGAATCTCCTGGGACTTGGCCATGGATGACCTAGGGTTGGAGAACCACTCTATCATTTGTGGTTTTGTGATATTCCACACATCTCCACTGCAATATGTCCTGCTTTCTGCAAAATGTGCCAGTCACAGTAGTTTCAGAGGGTTGCAGAGAGGATTGCATTCCAGAGTCAAAAGAGGAAAGTAACTTGTTTATTGGCCCTAGACAGGAAAAGAAAAGAATGAGCATGCAGAAAGTAAGCGCTGCAGAGTGTGAAGCTTTCTCTATAGCAAAGATGCAGCTGAAATATCAGTGGCTACTCCTGATGGCCCTGGAGCTAATGCACTGTATGCCAGCATGTTCTTATTACCATGCACTACTTAAATACACTGATAGATACAGGGATACTAAACAAAATTATTGATCTTGGCCAAAAGAAAAAAGACCTGGACAACCCACAGCAGTGTTTAACCTGAGTGATGGGGAGTGGGTTTGCATCTCTCTCATGCTGTTATGCATCTAGTGGTGTCACAGGATGACTTCATCAGCCTGGTGCTGCCTAGAAAAGAGAAAGAAGACTTGAGCAGGAGGCCTGTCAACTTCCTTGGCTTGGTCATGATGACACTTCATCGATCTTGTGTCATTTAAAAGATGGCCAGTCACCTCCCTGCCTTGGAATTGGGTCAGAGAGCAGCGATCCAGCGAGGCATTTGTTAGCAGTGAGGAGGCCGTCAGAGCAGGTAGCAGGGGATTTATGAATTGAGTCCAGGAACGTGGGTGTGGGGGCACACATCTGGCTACAAGATGCACTCAGCTGCCTTTTGGATGAAGAGGTTTGGTCAAAGGTCATGGCAGGTTCAGGGGGATTGCTGGGGTAGGAGATGCAGTGAAAGTAAAGAAGCCACCCTCCTAGCTCTTGGTGTTCCCAACAGTGACAGAGTCTTGCTGCTGCACAGGATAAGCAAACTCGTTGTAAGGTCCTGGAATCTCGCAGCTGACACTTTTTCTAGCCAATAAAGTTTTGTGGGAAGACAATTGAAAGCTACTGAAACCACAGGGACACTACTCTATAGCCATTATCAAGGGCACTGAAGAAAACACATTCCTCTTAGCTGCCAGAATTATATAAAGTCAGCAACAGTGAAGCCACAAAGTTTTCACAGCTTTGGTTGTTTTGAAAACTGATATTAGTAAAAGATATAAGAAATGTTAATAATGTTTAAGAAATTACTTTCTCTCTCTCTCTCTCTCTACATATATATATATATACACACATATATACACACAATACATATATACATATATGTATATATACACATATATACATATATGTATATATACACATATATACATATATGTATATATGCATGCATGTGTGTATGTATGTATATGTATGTATATTATGTGTGTGTGTATGTGTGTCTGTCTGTCTGTATGTCTATCTATATGTATGCATGTGTGATGCTCTTGCCACAGAATATGTGTAAGTCAGAGGAGAATTTTGTGGAGTCTGTTTTCTCCTCCTCTCACCCCAACATGGGTTTCAGGGATTGAACTCAGGTCCTCAGGCTTTGCAGGAAGTAATTTTTACCAGCTGAGCCATCTTGCTGGCCCTTTAAAGGCTAGTCTTTGTTTACACCTTTCTTCCTTCCTTTCTTTCATTCATTCTTCCTTTCTTCAACTTAACCTTACTTCTTTTTAGATTTAATATTATAAATTAGTATCAGAAAGGATTAATTAGGGGGATAAAAATTAAATTAGTAACTACCCCAAAGGGTTAATCATTTGACTGGGAATTTAATTTCATGGATGTGTTTGTCTAAGATCCAGATCTTTCCTTTCCAAAACTCTGTCTGATGATCTCAGAAGCTGTTCAGGCTCTAAAACTCAAGTCTTGGGCTGCTGAGGCCTCTGGGTCCATGAGGTTATCCCACCCCTTAGCAGCCATCTAATCTCGGTACTTGCTCTCAATTTCAAACTCAGCGGGTTGTGGTCTTGGTTGTTGCTTTGTTTGCATTTGTCTCTCATTTCATCTGGAAGACAGAAATGGAACCCCATACCATGACTAAGAGATTCAGCACTCAAGAGGAATTGCCTAAGTCTGTCTACCTCCTCAGCTGAGCTTCTCCAGTAGTAGGTTTTTATGGCTTCCCACCACGTTGCTTCTCTTTCTACCATGTGAGAACCAGTGCTACTGACAGAGGTGAGGTACTGACATACAAGGGGCATTTTCTTAAAGCCTACTAAAGTAATTCCCAGCGGGTAGCTCTTCAAAGGGGAGTATTGAGTGTGAGTTTTCTGTGCTCATTGAAGACTCAGGAGATAGCACAAGGCTCCCAAAAGAGTGTCTGTGGAACCCCAGCTCCAACTAGACATCGGTGCTTTGCTGCATACTTAATTTCAGCCTGGCATGTCCCCCACCATGGATTTCTAGCCAGAGATAAGTGATTATTTTTTTTCTTTTTGGGCATTTTTTTGCTGCCCCACGTTGGAGGCGGAAGCATTTAGTGTTCGAGTCTGAAGTACATGCCAACAGAAATAGAAATATATCTCATCTGAAGTCCAGACCCTGTGGTGGGATCTGGAGACACCAGGCAGGTGCCCTCACCTACTCTTGTAGTGAAGCAGGAGACAGGGAGGTCTTCCTACCTTCATCATGTTGTCTTCACTTAGACAAAACCTAGCAGAAAATGTCTTGGCAAACAAAGAGTTTGATCCAAGTCTTCAGATACCTTATCTATTTATTAGTTATCTTCCTGTTTGGGTTTAAGGTTGCAGAAGGAGAGACAGGGGGAGGCATGGCAGCAAGCAACTGGAGCAGGAAGTTGAGAGACTGACTCTTCAACCATATACAGAAAACAGACAAAGCAGACTGGAAGAATAGCCAGACAACGTACCTCAAAGTTCATCCCCTGAGTGATAACTTCTTCCAGCAAGGCTTCATGTCCTGAAAGTTCCCTTACCTCCCAAACAATGCTATCAACTGGGCCAAGTATTCAGATACACATGAGGAACATTTCTCATCCAAACAACCACAAGTTCTTAATAATCCTTTTATCTGGAAAAAGAAAAGAAAAAGACATACATGATGGCAGTTATCAATGACCTCCTGGCTGGGCCTATAAGAGCTATGGTACGGAGATGGCCAGGTTGCTTTAAATGCCTCAATTAAGTTTGCAATCTTAGCAGAATGTGTTTAGGATCAGTGAGCAGACAGTCTGTTCCAAAACTTTCAGGGATTTCTGACAATACTAGTCTCCTAGGTTCTTAACACCAATATACCCAAGTTGAACTAGCCATTGCTGAAATTTAAGGCTGGTAATCTGCTATGGATTGACTGTGAAATAGCTCCCATAGGCTCATGTATTTGAAAACTTGGTCCCCAGTTGGTAGCACTGCCTTTAGAGGTTGTAGAAATTTTAGAAGATGTAGCCTATCTTGAGAAGGGAGGTGCACCCTTGGAGTGAGCCATCAGGGCCATAGGCCAAGCTGGCTTCTAACCCCAGTCTTTGTGCTTTCTGGTCCCCATACAACAAGCGGTCTCATGATTCTGTGGCCATAGCTGGAGCTGATCTCCCATACTTTACCCCCTATAAGGGACTGCACTTTTATACTGTGTGCCAGAATAAATACTTCCTCCCTTATATTGTATCTTCTCAGGTATTTGGTCTTTTGAGCAGCATAAATATGTTCACAAAACTGATATCCCAAAGGGTCACTTAACCCTTGACAAGAACAATACATGAGTTTGTGAAGCGATTAACATTTAGAGTGAAATACTTTCTCTTTGTATGTTTCTAAATGATGAAAATTATTCATAATGAATGTGTGTTACTTCTATTGGTAATAATTTTGTTATTGGAACTATAGAAGGTTGTCGTTTCTTTTCTGTGCACTTTTTTATAACTCCTAAATTTCCCAAAGTTAAACAAGTATTAGCAAACACACAAGTGGAGATAATGTAATTACAAGATAATTATTGTGGTATATAAATTTAAATGTTCTTTTAAAGAGACATTTAATTAAATGTCATCAATTAACTAAACACACAAATATGTAAGCTTTCAAAAATCTATCTTATTAAGTCCTGAATGATAGATTTTCATCACAGATGTATGAAATTTTTAAGCTCACATAATTTATGTGTTTTAATTTAAGACATCTGCTTTTAATTTGACTAGTTAAAATACCTTCTGTACAATGTTTAGATTTAAAAAAAACCCTCAACATCTTTTTAGTTTGACCATCCTTTGCGGTTGAGAAATTTTTTTAAAAAATCACAATACATTGAATAAATAAATCATTTTCTAAAATCCAAATTGACAACTGTGTCCTGTCACACCAAGTCCTTGCCCAGGCTTTGGGGCCGTATGCTCTGGGGAGGTCATTCTTTGTGTCTATAAAAACTGCTCTCTTCTTTGATGACAGAAAGAGAAAAGGAGACTTGTTCAAAGCTTCAGAGAGTTCCGTCTCCTCCCATTATGCCTTCTTGAGTGTTTCTTTTACTCCTCCAGATTCCAGTCCATCTGTGGAAGGCAGCCCCCTTTAACCAACACATGTAAGTATACAGTTAGGACCTGATGCTATTCGAGGCTCTGTAGGAGTGAAAACAAACCATAGGTAAGCCATCAAGGAGCCTATAATTTACTAAGAGCGACAGAGATGTAGCTAATACATCTAATAAAGGCAATATACAGCAAGTGACTGATAAGACCACAAAGAAAAATGAGTGTGAATCAAGATAGTAACTTTGAGCATGAGGGAGGAGTCAAGAGGAAAAGTTATCGGGGCTGAGGTTTGAAGAGTGGCTGGCAGGGGAGGCACTTTCCAAGCTGAAGGCTGTAATGAGCACAAAGGACCAGAGTGAGGAAGATAAGCTGGTCAGCAGCACATAAGTGTGATAAGGAGCAGGCTTCGAGGCTGGGACACAGGGGAGTCTGGGAGAGTTGGAGTGAAAGATGAAGTCTGAAAGATGGTGAAGAGATATGGATAATAGGATGGAGCTTGAAGTTTATCTTAGATAGTGGAGGAAGATGGACAGTTAATGGTTTCTGGAGGAGGAGAATCATATCCCTTGACTCAACTAATGGTAAGTTGCCTTAGCTTGGTTCATAACCCTCACCCATGTTCTTGCAAGCAATCCTAATAAAATACCCTGAGACACACACACACACACACACACACACACACACACACACACGCGCGTGCCTTAAAGGTAAGAGAAGGACTTTCTGAGAAGAAGGGACAGTAGGAGAAATAAGAAAGAATACAGAGGCAGCAAACATGATCAAAGTATGTTCCATACATGAAATTGCAAACAAGCCTTTAATCAAAGTTTTTGATTTGTTACTCTGGCCAACAGTTCAGTCACTGATTGGGAAGAAGATTATGATGTAGACCAACTAGGAGGATACTGCAATGAGCCAAGTGAGGCCTAAAACATGGTGTGAACAAAGACAACAGAGGAGGGCATGGAAGGAGAAGGGGAGAGGGCTCAGGCCACACAGACAGCAGACATGTGCAGTCAGAATTCTGTTAGATGCTGGAGAGGGGTCAAGGTATGCAGATAGTAGACATGTAGTCAGAGTTTTCTTAGATGTTGGAGAGGGGAACTCAAAGACAAATGCCAGCTCGCAGGAGGCAAAAGGACAGCTTTATCTCTGAACGCAGGTATTCAAGGTTAACCTGGCTTATAGTGTGAGGCTCAGCTTCAGACAAAAACAAATGTCTCCTTGACATCTCAGTGTCTTGTGGAGATAACCCTCAACTGTTCAGGAAATGTAACTTTACTTGGCTTTCTATTTTTACTATCAGTTAGAGTCTAGAGTAGGTAAAGTCCTGAGAGCTCTTTGGTTTTCATAAATTGGAAGCCATTTTTCTTCCTGGTAGGAAAAAAAAAAAAGATCTCAGAAATGAGAAACTTAAAGGTCATGGTCCCATGGCCCCATAGGATCATCATTTGTACCTTTGAATTGGCAATCTTATATCAATACATTGTTTCCACATTCTCTTTGTTTCTACCTTCTCATTCTCTTGGTTATCTGTTAATGTTTTAAATATTCAATGCACAATAATTATATACTACATATTTTAATGAGAAATGTACCTTTAACATCTTGGATAAGGTACATTGATAGGGCTTAATATTTTTAATATATGGATACTATGAACTGTCTTCTTGCATTACCAAGCAAATAAGTGAGTTTAAATTGTTCTAAATAAGAATTTTAATAACTAGGAGACATAAGTATGTTTTGGTTGAGAAAAAAATGTATACTAAACACTTCAGTAATCTAAAACCCTTAAAAGTATTTCTCATTTGTATAATTTACCATCCTTCAGGGATGTTGCAGCTATGGGCACTGTATCTTTGCCCCAGTTTTTAATTATTTATTTCAATAATTAGAGATAAATTTACAAGATGGAATTACCTGTTCTGAAAGTATGCATATTCTTCTAAGGCTTTTAATATGTATAGTCAAATATACTACAATTTACATTCCTATCAAAAGATATATGTAAGTACTCTGTCCATGAATAATTGGCTACAATTCAATTTTTCTTTCTTTAATCCATACCAATTTAATAACGTGAAATGGTTTTAAAGTATCCCAGTTGACATAGAGAAAATCTCACTCTCTTCAAGGACATTCATTTGAATCTGATAAAAATCAAACAAAACAAAATTACTAAATGCATAATTGAGACAAAAACTAATGAAAGAAAAAAACCAGTTTCCAAGTTCTTAAAAACCACAGCAGCAAGGGACCAGGAAGAAGGCTTAATGTGTAAGAGCACTTTGTTGTGCAGGCATGAAAACCTGGATTCAAATCCCAGCACCCATGTAAGTAAGCCAGATATGGCCACACATATGCTTGCAACCCTGGTGCTCTGAGGGGCAAAGACAGAACGGTTCCAAGTACTTGTTGTCCACCAGCCTAGAACTAGGTTTGGTGATAGTTTGTCTCAAGGAATTAAGTCAGAGAGTAACAGTCCTCTAGCCTGTGAGGCACACAGGTGAACCCACAAATACGTACATACATAGCACACACACATACACACACAGTCATAAATATACATACATTACACACCCTCACAAGCACACACATTAGGAAAGAGAGAGAGACAGAGACAGAGAGACAGAGAGACAGAGAAAGCCACAGAGAGAGCACAGCAGTGGGTGAAATCAGAAGCTGAGGCACGAGGACAGACCATCTCAGTGTCTCTACAGGGAAAGGGCAAAGGCAAGGGCAAGGGCAAGGTGTAGGCCCTCACATACCCAGTAGAGAATGATGTTAAGTGTATACAGTACAAGGGGTAAAGAGCATCTACTGTATTGAAAGAGAGACAAGAAGTCAACCCCAGCTTCCTGAGCACAGTAAGAAAGGCTACATGGGGTCACTAGTGGGAAAATGTCGTCTTCAGCAAGTAGGCCAGGACAATTTCATGTAATAATGACCAACTGCACATAACAATGCAGGAGTGATCCCGGAAAGGCAGAAACTCTTCCATTAGACATGTAGAGTTTTCTAGACACCAGAGGAAAGCACTATGTAAGTTTGAGCGTAGCAACCAGGACTGGAATGTTCAAGCAAAGACAGTTGCTTAAGATGGGCTCACATTAAAAAAATACCAACTACACAAGGGCTCTAATGGCTGTGCAGGAGAGACAGGGTGAGTAACAGTAGAAACTGCACTTCAGACACTGGTGAAAGAATAGTCTGAAATATCTTTAGAATACTCAAGATATTAAGGAAGTTTTTTAAAAGCATAAAACAGGAATTTAACATGAGCAAGATAATGAGATTGAAAACTAACCAAAGGAGAAATTTTAAAATGAAAACCATCAACTTGGAGGATTAATAGGATATTACATACAGATTCCTCAAGACTCAAAGCCAAAAAAATCAACAGCATAAAAAGTTATCTGACCACAAAGCAATTGTCATAAATGAGGTATGAAAACATGGTTTTAGAAATTAGAAATGAAATGAAAATCTCAGGCTTATATCACCCAAGATCAGAAGAAACCACAGTGCAAATGAAGAAATCTTTATATTGAAATAATAGCAAAACTTATTGTATCAAAACATGTATGTAACATGTAGCATGTAACTGGCATGCAGCTTAAAGTACTGAAAATATACTTATTAAAAAAACAAATAAGAAATTGTGTGTGAAAGGGGAACTGTTCCCTTTAAAGCAAGAACAGAATTAATGAAATGCATATAAGAGAAATAATTAAGATTGTTAATGAAATAAATGTATCAAAATATGAATGAAATAGGTCAATCACTATCAACATTATTCAAGGCAATAAAGAAAGCATACATGACAAGAAAAATATTTTAGAATCAATACCCATGTATAAGAGATATTTAAAATGACTTTAAAATAATGTGAGCAATTTTATGCCCTGAAATTTGAAAAGTCAGTTGAAATAATGATCTCTTATAAGGATGCAAAGTGTTTGAAAACAACATCAGATTGTAAAGGAAAATCCGAGAGATTCTCTAGACACATGAAACAAGCAAACAGCTTATCAAGATGGCTGGCTGGTTTCTCTTGTTCTGAATCTTATTTGATGCTTGTGACCATGTACAATCCTGAAGTTTGAATTTCATCTTATCTAGGAAGTGAATGATTACATTAATAGCAGCCCACTAAAGCATTCATTATCTACAAATCTTAGACTCACTGAACCACCTTTGGAAAGAGACTTGATTATTTATATCTGAAATGTTCTATACCTGAAAAAAACAAACAATAGCTAAGTGAAAGATCCAACCCTCCTCTTGCCCATTTGTAAGTAGCTGTGGCTGTCCTTGCTCTTGCTCCAAGCTATTGGTGACCTGGGTGATTAAAGCTCCTGGTCAGAATGCTGAGCTCTGTATGCTCCTTTTCTTCTGAGTGAACTTGAAATTAATTTCTACACAAAGATTAACAACTCACAATTAAATCTTATATTTTAAGTCTGAATCATATTGTTTAAGAAATAATTATTTTATTTTGTTGTTTTGGATTAGCTGTTTAAAGACAAGAGACTTCAGGCTCCAATTAGCCACTGTAAAAAAATTAATTTAAATAGCCTAATTGACAACTTGCTAGAAGCTATATACAGTCTTGGCTGCCTAAATTGTTTAATTCCGTGCAGAAGTGGGTGTTAGCTTTATTTTCGCTTATAAAACAACCCTACTTCAACCTATTACCAAATACTTACCAAATGTCTGACTCATGAACTCCATGCTGGCACCTCAGCTCACAGTAACCTCTCATAACTGACTATAATTCCAGCTCCATCAGATCCTACACCCTTTTCTACCCCTTGAGCATTTGCACTCATATGCACATATGCAAACACAGGCACACACACACACACACACAAACACAGGCACACACACACACACACACACACACACACACATTATCATTTAATCTGTGGGAGGTACACATGAATCCCAAAGCCAACCTTTCCTGTAAGGAATTCATATTTGAGAAAAGCAAGGTTCAGAGGAGTTATGTAGGTACATGATTCAAAGGAAGGGAATGTATGGACTCTGGAGCAGCTTAAAGTAGGCAATGTGCCAGAGAAGTTGGATGAGAACTCACTTTCTACAGGAAGGACTATTTAGATCAAAATAGTCAGGCAAGCTAAGGAGCAAGACCACATGAAAGAGAGATCTGTTTGGGAGTTGGTGGATAGGAAGGGTGCTAGCAGATGAAGATGTTTGAGAGGAAGATGAAAATCTGTTCTGAGCCCCAGGCATAAGGCAGAGGCTATGATGTTCATATTCTGAAAGAACCCCAGCCCTGGGACAGTCCAGAGAACAAAGTGCACTGGTTTGAAAAGCACTATGCAGATCAGTGGGACCAACACCTGCCTCATTACGAGCCATGTGGAAGTGTATGGATTGGGTTCTCGTGAAACAGGAAGGCCTGAAGGGCCGTGGGTGGGACAATGTGATTGAAGTTGTATTTTGTAGCCTTTCCAACCACAGAAGATGGAGCAGGCTGGAGAACAATGTAGGTGAACAGAGAGGCATGGAGAGCTGGCTGGAGCTTGTTACAGTCATCCATGGTAGAGATCCAGGGGGTAAAGGGACCATATCAGAATCAACAAGGGATGACACATAAGAGAGTCCCTGACGTCACTCTTGCTCTGGCCAGGATATGAGATCTTCATGCTCTGAACATCTTGCTGATTATTTCCTTATCTTTCTACTATTCCTGGACACAGGTCACACAGCAGACATATGAGGCAGGAACTTAGGTCATTTGCCCAAGAATTCATACCTGTCCTAATTATTGACTACCTTTCTATTATCTATCATGGTTAATCTTCACTGTCAACCTGACAGGATTTGGAATCACTTAGAAGGTGCTTGCGTATCCATGAAAGCATTTCAAAATGGCTTACCCAATGAGAGGAGTTCTATCCTGAATGTGGGCAGGACATTTCATAATAGAAAGTAGACTTGAAGGTAAGCATAGACATAGACCTCTCTGTCTTCTAATTGTCGATGCAATGTAACCAGCTATGCCATGTTTCTATCTCCACAACTTCCCTATCATGACAGACTGTATCCTCAAACTGTGAGCCAAAAACCCCTTCTTTCAATAAGTTGCTTCTAGTCAAGTACTTGGTCACAACAACAAGAAAAGAAATCAATACAGACCCTGAATAATTCTTATTCAGGGATTTATTATCCAAGAAATGAGATTGTTCTGTACTTTCCTCTCAAGTGACTCATTCATTAGTCAGACCCATCAAATGCAATCTTTACACATTCCTGGTGCCTTTCCACCCATGGAGATCAAAGTTACCAAGAGTCATTGACTTGGGTTATAAAGGACATTTAGAGTTTGGTAAAAATTAATGAAGCACACAGTGTGGTTCCATGCAAGGAAACAAAGGAAATGAGCTGCCTTAGGCAAATGCTCTTTACCTCTGTGAAGTAAGTTCGAATGTCACTTCTCCGATGCCAGTCTGAGACCCTGTCCTCACTGCATACACCATTTGATATTTATCTACTCTTACTCCAGATTACTATAATGCACTGTGAATGTCTGCTTTTATCATTATAACAGCTTGGAGTATTGAAAACACTGAGATACTGAATGTATGAATGAACAAATGGATAAATGAATGAATGATGTTAGTTTAGTTGGCTGTGATGTGAGGAAATTTCAGTGGTAGTTAAGGGGTTGGATTATGAGGCTCCTAAAACCCCCTCTACAGAAGCCAGCTTCCTTCTACACTTATTCATTCTCTCTCCGTCTCCCCCTCCCCCTCCCCCTCCCCCTCCCCCTCCCCCTCCCCCTCCCCCTCCCCCTCCCCCTCCCCCTCTCCCTCTCCCTCTCCCTATCTCCTTCTCCCTGTCCCTGTCCCTGTCCCTGTCCCTGTCCCTGTCCCTGTCCCTCTCCTTCTCCTTCTCTCTATCTCTCTGTCTCTCTGTCTTCCTTTTATTCTTTCTTCCCTGTGTGAGAGTGTTATGCATGTGTACATGTGTGCATGTGTGTGTAAATGTATATATCCATCTGTGTTCCTGTATGGAAGCATGAGAGGAATCCTGATCTATCATACTACCTTATTCCTCTGAGACACAGTTCTCACCGGACCTAGAGCTATGCTGGTGACCCAAGCCCCAGTGATCTAGTCTATGCCTCTCACGCTGGTATGCTTGTAGGTACGTACCTATGACCATTTTGTTTTGTAGGTGCTGGGGATTTGAAATCATATTCTCATACTTAAACAGCAAGCACTCTGCCGAGTCACTTTATTGGCCCATTAACTTTATTCTTATGCTGAAACCCTGTGTCCTGATGCTCTAAGAATAAGGCCCCTGGGAGTTTTGCTAACCCTCCAGAGCCCAAGCCTGAACACTTCCTAGGCTTTGTTATGCTTTTATGCTAAGATTAGTTTTCACTTGGCATCAGGAAAATCCTTGTTTTTCTTATAAGGAGAGTACCTGTCTTCACTTTTCTTTGTTCCACACTCTGTGTTTGTTCTGTCTCTTCCCTCCCTCCCTCCCTCCCTCTCTCCCTCCCTCCCTCCCTCCCTCCCTCCCTCTCTTCTTCTCTTCCTCCCTCTCTCTCTTTCCCTCTAGCCCCTCCCTACCCAAATCCCACACCTCTCTCCTGTAAGCCTCATCTTAATATTTGGAACCCATGCGGAGTCTCTAGATCTAAGAACACATTTCATGCCAAGGTCTTCGAGAACTACATCTACGTGGTTGCTGAATTGGGAATGCTTCATTGGTATGCCTTTAAGCCAAGTCGGTGTGTCCCTGATCAACATCCTGTGCAAGTGTTATTAGATGGAGCAACATTTTGTGATATGCACAGATACTGGTATCCTGTGGCTGCCATAGGAAATGACTGATCAGTGGACTCAAACACCAGTCATGTATCGGTGCTGGCTGGGCTGTGTTTCTCTCTTCAAGAGAGAGAGAGAATCTGTTCTTTACCACTAAGCTTCCAGTGGCTCCAGGGTCTTTGACTTGTGAACACACCACTCTGGTTTCTATTGCCCCTCTTCTGTCTGAGATCTCCCTCTACATTCCTTAAATTTGATTGCATTTAGGATTGAACCAGATAATGTAGAATATAGTATTTCTCTCAAAGTCTTTAATTTAAATATACTTTTTTTTTTTTTGCTACACATACTGCACATTGTTGCATATGGTAATGTTTATGGGTTTCAAAGCTTCAGGGACCCACGCTCAGCACACCACAAAAGGTAAAGCTTACCTTTCTCCTGTTATAATCCCAGGAAAAATAGTATCTTAGTGTAAAGTTGGCCTAAAAATGTAATGTGTACTTTATGTTTATGTTGGTAACAGGGTATAGTGAGGATCGTGGATAGGGGCTCTAGAAACAGCCTGCAGAGGCTTGGACCTTCTGTTTCCATGCTAAAACTCTAGGGAATTGTGTCATCCACCAGTGGGAGGCCTGCTTACTGCAGCAGGTAGAAGACTGAATTATGAACACAGCACATATTCAATTTCTGCCATGAGAGACACTGTGATCAGCATCAGTATTGTCTTCAGATCATTGTGAGGGAAGTAGGTGCTCTCCCACAACTGAGTGTGTCTCTGAAAAAGGTAAAGAACTTGAGACCAGTCCTGGGAAAACCCTTGGAAAACCATCTCATCATTCAGCTTTTCACCAAATCATAAAAAGGCTGGCGGGCTATTTCAGGAACTGAATTGTTCTCAAACTTCACAGGTCTTAAAGACTCTTGTGCCACATTTATTCTTCAGAAGTTATAATGTGCCTGTTTGTTTCAGCAAAGCTTCATTTTAAAACACTTTAGCATGCGCAAAAAAAAAAATCTACTGGGACTTACAAGTCCCAATTTTAAAGTTGTATGGAGGACAAAGAACTATTTGACCAAATAAGTGTGGGCTCTGAATGTGCCCAGATATTCCATTTAAGGATCCAGTGGAGATGTCTATCAACACCCCTGGCTTTGCTTGCAGTGGGATAGGGCAGGAGTCACCATAGGCTTCACAAAAATTGCCACAGTATCATGTCAGAATTTTGGATTGAAGATTACAATGTAACTCAACACAGTAAAGAATCTGGTATGGGTCTCAGTTTCTTTTCTTGCTGCAGTGGTAAGGTACCCTGAAAAAAGCAACTTAAGGGAGAATGTTTATTCTGCCTCAAAGTTCAAGAGTGTGTTCCGCTATAGCAGGGAAGTCAAGCAGGCAGGGCCTTCAAAGAAGCTGGTCACCTCACATTAACAATGGGAACATAGAGTGATAAACAGATGGCTTTTTTATACAGTCCACGATCTCAGCTGAAGAGGGAATTTCTGGTTTCTTTGGAGACTCAGTTGCGTCATATGATGTTTTTCTGGAAGCTGTCTTATGAGAGGATGTTTTGCTGAGAATAGACACGTGGTGTTTCTCTGGAAGCTGCTTGGTGAAATGGCATGTGATGTCTTGCTGGAGTAGACACTTGAGAGGATGTTTGGAAAGAATGTAAGTATAACCCAGTAGATGGTGGACGATACTCTGGCATCGATTTGCTTTGCTGGTGTTCATTGGGCTTCACTGATGCTGGTCATTGCTGACAATCCTGTTACATTGTGTTACCTTGCTTTCTTCGTGGATCTTCATTTGTCATGACTTCGAAGGGAGAAGCACACCAAAGAACATCTGGTGGTGTTCCAGCTTCTTCTTGCTGCTTCAGCAGACTTGTGAGGGAGCCTCACAGTTTCTTCTGGATTGAGCCACTGCTGCTGATTCGAGTAAACTAGATTGCTGACAACAGAGATTGGAATCAAAAAAAGAACTATTTCTAAACAGCTCCACATACCCCTGTCCTATTAGTCACTTTCCTCCCCTACCATGGTGGGTGGGCTACAAGGGAGCTTGAAGCATTTAAGAACAGTTATTAAAGTAGGTTTTAAAAAAATATAAGCCTACATCATCCCAGCAAATGATACCACTCATGGTGAGGTCTTCCCTCCCCATTAATAAAAATCAAGATCATCTGCCACAGGCATGCCCAGAGGCTAACCTAACATAGATAATCCCCCAAAGAGGTATTTGGGGGCTTGTCACCGAAGCCCTTTAGATTCTGTCAAATAGACAATTAACACCTAAAATTACAGAATGAGCTTAAAGGTCAAGTAAGGAAATACAAATAAGACAGAGACGGAAGCCAAAATGAAGCTCACTTCATGGGAGACTGCTAGCAAGCAAAGGTCATAGAGTCATAGGTCTGTGGTGCCAGAAGTCTGACTGGAGGATCCGTTCATGCTGGACAAGAGCTACAGCCTAAGCCTCAAAGCACAGCTTTGAAATCAGACATAGATGGTGTCTGCTTCCTGCTCTGAGGCTTGCTCTCAAGAATGGAATCAGTGCTGATTCCCTCATAGGAAGTTGGTATTAGAAGGATGACATCACAAGGTTGCTGTGGTTGTTAGAGGCAAGGATGTCCCCTACTACGTATCTGGTGTAAGTGTTCAGTAAGTGATGCTCATGTATGAAAACAAGATTGGCAGCAAAGCTGATTCACTCAAAGTAGTATGGCACAGGAATTTGCCTCTAACATGGAAAAGCATCTAGCTTTATGGCAAGGCTGGGATTCATCATATTTCCTGTTTCATTTGTTTTAGTCAATGGACATGGTTGATAGGAAGAAGGGCTCTGTCACTGCTCAGTTGTTTCTAACATTTATTCATTTCATACATACACACAATAGTGGAAGGACAGAAAAATGGGCAGGAGACACAGATACACAGATGAGTGACAAACAACAGGTAGGCAATAAATAAATCGATGATAGATGATAAATAACAGATGATATGTAATAGGTATATATGTAATAGGGAGATGATAGACATCCTACCATTACATACATCAAAATGGAACTTATTAATAATACCTCTTTGTTCTAGAACCAACTCATCTTAATGGTAGGTTTTAAATCACAGATGCTTCTACTCTGACATCCTTCAGTTTTACACCCAAAAGGAATATATCTGAGTGCATATCATGTGTGTTCTTTTGTGACTGGGTTACCTCACTCAAGGTGATATCCTGTAGGTACATCCATTTGCCCAAAAATTTCATAAATACATTGTTTTTAATAGCTGAGTAGTACTCTGTTGTGTAAATGTACCACATTTTCTGTATCCATTCCTCTGTTGAGGGACGTCTAGGTTCTTTCCATCTTCTGGCTATTATAAATAAGGCTGCTATGAACATAGTGGAGCATGTGTCCTTATTACATGTTGAAGCATCTTCTGGGTATATGTCCAGGAGTGGTATTAGTGGGTCCTCAGGTAGTACTATGTCCAGTTTTCTGAGGAACTGCCAAACTGTTTTCCAGAGTGGTTGTAGCAGCTTGCAATCCCACCAGCAATGGAGGAGTGTTCCTCTTTCTTCACATCTTCCCCAGCATCTGCTGTCACCTGAGTTTTTGATGTCAGCCATTCTGATTGGTGTGAGGTGGAATCTCAGGGTTGTTTTGATTTGCATTTCCCTGATGACTAAGGCTGTTAAACATTTTTTTTTTAGATGCATCTCAGCCGTTCAGCATTCCTCAGTTGAGAATTCTTTGTTTAGCTCTGTACCCCATTTTAAATAGGGTCATTTCTTTCTCTGGAATCTAACTTCTTGAGTTCTTTGCATCTATTGGATATTAGCCCTCTATCGGATGTAGGATTGGTAAAGATCTTTTCCCAATCTGTTGGTTGACTTTTTGTCTTATTGACAATGTCCTTTGCCTTACGGAAGCTTTGCAATTTTATGAGATCCCATTTGTCAATTCTCGATCTTACAGCACAAGCTATTGCTGTTCTGTTCAGGAATTTTTCCCCTGTGCCCATATCTTCGAGGCTCTTTCCCACTCCCTCTATAAGTTTCAGTGTATCTGGTTTTATGTGGATGTCCTTGATCCACTTGGACTTGAGCTTTGTAGAAGGAGATAAGAATGGATCACTTTGCATTCTTCTACATGCTAACCACCAGTTGAGCCAGCATCATTTGTTGAAAATGCTGTCTTTTTCCCACTGCATGGTTTTAGCTCCTTTGTCAAAGATCAAGTGGTCATATGTGTGTGGGTTCATTTCTGGGTCTTCAATTCTATTCCATTGATCTACCTGCCTGTCACTGTACCAATACCATGAAGTTTTTATCACAATTGCCCTGTAGCTTGAGGTCAGGAATGGTGATTCCACCAGAAGTTCTTTTATTGTTGAGAATAGTTTTTACTATCCTGTTTTTTTTGTTATTCCAGATGAATTTGGAAATTGTTCTTTCTAAATCTATGAAGAATTGAGTTGGAGTTTTGATGGGGATTGCATTGAATCTGTAGATTGCTTTTGGCAAGATGACTGTCTTTACTATATTAATCTTGCCAATCCATGAACATCATAGATCTTTCCATTTTCTGAGATCTTCTTCAATTTCTTTCTTCAGAGACTTGAAGTTCTTATCATACAGATCTTTCACTTGCTTAGTTACAGTCACACCAAGGTATTTTATATTATTTGTGACTATTGTGAAGCTTGGAATACCCAAGATACAATTCATAAACTACATGAAACTCAAGAAGAAGGAAGACCAAAGTATGGATATTTCTATTCTTCTTAGAAGGGGGAACAAAACACCCATGGAAGGAGTTACAGAGACAAAATGTGGAGTAGAGCCTGAAGAAATGACCATGCAGAGACTGACCCACCTGGGGATCTATCCTATATACAATCACCAAACCCAGACACTGTTGTGGATGCCAACAAGTGCTTGCTGACAGGAGCTTGATATAACTTTCTCCTGAGAGGCTCTGACAGTGCCTCACAAATACAGAAGTGGATGCTCACAACCATCCATTGGACTGAGCATAAAGTACCCAATAAAGGAGCTAGAGAAAGGACCTGAGGAGCTGAAGGAGTTTGCAGCCCCATAGGAGGAACAACAATATGAACTCCCAGAGCTCCCAGGGACTAAACCACCAACCAAAGAATACTCATGGTGGGACTCATGGCTCCAGCTGCATATGTAGCAGAGGATGGCCTAGTTGGACAACAGTGGGAGGAGAGGCCCTTGGTCCTGTGAAGGCTCTATGCCCCAGTGTGGGGGAATGCCAGGGACAAGAAGGGGGAGTGGGTAGGTTGGTGAGCAGAGGGAGGGGGAGGGGATAGGAGGAGGGGGATAGGGGCAGGGTGTTTTTTGGCAGGGAAACCAGGAATGGGGATAACATTTGAAATGTAAATAAAGAAAATACCCAATAAAAAAAAGGAATATATATGAGTTGTTCACTGTTAACCCTGGCAAGGACATCAGCATTAGCTTAGAGAAAAACTCTTTACAGATTTTGAGTTTTATGAAGGATTTCCAAGATCCCAGATGTTCAATACAATGGCCTTGGCTGTTTTGTTTTGTTTTCCTGGCAGGACTGTGTTTCCCAGTATGAGCTGATCTATACTTTCCCACAGTCTCTTCTGGGAATAGAATGAATGAGTCAACACATTACATTCTGATCCGTTCCTTAAACACAGTTTCCATGAAATCTTGTATTAAAGGTACTCAAAAGGAAATGTTCGGGTGACCTAGCACAAGGTGCCTCCTTTGTATCATTGGCACCAATGAGAATTAGCAGGGTTTCATTTGTTTATTTGTTTGTTTGTTTAGCCTAGAGAGAGGAAGAAAGAAGCACCCAGTAACAATGTAATGGGAATTGAAATTTCCAGTTTCTCCTATAGAGAGAGGTTAAAGGATTGGCCAAGAACTCTGTCTAAGAATATGAATGGACCTAAAGAACCAAGTGATGAACGGTCAGGGATACTGTTATCACTTTAGAAGATGATTGACATAATAGGTATGGATGGCATCATAAAGAATGAAGAGATGCCCCCCTCCCCCCGAAACTGGAAGGGAAAGAAGCTTTGGGGAGGTAATTTCTTTGATCCAGGGAAAGAAAAGAGAAGACAGTGTCTGCCTAGATGGGTGGATAGAGCATGTATACCTTGTTAAGCTGACTCCCTGCTGAGCAGATCCTGAGGAGAAAACACCTAGCAGTTCACTGTGGGTGCTGAATTCTGTTTAGAGATAAGCACACTTGTGCATGGGACTGTCAGTCCTTCAGCTATTATCAACTTTCTGTTCCTGCCCATGTTGTCAACAACTTTGAGCTGGTGGTGCTCCGGGAAAGGACAGACATGTTCTGAGTGAGATGAAGACAGAGAAAGGACAGCAACCCAAGCCTCATAATGATAAGAGTCCAGAAGGAGCAGACTCCCTCCAGAAAAGGGGAGTGCACCACAGCTCTAGGAGAGTCTCGGCAAGTGTTTAGATGAATGGTTGGGTGAATAAGTGGATACTGGAGCTACCAGAACTTCCAAGAGCTTGTAGTATGTTTGAGAGGGTGTTGAGCCATCAAGACAAGTTTGAAAGACTTGGGGGATATCTAGTCTATAAACTGTTAAGATCTAGAAACTTCAAAAGCACTAATATGAAGCTAAGAATGAGGTTGGGGTGAAAGGCTGAGGGTAGCTCTCTGAGAAAACAGTGTTTTACGCTTCTAAATAATGACCATCTGTTTCTGAGTAGGAGACACATAATCTATCTTACTTGGTTCTTTACACTCTCCATCACATTTGAAATAGAGAGATATGGTTTTATATGTGAGCAAACGTATCCAATGGCCCTTTCCTCTCAGATGCTAAAAGCTATCATGTGTCACCCAAGGTGGTGTAGACAGGAGTTATTAAAACCCATGACCTTGGTGTATTAATAACTGGTCTGGTGATTCATTGAAACTCACAAATGCTTTAGTTATTTTCCTCATTGCTGTGACGAAATATCGGAATGCAGTTTAAGGAAGGAAGGGTTTGTTTCAGCTCAGTATTTGAGAGTATAGTCTGCCATGGTGGGGAAGAAATGCTGACAGGAACATGGTGGGATCATGCTGTATTGGTCACACTGTGTCTGATCAGGAATCTGTGAGGGGGCAGGAAATAGCCCTGGGTTATAAACATTGAGGTCTTCTACCAGTGACCTACTTCTTGTGAGGCTCCACCTTCTAAAGTTGCCACAACCATCTTTAAAATAAATATTTATTTTGTATTTAATTATATATATATGAATATGTGTCTGTATAGGGTATGCACAATAAAGTAGCCAAAAGAGGATATCGAATCCTCTTGGAGCTGGAATTACATGTTAACTTGCATGCTGGGAACCAAATTTGGATCCAATGTAAAAGCCCTGATATTAAAACCTTTTACACTTTACACTTTTAGATAATAACAGAATAAAGTCACCATTTGCTCTGCCCCAGAACTATGGTCAAACGTGGGCCCACAAGCTGAAGAGAATGGAGAAAAGGAATCCTTGATGCAATGATCACAGTATTCCTCCTGTAGCACACTCTGTATTAGTGACTAAAGTTATCCCCAAATAAAGCGTATGAGAAAATAAAAGACTTCTAGTGACAGTATTAAAATGTTAGCTTCCTATATTCAAGCATTATAATGGTGTGTTATTACTTAGAACAGTGCATTTTGAGTTAGGTCATCTGCAAATAGATCTCTGAAATAAGAAAACTAAACTTCCCTCGGCCCCGTGGCTCCAAACCAGGTGCAGTTTAGTCTATCAGGACATGTGGTTGTCATACTTGAGCAGTGCTGTTGATGCCCAGGTAGAGAGGCAAGGATGCTGCTAGACATCCTTCAGTGGTAATGTTGGACCCCCATACCAGGAATTACCTATCCAATACTGTCATTTGTTCTGTGGTTGGGAAATGCTATCTTGTAGTGAAAAGCTGAGGTGCTTTCATCTATGCATCCCTTTTTGTCATCTAACCACTCATCTGCCTTTTTATCCATCCATCAACCATCTGTCTGCTCACTTATCCATATATCTACTCATCTAGCCAAATACCAGCCACCAGCCACCAGCCACCCATCCGTCCCTCCTCCAACCACTCCTCCAACATGTATCTGCTAAACCATATACAAGGAGTCATGTAGGCAGGTGCTCTCTTGTTCCCATTACCACCTGAATTTGGCTTTTTGAATGTCAATGACTGATCATCCTTCTCATCTATATTCTCCAAAAAATATCCTATTTTATGTACCCACAGGTCACCAGGCCTCTGCACTCCACAATTCCCAGTTTTTCCCAGTTTTTCTGTTTTATAGCTCATTGAGGTCACTTGTCCTCCTGGCTATTGGCATAGTGCAATTGAGCCTGCAATCTACTGAGAGAAGAAATAAGAAATGACTTCACAGGCGAAACATTTACCTGGCACGCTCGGTGGGTCCAGCCAGCTCTGTGATAGCCTTCAAGTCTGGTTAGTGAGGTATGCCCCTCTGGAGAGGGGTGAGAAGGCTGAGTTCTCTAAAGGCTCTGCCAGGCCAAACTTCCTGGAGAAAAAATCGCTATCCATAAAACACATTTTAAGCAACACCAAAGTGCACAGTGACCCATAGCTTTCTTCTTCTGAACAAATTGTTTAAAGACCAAGATGTGTTGGGGAGATACTGGGCACTGGAGAATTAGCAGCAGGTGCTATTTATAGAGCCACTATGCTCTGCAGAGTTCCCTCTGCCCAGGGAAGGCTATTAATCTTCTCCAGCAAGAGAGAAAAGAAGTAATAAACTCAATAATGATTTAGAGCAAGGGGAGAGAGAGAAAGCACTGAGGCTAATACTAAGGTGGATCTAAGCCAAGAGATTAGCTTCTCTCTGTGGAAAATAACACACACACACACACACACACACACACACACTATGGACAGGGATGCATACTCTTTCTTCCCTTTGTCATTTCTGAACTCACTTCTATTTATCCTCTTTTTCGTAAATTATTTTGTTTATTTACATTCTACAAGTTGCTCCTCTTGGTTTCCCCTCCCAGAGTTCATCATCCCATTCTCCTTACCCCACTGCCTCTGAGAGGGTACTCCCCCAACTGCCCACCCACTCCCACCCCACTTATGCCAGCATCCCTCTTCCTTGGGGGCATCCAGTTTCCACAGGATTAAACACTTCCTCTCCCACTGAGGCCAGACAAGGCAGTCCTGTTCTACCCATGAGCCCAGGGGCATGGCCTGGATTGTGTATGCTCGTTGGTTGGTGGCTTAGTCTCTGGGAGCTCTGAGGGAACTGTTCTTATTCCTATGGAGTTGTAATCCTCCTCAGTTCCTTCAGTCTTTCCCCAAACTCTTCCATAGGAGTTCCTGACCTCAATTTAATGTTTGGCTGTTAAGTATCTGCATTTGTCACAGTCAGTAGCTGGTAGAGCCTCTCAGGACAGCCATGGTGGGCTCCCCTCTGCAATCACAATATAACATCAGTATTAGTGTCAGGGTTTGGTGTGTGCACATGAGATGGATCTCAAGTTGGGTCAGTCACTAGGTGGCCTTTCTTTCAATCTCTGCTCCATTTTTTGTCCCTGAATTTCTTTTAGATTGGAACAATTCTGGGTCAAAAATTTTTAGATGGGTGGGTGGACCCCTTCCTCAAATGGGGGCCATGCCTATCTACTGGAAGTGATCTCTTCAGGTTCCATCTTCCCACTTTTGGGCATTTTGGCTAATGTCATCACCACTGAGTCTTGATAGCCTCTCCCATCCCAGGTCTCTGAGAATTTCTAAAGGTTTCCTCCACCCCCTACCCTATACTGCTGCATGTTTTGATTCATTTTCCTGGTCCTCTTGGGCTTCTCTTGCAATCCCAATCTATTTACATCCTTAAGGTAACTAAATGGCTCTTCATTTTTAATGACTGACAGACATGGTCTTCAAATGCTGCCTAGACATGCCACACTTAAAAAACTAAGGCATGTGGGATTGACTGATCTTTACAACAATAACATTCATGTTTCAGTATAGTTTATTTATATGTTTATTTAGAAAAGCTGGAAGAAAAGGTTTGTCTTCATATATAAAGAGTCAGCCAAGGACAGCAGCATTAAAGCAATTGTTTATTCAAAGATTTGCATGAAGAAACTCACCCTTTTCCCTGAAGTTCTTGTGGATCACACACATATTAGGAATGTCACATAATCAATTTTCTTGAAGGTAACTAATTTTTTTTTTTGGAAAAGTTGAATATGAATGAATAGCCTCCCCCCCCCCAAAAAAAAAGTGATTGTTCTCTGTTGTGCTCTGGTGTCCTGGTGAGAGGCAAGAGTCCTCATTGAAGGCAATTCTACAGTTCTGCCTTTTAGCATGTGAAGTATTCATTATTCCTTGACACCAACCAGAGACTATGGAAAGAGGGAGAGACCTGGGTATCCAGACAGAAAACAGGTCTTGCCACAGAGCCAATATGAAGTTTGGATGCTTATGAAATCCGTTGTTAAGGTGGGGTTGGGGAGTAGTGTGTAATAAATTACACATGGCTGCCTTTCAGATCTTAAGAGCTGAAACTTACTCATTGCTCAGTCTGTCTGAACGTTCAGATGACCATGGCACAGAGATAGCAATGTGCTCAAAGCACATCACTGTAGACTATAGCTTTGCGCTTGCTGGTGTACAAGGGACAAATGTGCTGGGCAAAACCCTAAAAACACTTATTTACATTAACAAAAAATAGATATGGACTTGATGTAAGGGGAGAAAAGGGTAACATTTGGGAGTCTCTTAGGACTGAAAAACACAAGATTTTCTATTTGATTGTGACCTAAGACAGAGTCTTGAGGACTTGAATTTAGGTACCCAGATTCCACGTAAACAAATCCAGGGTGGTGGTACATGCTTGTAACTGTACCACTAATGTGGGTGAGTATGTATTCCTGAAACTCATTGGTTAGTTGAGCTAGCTGAACAGATGAACTTCAGGATTAATGAGAATAAAATAAGTATCAAAAGAATAAGACATGGAGAGTAATAGAAAAGATGACTGACACTGGCCTCTGGCCTCCAGATGTATGGCCCTTGTATGTTCACATACATGCACATGCACTTACACCAGCACCCTTCCCACACCACTTCAGAGTGATGATATACATTTATAAGATGTCTCTTAGGAGACATCAGGTTGTCAATTGCATGGTCTGAACTGTTATATAAGAAACATCTCATCTGGGCAAGAAACTTAGAATACCCAAGATATAAGATACAATTTGCAAAACACATGAAACTTAAGAAGAATGGAGACCAAAGTGTGGACACTTTGCCCCTTCTTAGAATTGGGAACAAAACACCCATGGAAGGAGTTACAGAGACACAGTTTGGAGCTGAGACAAAAGGATGGACCATCTAGAGACTGCCATACCCAGTGATCCATCCCATAATCAGCTCCAAACGCTGACACCATTGCATACACTAGCAAGATTTTGCTGAAAGGACCCTGATATAGCTGTCTCTTGTGAGACTATGCAGGGGCCTAGCAAACACAGAAGTGTAGGCTCACAGTCAGCTATTGGATGGATCACAGGGCCCCCAATGGAGGAGCTAGAGAAAGTACCCAAGGAGCTAAAGGGATCTGCAACCCTATAGGTGGAACAACAATATGAACTAACCAGTACCCGCCGGAGCTCGTGTCTCTAGCTGCATATATATCAGAAGATGGCCTAGTTGGCCATCAGTGCAAACTTTATATGCCTCATTACAGGGGAACGCCAGGGCCAAGAAATGGGAGTGGGTGAGTAGGGGAGTGGTGGGGGGGAGGGTATGGGGGACTTTTGGGATAGCATTGGAAATGTAAATGAAGAAAATACCTAAAAAAAAGGAAACATTTCATCTTGTATCATGTTATAATACCATTGTCCCAATAGCTAATCATCATGGAGAACTTGGAAAGTAGGTATGACTAGCATTAGCTCCACTCTGTAAGTAAGATAACCACAGTAGAGTGTGAAGCATGGCTTCCCATGATGTAATGGGAACTAATCTATGCTTTCCAGTTTCTACCTGAGTGTGACGATTATGCCATAAAAAAAAATGTAACATGGAGCACAAACTACATTTGAAGAAATGTAGTTCTGGCATCACTGGGCCATTGGTTAGAACACAGTGCACACTTTGTAGGGACAGTGGGGCTGAAGCTTAGCTCTACAAAGGAATAAGCAGCCTTGCTCCAGGGCATGTCTGCAGATCATAACCCGACTCTTTTTAAGCCCTTCACAAATTCGTTGCTCACATTAAAAGGCCTGGGGAGATGACATGATGACTAAAGCTTACTGTGCAGAGGTGAAGACCTGTGTTCAGATGCCCAGCATCCATGTAAAGTAGTAGTATATGTCTATAATGCAAGCACTTCTCTCAGGAGATAGGATGTAGAGACCGGGACTTCTCCAGAAGCTCATGAGTCAGCCCAGCAGACACAGTGGTGAAAAACAAGAGAGCTTGTCTCAAACAAAGTGGCAGGTTATCGTCTGACCTCCACATATGCATCGTGGCACATGCAAGCCCATACTCAAATGCAAACAGGCATCAGCCCCACACACTCACAAAATGATTTTATTTTTAAAAGCAAGGCCAGAAGAAACATCATATTGCAAATGGAGGAAAGAAAAAAGTCAAAATGATTTTGTCTCATTGACAGGCTGGTAGTGGATTTTCATAATGAAATGCTTCATTTATCATAAAGGAGCCAGAATATAATGGACTTGAACCAGAGAAAACCAAGCTAAGTCTGTCACCACCACCTGCTTCCATCAAGACTTCTATCCTATAGACTTTGAACTTACATTCAACCTAGTTCTTTGCAGTGTCAACACTTGAGACAAAATTCACATAAGAAATTATCTTTGCTCCTACACAAGAAGGCATAGCTTTTCTCCATATGAGTTTCAATTGCTCCCTGGACCTATGGCCCAATTCCATCAACATGAATATCATGGTCAAGCTCCATCTATGTCTAGCCTACATGAGGTCCATTTGTTTTTGATGGCTTATCGGTGTAATGAACAACTACTCTGGTTTGCATTTTCTTCTCTCTGAAAATACTCTTAAGAACAAACAAGCTTGTTTGCAACATTTCGGACAGAAGCATTCCTGGGCTTACTTGCTATAACAGCAGTTCTGGACCTGTAGGTCGTGAACAGGGGTCATATGTCAGATGCCCTGCATATATTTACAATTTGATAAGAATAGAAAAATCACAGTTGTGAAGTAGCAACAAAGTAACTTTATGCTTGGGCATCACCACAACACAAGGGACTGTATTAAAGAGTTGCAGCATTAGGAGGATTGAGAACCACTCTCTTACGAGGTGAGGTATTTCTGAACACACATTTAAAGGCTGTTAGTAAGAAGCCATGCCCAGTCTCTGCTGCATTTATTGCCTTGGCCTGACCTTGGGTTGGAACAATACACTTTTGTCTTTGCTCCGTTCTCTATGGGCATCATCATAGGATAAAAGTAGAGCTGAAACAGTGATTACCCTCTGGCTTTAAAGATCTCATACACCTTAGAGCATCCCTGCCTCAGAGAAAGACATCAACATTGAATCAGATATCTTACCAAGTTCACTGTCTAAATTTTAAAAAGTCATATTTATTTTTCAGAGGTTTCCCCATTAGCTATGAAAATAAAGTCTTTCTGATGATTTGCTGTGGTAGGAATCAGGTCCTTACTTAGAGGAGGGTCAGCAGATGAACAGGACTATGCTACTGTTCAAAACACAATAAGGACCAGGCTGAAAGAAAAACAGCCCAGGGAAGAAAGACAGGCTAAGAATCTGGGTTTCCCATCTAAAAAAATAGCTGAAACTGGTGATATGTGGTTCTCTGTTTAATCTCTTATGTTTCTACCATTTTCACAAATATAGATCAGTGTTTGTCTTAGAGGAAGATAAACAAACTTGCTCACGACTTTCCTACATTGTACTTAAGAGCTGTGCCACAGGCAGGGTTGTTTTAATAAGATCAGTGAATAGTGTTTTCAAAGTCCCTGTGTGGAATCAAGATATCCCACTCTTCCTAAAACTCAGTAAAGTTCCTGCTACTCATGGCTTTTGAATGTTTATCTTTGGCTTGCCAGTGATAGTTCAAAGTATAGCCACTTTCAGCGCATAGACTTCATTAGTTGGTGACCAGTTATATTATATGAAGGTTAAATTAGCTTCAAGGAAGGAGGGCCCGCCCAGTGACTTGATATGGCTGCTGAAAAGTCCATATAGCCCAGGTATGGCCTGGTTGTTCCTCTTGCTCTTCTGGCCTTTAAGTCTAACCAGAAGACCCAGCCCAGCCATGTAGCCTAACGGCACCAGAATATATTCTCTTGTTCCACAGAGGCTGGTCTATTTGGAAGGTTGGTTAATTAGCAATTTGAGTAGGTGAAAATCATGAAATTAAGAGTTCAGTCATATCCTTTAAGCAAAGGAATGTCTTAACTTGTAAGTGCCCAACATAGGCTATAACTTGAGCATGGAAGGCCACCTTCCACAAACCTGGAGGTGACTTAGAAAGCCATTTCATACCAAAGCCTGAAGGCTCTCTGATCCAATCCTCCAGAGAAAGGGTACTTCACCAACTTTTCCCATGTGCTGTCAGAATGCTGCTGAATCCAGCTAGGCATATCAACATCCACACAATGCCCTAACAGGGATCATTTAGGCCTTTAATTTGGTGATAGGGTGGGCTCTTGCATGACACCCAGTAATGCTGATTCTTGTGGTAGCAGCACCAGTCCCAGGGACAGACCCAAACCTTGTGAAAATGAAGAGCCGCTGTCTTCTTAGGGTCTTTCCTGGGCCCAACCGGAATTTCACCCCCAGAAAAATTAATCACCAAGAACCAGCACCATCCAGTTCTGGAGGAGAGTAGTTCTCCATCTTGACCCAGGGCCCTAGGTTTCAGCTTCATTGGTGCTCACATGATGGCCATGGCCTTGGCAAAGTACTCCTGGCTTCTCTTTCTCAGGAGCCTGCATCTGAGGCCAGGGTGTGCTGAAGGATAGGCATCTCCTCTATTCCTGGGAAACTTCTGAAGGATTCTAAGCCTTCCACGCTACACAGTCTTCTCTGGCTAGTAAATTCTACCACGTCCCAACTGCTAATAGAGGTGCCATTGCCACAGCTGAACTTGACATCACGAAATGCATACAGCATTTCTTTGAGCTTTCATTTGTGACTTACTTAAATTACTTATTGACAGAGTCTTGCTAGACAGATCATGCTGGCCTTGGACTTTGAGAATCCTCCTGCCTTGGAACCACAGTGCCTTAATTATAGTCAGATGTGCACTGCTGTACCATGCTTACTTCAGCTTCTTCACAATACTTTGCAGAAGACCGTGTCTTCCTTTCATAGGCTTCACTTAAAGATCATAGTTTAGCTTTTCCAGTGACATGACATGAAATATTTTCATCAGCTTCATACACATGTGCAAGGTAACTCACACAAACATGCATATGATGTACTGTTTTATTTTCCCTCTTTCTCTCTTAAGCTTCTCCCACCCCTGTTGACCCCCTTCTTCCCAACTACCTTCATATCTGTTTTTGCTCTCTGACACTATGTAGGGTTGTTGGCATGAACATGATCCTCAGCTTTTAAAAAGATACAAAGATATTTCAGTACCAGGAGCTCTGCAGACCTCATCTGCCAGAAAAGAGGGCAGGTAAGAATCTCTTGGTCGGAAGAGTTTTGCCCAAAATGGAAAATCCCTTCACTATACATTGAGTGGAAAATTTTAAATGATCTCATAATTACTTTATACAGTACAAAAAGCAGAAGAAGTCCTCAGTGCCTTAGTGTCTTAGTCTGGATTTATTGGTGTGGATATAAAGAGAAAAGGACTTGTCTAATTGTCTCCCATTGAGAGATCAGTAGCACGCTCCGGGTGATCGATTTCTTTGTGAGTATTACCTAGGTCTTGTGGCGTATGTCTTTCAAACAGTATACAAGCCACAGAAAATATAAACAAGTCACCCTTACAGTCAGAAAGGCTAAGTTCTAGAGGAGGCTGTTCAGATGGCCTCCTTTCAAATACCTGATTATCACCCTCACAGTCGGTGAGGCTAAGTTCTAGGGGAGGCTGCTCAGATGGCCTCCTTTCAAATGCCTGGTTGTGAAACAGCTTCTCAAATGCAAGCCCTGTAACTCTTTATGACTGAATAATTATCTGTCTTCCCCACAGGCGTCACTTACAATGAGTTCTGACCTGGCATCTGTCAATTCCAAAGACTTTTAAAGAGCAGAGTCACCTGTGGGCTGAAAATGGATAAACATATCTTTTAACAACATTCAGTAATGAAGCCCGTTGCTTATTCAGTGACAAGCTCGTACCATGGGAAGTTATTGTTTAATCACAACCCTCCTGGAAGAATGGACAGGGATAGAGATCTCCCATTTCACTCTCTGTTTCTAATTGTATGTTCAGGGGACATGGTTTTTAATGAAGGAAAAACTTTGCTATCCAAATCTCCTACCCCTGGTCTGGGGCTTGTACTGAGAATGCAGTTTAAGATGGAGAGTTGCTTGGGATGGGTGTCCTATAGAACTTTGCTGGAGAAACACCCTGAAGTGTGACCGTCACATCTGCATCGAGTTATGAAAAAGGAAGGCTTGTTAACCCGCTGTTTGGAAACCAGAACACTTTTATCAGTTCATATAATTGCTAACCCCTTATTCACTGCTCAGCACTGGAGAGTTCTTTACCTCCTAAGACCTCACTAATTGCTGACAGATTTGATTTCTCCCTGACAGCAGGAGTCCTGTTTCTGGCCTTTACATCAAGTAATTGCTTTATTTTTCTCCCTCTGCTCTAAAAAACGGAATTCCCTTCTCCCCTGCTTGAACCCCCTTAATGGCTTCTTTCTCTGTTATTAAATCCTTGCCATTTAAATCACATTTAGCGATGTTTTGAATAACTGATTCCAATTACTAAGGCTCTTACCAAGAAGCAGCTGAAAACGCAAGTCATTACTTGCCCGTAGACAAGCAGTTACACCTTGCAGCCGAGTCTCTGGTGAACTGTATTGTGTTTCTCCTCAGTACGGGGCGATTTATACTCCTAGGAGGCTGGTGCTCAGCAAATATACAGCCACTGGAGCTCTCCACAATATCATTTGAGCATAATAGATATTAGATTTAATATTTATTTTATAAATAGCCTGATTCCTTAAAGAAGTCATTCCCTCCTTCCCAGAGTAGCTGGAAGGGCCAGTTGGGACAACAGCAGAGATGAGCAGCTGACCGCCGCATGACCCACATCAGGTTTGCTTTACAGAGGTCTAATAAACTCACGGTGGCCCAAACAGGTGACAGAGCCACCCTGTCTGCCGAGGACAGTGCACAGCCCGTTACACTTCACTTTGACACATTTCAGTTTGGTTTTCTTTGGGAAAAAAATAGTTTTAAAAAATACTGAGAATTCTCACTATCCTGTCTTTATCTTTACCCTAAAATTCCATCTGGGTTTTCTTCATTTTCTGCTTACTTGGCAAAGGGATTCATCTGGTAAATTCTACAGCATGACTGTCTCTGTGACCTGTGTACTCATTGAAGACTTGGCAGGACGATCCTTTTTTTTTTTTCAGCCATATTGGATGTAAGGAGTCAAAGTTCTAAAATCTGTTGTTTGAGGGAAATAATCAGACACACTGGCCTGTGGTAGGTATATTTTCTTACCACATTGGTGCTGAGGAGACATGATTGTGTTGGGTACCTTTGATACAGGACCCCCACCCCCACCCCCCGTTACTCTTGCTATTTTTATTTTAGCAGGCATGGCACCAATGATGCATCTTTGTCTTATCTTGAATATCAAATAACTAATGAATTGTATAAACATGTGTGTCACCTTAAGTTTAAATGGCTCTTCAGGAAACTGACCCGGTCCGGCCATGTAGCTATCAGCAGATCTGACTTACTGAACTGGCCAACCTCCTGCTTCCAATTTCATTAGTCAGCTGTACACCTTGGCTAGCTCTGGGGCTAAAGAAGGTTATCGCTAATTTCAAACTTGAGAGTTCTTAGCAAAATTGAAAGGTCTCTCAATTTCATAATTACATCTACATGTGAAAATAGTTTGGTGAGTGAGGTTAAAGTCAAGAGGCTTAATAAATACCACCCCTGTGAAAATAAGTGAGTTCTGCAGTCATTCATTTGCTCTGCCGTGCCCAGGCCTAGAGCATTCTCTGCTTTTGTGGAGGCCTAGGAAAGATTAAAGACAAAATTTCATTGCAATACAGCAATGGCTTTTCTTCTTAAGTTCTGAACTTTTGGTTTTCATCTTTTTGTTAAAGTAAGAAACAAGAAAAAAATCATTTTCTATTATTCGACCCTCTTCAAAACACTGACCCTAGAACACAAGGAGTTAAGAGAATTTAAAGAGGTGTTCCCAAGACAGAAAACTTTAAAACCTCCTGCTGCCCACCATATGCCCACTGAGATTCATAAGAGACAGAGGCACACAGAGACAGGCGACTGGCTGGGGCACCTGGGATTTTGTATTTCCTATTCTTAAACATTGCCTCTTACATTATTTATGTGTGATATTTGTGAAAATGCTACCTTGAATGGCCCAGAATCCCCAGTCTTCTATTTGTATGTGGTGAGTGCTGGATTGGGCCATTGCCTATCCCAGCATCTGTATTATTCATGTGTTTCTAACATAAAGGCCATTACCTCATTCCTTCAGAATCAGGGTGCTGCCTATTCATCCACAGAGACAAAAAAAAAATCTTGTTATAAGTCTTGGGATGAGTACTTAACAGACAGGACTAGCCCATCCTTCTGGAGCATCTATTATAAATAAGTACCCTCTGCTTCTGCTTAGTCCATCACCCTGTCTCTCACCTTCTCAGCTCTTTGTTGAGAGATCCATTTGCAGAGGGGTTCTCAGTGGCCAGTCTTCTCCTGTGAAGGTTCCCGGAGGAGACCTCTGGGGCATAAAGATGCTGGAAGAGTCAATAGTGCGATGTAGCTTTGGGGCTTTTAATACCAAACACATCCCATCAGACAGATAGGGAATCAGCAAGAAGCTTAGAGCCACTTCAGTAGTGAGGAAAACAAAGTAAATAAGCTAGGCCATCACAGGGACAAGAGTGTGACACATAAAAGTGATTGCTACAGTTGAAAATATTAAAATCATGTTCTACAAACATCATGGAAATATAACTGATCATTTTTCTCACTGTGCTTGAAGTTAGCATTTTGTTAATGCTTAACTTCAAAGAGTTTTTGCTATTTTGAAAAATTTAAAATATACTTACTGATAAAATAATTTCTCTCCTAGAAACACTGATAATCTTTTTAAGTAAACTGATTGTTAGACAATGTACAGAGACATATAATATGTTTTAAATACTCTCTCACTATGTCAGGTGGTATCATATAAGGGTTTTTTAATATATTTCTTAATGATTAATTTTTAAAAAATAAATAAAATAAAAATGACCAAAAAATAGATTGTTACAGTTGCTTGGGGCTCAGACTCCAATCCAGGATGCTTGGATTGAAAAATGTACAGTTTATCAGTTGTGTAATCATGGGCAATTCATTCTGCTTGTCTGACTTCTTGGTGTTCTGTCTCAGTGAGCTCATTGTACTGATATCTACAGAAGAAGCGTCCCATGAATTAAAACTGGGGATGACATAGAACAGTTCAAACATACCAAGAAGACTCTAGAAGTCCAGACTACAGTCAAACTTCAGTGCTGAATTTCCTTGATCACAGCTCCTCGGGTGACTATTCCTTCCTCTCTGCCAGACGCCCCCAGGGTCTTACTCAAGTGTATGGCCCCTTCCTTATTAATTCTTCAGCAAACTTATGTTACAAAACCTATGCACAATATGGGAGAAAATGATGTCACCTAGGCTTCTCTAACTAGGGACTTAAAAGCAGTGAAGGATGCATTGACCATAACCTTGTAGATATTAAGAGGGTAATTTCAAGAGCAAGATAGAACATGACTTTGAAGATGGGCTATTCTGGGCTACTCTTGTCTCTGTGTGGGTCAACCTGATTGCAGGAGATGCCATGTGGAAGAAGACAGTCATCTATGGCATGATTTCAGTGGAGCCCTGTGACTTTCAATTTTGTTTTTAGTCTTCAAGTTACTCTACAAATAACAGCTTCATCCTTTCACACATGCACACCATGTATTTGCTTGTGTGCACCTTCAACAATCCTCTTATTTCCCTCCCCCCTTTCCCTGGTCTCCTTCCTTCCACTACATAGCCTTCATAGATACAAAGATCTATATCTCTCATATGAGTGGAAACATGATATATTTGTCTTTCTGGGTCTGGCTTACTTCACTTAACATGGTGGTCTCCTTTCCACTGACTTTCCAAAAATCAGCATAATCTCATTCTTTTTTTATGAATAACTAAAACTTCATTATGTACATGCACTTTATTTTCTTTCATCTATTCATTGATAATTGATAACTGGACTGATAAGCTGGCTACTGTGAATGTTGTTGCAGTAACATGCATATACAAGTACATGTGTTATGCTTAGATTTCTTTGGGTACATACCCAGGGGTTGTGGCTGGATCCTATGGTAGTTCTATTGCTAGCTTTTTGAGGAATAAGCATCCATATTAATTTCCATAGTGGCTACCAGTAGTATTTAGGATTCCTCTTTTCCCACATCTCCATCAGCATTGGTTGTCATTTGTTTTTGATGATAGCCATTCTGGCATGAGTGAGAAATCCCAATGTAGTTCTGAGTTTCATTTCCTTCGTGACTTCAGAATGTTGAGCATTTTCATATATTTATTGGCCATTTGCACTTCTGTTGAGAACTATCCATTGAATTCATTAGTTCAGTTATTGATTTCATGGTTTGCTTTTTTTGTTGTTTTATTCCTCTTTATAAGATTAATACACTGGACTAAGATTTTGTGTAGTTCTTTGGGCTCTCTTTACATTTCATTTGCTGTGCACATATAATCCTCTCTGCCAATTCCTATTTCCTGGGCTATTGGGGTCCTTTTCAGAGTGTCTATGCCTGTGCTTGAAGTGTTTCCACATGTTTTCATTTACCTGTTTCAAAGCTTTAGGTCTTACATTAAGGTCTTAGATCCACTTTAATTTTTCTACAGCACTGGTTCTCAACCTGTGGGTTGTGACCCCTGTGGAGGTTGCATACCAGATATCCTGCAAATCAGATATTACGATTCACAACTGTAGCAAAATTACAGTTACAAAGTAGTACTGAAGTAATTTTATGGTTGGAGGTCACCACAACAAGAGGAACCGTATTGAAGGGTCTCAGCTTTAGGAAGGTTGGGAAGCATTATGCTGCAGGGTAAAAGATAGGGATCTAGTTTCATTACTCTGCATATGGATTCCCAGTTTTCCCAGCACCATTTGCTTAAAGAGGCTGTCTGCTTCAGTGCCTTTGGTGAAAATCAGGTAGCTTGCTGGGTATGGTTTTGTTGCTGTGGTCCTATAGTATAGCTTGAAATCAGGCATCATGATGCCTCTGGCATTTTTGAATTGTGTTGTTTTTTATTTTTTATTTTTTATTTCTGCGACAAATATCACTTGGTTTGGTTATTGTTCTCTGGATCTGCAACTAGAGACCTTCTAGAATAATTTGAAAAGCATGAGTAAATGCTGGCACCATCTCTCCACTGGTTGAAAATATTCAATTTGGTATTTAGATCTTCCTCAGTGGACCCCCTTGGCAAGGTAAAGTGTAACTTGAACAATGCTTTCATTTGCACTTGATTCTGGCAAGTCTATGGTGTTTTCTGTTGGACGATGTTTCTTATATATGACAATGGTTTTTTTGTTCTTACATATATTCAGAGTTGTATGAAAAAGGAAGGAGAACGTGTACTTCTTAGAACACATGATAATGTTCTTGTGAGTCATGTGCTAGTTATCTAGGTTCAGGAAGATAAGGACCATGGAAGAATGGTTGTGATGGAGCTAATAACATACTTTCTCTAGGGAAGTGAGGCATCCTGAAGCTCTTAGAGAAGAAGTTCTAGACTAAAGATCTGGTCCCAAGTGAGGAGCAGAATGACTGGTCAAGTTCTTTTTCCTGCCCTGAGTCTCCTTAGCCATAGATGGCTGAAGGAAATGATTTTTCACAGAACCTTTCATTTCAACAGTTAATGAGTTTTGTTGTTTGGCTAGACACAGGTTCTCACTATTAGTCCAGACTATCCTCAGACTCACTATATATTCCAGGCCAGGCTCAAATCCATGATCCCTTGTAACTTTAATTTTTTTCAAATCTTATTTATAATGATGGTTCTTAAATGCTTTAACCTTCCTTGTAACCCACCACCTGCCAGAGGTAATGGAAAAGAAAGGATACAAGGGAAGTGGACCTGTTAAAAAGATTCTTTGGAGCAACTCCCATCTGTGTTGTCTGGAAATTGGCAGTTCAGTTCACAGGTTAGCAGGCAGCAGCAACTCAATTCACTTGCAAACACCTCACGGATATACCAGCAGTCCAGTTTGGTAGAGTCAGGTTAGCAACAGTGGTGACAAGACCTAGCTGAGACAGCCAGGCCTCAGCCTTGGCTCAACTCAGCAGAAGGGACCAACAGGAACACAAGAAGTTCTCAACTGCCTCTCTCCAGGAAGCAAATTTCAGTGAAGATGAGAGACCCACACGTGTTGCACAGCTAGCTGTACCAGCAAGCCGAGCTCTGTCTCCATCACTCTGTGGAGTCCTGTTTATACCCTTCAAACATCACATGTCCTCCACGTGCCCTGCTGAGCATGAGTCCTTGGAGGTGGTAACAAACTGCAGTACACCACCAGAAGTTTTCTGATGTGCTTCTCTCTATGGAGTCCTGACAAATTCAGCTTAGCTACGCAATGTAAGGTGGACCAGTACATGCATGTCATTAGCAAAGGATCTTTTATCACATGATATTTCATGTGCTTACTTTAGCAGAACATCCTCTCTTCTGTGTCTGCTTCAGCAAAATGTTCCTTCACGTGTCTGTCTTAGCCTTTCACACCTGTGTCCACTTTAACAAAACATCCCTTCACATGTTTGCCCCAGCAAAACACCATCCAACCAACTTTCCAACAAACCCTTAAGTTTCCACTTCAATCCTTCTGCCTCATAGTGCTGTGATTGCATGTACTCACTGCATATACTTTGCTAACACTTAATGTTTTGAACTAAAACAGTCTTCATTTTTATGGCATATTTACTGATAACAGCTTATTCAAAAATAGCCCACTAAGACCCCATTGCTTTTCTAAAGCCAGTCTTAGTTAGAGGTTTACAAATAGCAAGAGGGATTCAGGGACTAGAAAAGTGCTTTAGAGGAACAATGTTCTAAGAATTTGTAGTAATTTATGGGGAGGAGGGAAGCCAATGAGCATCTCAGCTTCTGGAGTTCCTCAAAGCATCTTTCACTCTAAGAGGAGCCTTTGGATCCAGGGAAGGTGGATGTTTTTCCTCAAAGGTATATATTCTTTTTCTTTGACTTAAAAGATCAACTAAATACATAACTCTTATTATTATTACTTCACAAGATTCTATGTTATATATAATGTAAATAACAAAACAGCATAAGTATAGACCAAAGTGGTTGGGCTCTTTGGTGTCTGACAATTCCTTGTACCCAGTTTAAGCTATCAGGAAATTCATCTAGAGCATTCAATAAGCATTTGTGCTTTTAATGGGCAGCAATCAAATCCCTCAGCATCACTGTGGGACTGACTCTTAGATACACTTCCTAAAAGCGATGGTCTTTCGAACATATAATCTGCCATCTCCATGGGTGTCAGCTCTCAGGGGAAATTGAAACTCTGTTCTAATTTGTCTGTGTCTAGAAGTGTAGGTATTCTTCAAACTAACTAAGAGTAAGGATACCAGTGTTTATTTAACCGCTTTTCAAAGCAGGATAGTGTGGTAGGAAAGTATCGGTGGCAGCGTCTGTGACTGAAGACTTCTAGTGATGGTGTGATTATCCTAGGAAAGAGAGTGCTCTCTGACCCTTGATTCCTCTTCTGCTGGAGAGGGAGGGTAACATACTGTCTAAGAGCATACATGCCTCAGTAAGTAGAGGGTTTCTCACTATTCAGTGCCCTGGTATCAGTTATGATGGCCAGTGACATATCCTTGTCCCCTCGAATTTCGGATTTTCTGTCACAGTAGGTTTGAAGAATCCCTGAGTGCCCTGCCCTGCGGTAGTACACACCTGAAAGGTCAGCACTTGGGAACCGGAGGCAGGAGAATCAGGAGTTCCAGGTTAGCTTTGGTTATAGAGTGAGTTAAAAGCCAAGTGGGCTATCTGAGACCCTGCCTCAGCAAAACAAAACAAACCTCAGAGCTTCAGTTCTTGTTAGAAGATGACACATCTCTTTGTCTCTGCAATTTGCCTGCCTTGTAGTTTCTGACCCTGGCAATGGCCATACTGTCTTCTGTTGCCAGTGTTTTTTGAGCATGATCTGCTATCAACAAGCAGACTCTAAGCCTATAGTTTACAATCAAGTTCTCAACTGTCTCTCTTGTTCACCAAGTGTTTCTCATGCAATTCAGAAACAAAGAAATGTAAGTAGTTTATTTGGGAGATAAATAAGTGGGGAAAAGAGACACAGCAGCGATTTAACTTAAAAAACAAAAAACAAAAAAACTGTTAAGCAAATATCCAGTGAATCCAAACCTCAAAACCATGAGAAACTCTGCAAGCCAATAGGATAATGCCAAGTGACAGGCCTGGGTGCACAGGAGTGGAAGCATGTGTATCTGCTCCTGGTAGCATCTAGGGATTTAAGTATCAGGTGCTTCCTTCTTACCTGTGCTTAGCAGAGTGGGTTTTGCTCACCAGAGAAGATCCTCAGAGGGAAAAGTGCCAGGATTGTCCCTATAGAGACAAAGGCTATGTAGGGACATCTTATACATGTCTCCTTCCACTGTGGAGACTCTAGCACTTGAAGACTTGAAATCACTTCCAAAAGAACTCAGGGATGAAAGCCCAGAGCCTCAGCACCAGTGTGCTTCTCTGAACCCCACCCAACACCACCCCCTTACATGCCTTTTAATCCCTTGACCATGTTTCCTTCTTCTGAACTTCATCTCCTGCCTGTCCATTCATTGCTCCTGGCCTGAGGAGCAGCCTGAGTTCCACCACGACTGATTTATTTGTTCCAAGTATCTGCACATTGCTACTGTGTCTGGATTCTCTTGAGCTGCTCTAAGTGAAAGCCCAGTGGTTTCGTTTTCCAACCTTTCTCCCCCTCCCCCCCCCTTTTTTTTTTCTGTCTTTGGCCTTAATATGTCAGGAGAAATTTCGAAAGGCTCTGATCATGTGATGCCTCCCATCTGTAAGGCACTTTAAGTTTATAGAGGAATTTCATGGCACCCTCTGGAAACAACTCAGGGTTGGAGTGGAGAGCATGGTGCTAGCTTCTGGTTCTCTGCCCAGTTATACTGGAGGGAGCACTCTGCCCAGGGATACTGGAGGGAGCACTTCCCATTGTTTTGCTAATGGCCATTTTGCTTTTTCCTCTGCCAGTAAAATAGAAATCATTGTTGTGATTCCCGTAGTGGTATTCAGCCTTTTATTACTGCAACAAACATGCAAGGCTTTCATTTTGTTCAGTTTCAGCCCATGGTTGATTGGCCCCATTGCTATGTTCCTGTGGCTATATATCATGCAAACACATGTAGGAGAGCAGAGCAAACCTATTACTGATTCAGGAGGCAGGAGAGAAAAGCCTGGGATCCTATCATCCCCTTGAGGGCATGCCTCCAGTGACCTGAAATTTCACTACCTCCTACAGAGGCTGCCTCCTATAGCTCCCATTGCCTTCCCACAGCACCATTGTGACAGTTTATGTTGATTGCCAAGTTGACAGTATTTAGAATAACCATGAAAACAAATTCAGGTCATGTCTGTGAGAAATTATGGTGGGTTATAGGTTACTGATGTAAGAAAGCCTACTCTAAATGTGGGTAGCACCATTCCATGGGCTGGAGACTCCAACTTCATATAAACAGGAGAAAGTGAGCCAGGCACCAGCATGCATCTCTTTCTACTTTCGACTGGGGAGTGTTACTAGCTATCTCAGAGTCCATTGACACGGATTCTCAGCCACTACAAACGGGCCTCCCTCAAGTTTCTTCTTGTCAGGTGTATTGTCACAGCAAGGAGAAAAATAGCTAATATATCCACTTAGTGGGATGAGCCTTTAACAAATAGATATATGGGGAACATTCCAGACCCAAACAGCAGAATCCATCTTTCTCATTTCATGAGAGAACATCCACGGGTTCGCTCTACTCTTGGGCATCTAGTTTTTCACAATGCCAGTCTTTATTGTGTCCTCATGAGAAAGTAGCATGGATTAAAGTGTAGGAATGACAAGACAGTGCTTGCCACATCTAGTCATTTTTGTGGACTCTCCCCCATCTGTGCTGCCACGGTATCTGCTTCTCACATGCACGCAGAGAATGATGGCAGCTCAAACTGAATCACACTGAGAATGCGTTTGGAATGTTTCATTCCCGAGAAGGAAAGCAAATACATGACATTCTTTGAATGAGTGCAGTCACACCATCTGACATCTTAGAGCCACAGAAAGTGTGTGATACTTGGGCCAATTAGACAAGGCTTTGCTTCCCCCCTTGAAATTAGCCACACACTTAACAGGATCAGCCATTTGAGGACTGAAGATGTACTAATAGGCTTGGACTGGGGAACTGGGAGCTAGGCACTTATCTGATGGTTCTTTGAAAAAAAAGTTCCCCAATGACTTTTAATTTCCTGGACAGGGGGCAACCAGCCCTGTGAAGGAACTCAATTATTTCAGCACCACTCTGAGTTCCTGATGTGAATGTCTTGAGGTTGATTTGGAGGAAGTGGGATGAGCCACACGAGGCATCTCCACTATTGCCCGGAGTCAATTTGCATCTTTTAAAGATGAAGAGACGGAGGTTAAGCGTAAGCCGAAACTCATCATGACTTACATACCACGAGACGTTTTATATATCATTTCACACAAATCCGTTTTTAAAAGTTGAATATGTGATTTTTAAAGTCAAATATCTGCAAAGGAAATTGGGCTGACCCAAATCTGCCTTCAGTGTTTAATGGTAAGGATGTTGTGAAATTTGAGGCAATTTTGTTTTCTGTGCACATATTTTTTTTTCTCTAGGAAGAAAAAAAAATCTTTCTTTGCTTCACATTCTTCTTTGTGCCCACAGAAATGCTCGGTTTGGTTTGGTGTGAGTCAAACCAACTATTCTCATCGTGAGTGGAGCAAAGAGAGAAGGAAAAAGAGAGAAAGGAGCTTTTCATCCAAGTTATGGGTCCTAGAAATTCTCCTGGAAAAGCATTCTATGTGGCTGTGGCTGCTGCCCACTCTTTTGTGAATGCTGGAGAATAGTTATTTTTCTCCTGCACCCAACAGGAAAATAGTGGGGCATAAAAATAAATTCAGCTTATTAAACTATAGAAAGTGCAGTAAAGTGCTTATAGTATTCCATCGTATGAATGTTCATGCATGTTGATGAAGGATTATTTCTCTTCTCTTGTGTGCCTCTGCCAGCTTAGCCAGCATAAGAGGTGGACTGGAAAACAGGTGCTATCCAAGGCTGAACTTCCTGTGATGATGTCTAACACATATTAAATCACACCTGACAGTCTCTGATTTTCCTGATGCATCTCAGAGAAATAATTACAATTCCCCAATGATAATATTTAAATGTGGACATCGAAGGCTGGAGAGGTGGTTTAGTGGTTGAAAGCATTTGCTGCTCCTATGGAGGGTTCAAGTTTGGTTCCTGGCGCCCACATAAGTGGTGCACAAATACCTGTACCTTTAGTTCTGGAGGATCTGACATTCTCTTCTGGCTACTAAGGACAACTTCGCAGATGTCCCATCTAAACACACACACACCTTACACAAACAAACAAGCAAGATAACTAACAAGAAGGAAATTTAATGACTTAAATTGGAAATGATTTTGTTAGCCATTTTCTCTGACACAGAAAGTTTCCTAGAAAATGAAATTTTATTATACAGGATCAATGATGACAGTGGGGGATGAAAGGAAAACCTTATCAATAAGCACAGCCAAGCAGTGTGGTAACTCAAAGGTAACTGATCATCTGAAGCAGAAAGTCAGGCTAGGTCATCAGAGGCTAGTTAGAACACTGCTGCGGAGCCCTGTGTTTTTGGTGATGGTGGTGTCAGGAAGAACTTTGTTAAGTTCCAGGATATTCTTAGCATCCTAATTCCACAAAAAGTGTGGAACTAACCCACCTGCTTCTAAGAAAGGCCACAGCAGGACTTTGAATTGCATAGCAGTGCAAACCCCAGTGTGTTTGCACAATCCACTTCAGTGGCATTATTGTATTGGACACCTCAAAGAGCCAGGGAAAGACAGGTCATCTACTGTCACCTGAGAAGCTCACACCAACCTTCAAGGGTTACTTGATGGCTCTGACAGACTCCTTTATTCCCCCCAAATGGTTTAGAAGTGGTGGGCAACAGCTCTCTTCGTGCCTCCCACTTTTCCAACAAGCCCTGGGAACTCTGAAGTCCTGGAGGTTCTGTCATTCTGGTTTGAAATCCTGAGTGACTTAAGAACACTAGCCAACAAGTAAATGTCAAAGATGAAAAAAGACCTTCTACCACATTCTGTTTTTCATAAAAATATAGATTTAATAAGTTTCTAACGGAGAACAGAATGGCCACATTAGAACACTGCCAAACTTATAGGCTTTGACAGTCCCACATACCGAGATGAACGTGAAAATGCATTTCACAAGAAAAAAAATATATATATATATTTTGTCTTCTGGATTTGTTGAAGAAGAAGGAAAAACACATCTGTCCCAAATTTCTTTGAAGGAACTGAATAGCATTCTGTTTTCCTGGGTGAATAGACTTATTCTTCATACTGAATTATCATAGGAGATTTTTTAACAACATGACTTGAGGTTCTGGAATGAAACGAAAATCAGCGAGACAAGGTGGAAAACCCTTTGTTAACATCTCAGGGCTGGGAATCAAACCTTTCTCAGATGGAGAAAAGCACGAGCCTAAGCAGTGGAATATTTACCTTTCATCCATGACAGAGCCACAGAAAGGAAAGCTCTACAACATTTTGCAACTTTAGACAATTGCTTTACAAATGGGGATAGCTGCTGTGGGGGTCATGCAGACATAAGGTCTGTTACTCAAGTTCATGTTTAGTTGTGATGTTCTATGGAAGTAGATAGCAGCATGAGCCAGTGTCCTGTGGGTTCAGATTCTAATTCTCGTTTCCCCTTCAAGTTTCTGAAACTCCCTGTGCCTCTGTTTCTTTACCTGTAAAGGTCAAATAAAAAGATCTGCCTCACACAGTTGCTGTGAAGATGAAATGTGTACATGTATATATAAGGGCTTAGTATCTCACATAGAGGAAGCACAGGGCATGCTATGTCCATTTCTGTGTTGTGATGAGTGGTCAGTAGTGGTGGTGACTGCTGTAATGGTAGTATTATAATCCCCTGTAACTAGCTTTTCTGGGGGCTGACTACACTAGCCCAAGTAACCAAGCACAGTCCTCTGCAGAAATAGAGACTGAGCTAACAACTAGGAGTCCAAAAGGCCCAGGACAGGAAGGGCCATGAAGCAGAAGAGAGGCTGATCCTGGGCGTGTGGATGGATTCCAGGGAGATGTATTCTGTTTCTGAGATTTCTGGGCAGAGAAGGGGGATCCCAATGACCTCAGAGCACCATCACCAATGCAGGACATCCCATAAATTTATCATTTTTTGAAGAATTTTTAAGCCTGGTCTGGATAAGTATCACAGAATATCCAGTAGTGAAAACATTATTTTAAAATCCTTTAAAATGTCAAAGAAATCCAAATTTGGAATTCATAGTGTTCACAGAAGGTACAAACACAGACAGCCTTCACAAGTTAGACCCATCCTCTGGCAGAGGACTGGGGTTGGGTGCCTAGCTACCATGTCTGGCAGCTCACAACCCCCCTGAAATTCCAGATACAGAAGATTCTGCAACCTCTTCTGGCCTCTGTGAGTACCTGCACACCCGTGCACACACCCACACATATACATGTTAAAAGAAATAACTTGTACTAACCACGTAATTGTAGCCAGTATCAGGAAGCATGATGGTATTTGTTTAAATGTGCATTTTTTCTATGAATTAGTCAGCATCTTTGGACAGAGGAAACTAGTAGTTATTTTTTTTTCTCCTTGCAGTGACTAAAAAGCAAACAAAAAACCCCAACACACACACACACACACACACACACACACACACACACACACACACAAGCAGCAGCAGCAACAACAAACCAAACCAACTAAACAAAACCCCCTGAAGAGGCACAACCTACTAGAGGAAAGGCGTCTGTGCTGGTGAAGGCAGAGCCCTGTGGCTGTCCAGGAGTAAGAGTGTGATACAGAGTAACTGTCCATAGGGTTACTGACAGAGCAGACTGAAAACAGACCTCAATGTAACACTCGAAGGATCATGACCAATCAATCACACACTCTATCTCCCAGGCCTTTCCTCCTGAAGCCTATGCAGGCTTCCATATCATGTCACAGCTGTGTCTTGTGGACCATCATGTGAGAAATAGTTACATTAACAGGTACTATTCCAAAAAAGTCATTATTGTTTCCTACAAAACCACAACCAATCAAAATGCAGAAAATAAGATGTCTTGTCATATCTAGTTCTCACTGATACATTGAAACCACAATTCCTGCACCTAAGTCTCACTGGCCATTGCAGGGGCACCTGTCTGAACCGGACATTTTAGATTCAAGCTACTCAAGCCATAACATGAGAAATGGAAAGAAATTAAAAAAAAATCTGGGTCAGAAATGGTTTTCCAAAGAATTGGTAATCCATAGGTTATCTCTTCATTCAAAAATGACAAGCTTTGTTCTGAAGTATATTATAAACGTGCGTGTATGCCTAGTTCCAAAAACTTAATTGGATATCAATATTTTATGTTTCTATGGTTTTTTATTATATAAGTACTGTTTTTTCATACAATATGAATTTAATTTGTTTTTAAAGAAGCACATAGTTTTATGATAAGCTATCCTTAGAGAATTAGTCAGCATATAAATAATGGAATGAATGACTAAAATAATAGAAAACCATAAATGCAGAAACATTCAGAGACAACCCATCCCCCTATCCAATATCTATGTTTTACACCACAGCAAATCCACTGGTTTGTTTTCAGAAGGATGTAACATGTGTGCCTTAGGGAATAAGGATAATCCCTCTGTCATAAGAATACAGAGAAGACCTGATGAACTTCCTGAATGTCACAGTTTTGGATAGTTCCCAGAAATCACAAAGATGGCCTAGGCTGAAGGAAGCTAATACCATCAGAGAGCCTAGTCATGATGCCCATTCCATTTGCGGGCATCATGGTCAAATCCAAATGGCCCTGCCCTTTACCTCTGTTAAGTAAATCCAACCTCTGATTGGTCAAGGGAGGTGAAGCGAGTGTTCCTAAGATGTGGATTTTGCTTTGTGTGCCTCTTCTATCCCACTCCCTGACCCCTGGTTTATATAACACCCCCTGACCCCTGGTTTATATAACACCCCCTGACCCCTGGTTTATATCAGTTTGAGGAAGGCTTCTTTCCCTTTTTCTTCCTCTGTTTCCTCCAAGCCACTAAACAGTGGTCAACACTGACCATGTTCTTAAACTAATAGGTCTTTTATATGGCCTAAGTGGACATAAATCTATTCTATAGGTACAAATGGATGCCTGGATGATACAGATAAGCAGAAGTAATCTAGCAGGCCATCATGTAGGAAATAGTGATATTAGCAGGTACTATTCAAAAAAGGCACTACTGTTTCCTATAAAACCACAACCAATCAAACTGCAGAAAATAAGATGTCCTGTCATATCCAGTCCCAGCCGTTACACTGAAACCACAATTTCTGCATCTAAATCTAAGTGGTCATGGCAGAAGAGGAGCAGAAAGATTGTCAAAGAAACAGGAAGTTTGCTGTGAGATTGTGTCTTCCAGAAAGGGCACACCCATTAGGTCTTACCAACATGGCTGACTAAAAAAAAAAAAAAAGATCTAAATATCAGCAGTGAGCATGTTAACATGGAAGGTGGAAGCTACAGTGTCCCAACCCTAGACAAAGAACTAGAGGCAACTGGAGAGTGCCAGGATTGGGAAGAAGTCTCTTACCCAGGGAAGATCCCCAAAATTGGCTATTCAACACCAAGTAGTCAGCGCTGAGATTATTTATCTATATCTGGAGGTAATACTATATCAACTGAGTAAGGTTATATGTGTATATATGTATAAAATGTGTGTGTGTGTTTGTACATGTCTTTGTCTAAATGAGAGTATGTGAGCTACAGCATATATATCTATGTCAGAGGACAACCCTGGGTCTCAGCTCTCACCTTTCATCTTGTTGGAAACAGTGCCTGTTGTTTTTTCACTGTGCCTGTCTGACTATCTTGTTCATGAGCCTCTGTGGATTCCCCTGTCTCTGTTTCCCTTCTTTCTGTGTAATGCTGGGATTACAGATGCTAACTTACACATATGGCTAATATGTAGGTTCTGGGGATTCAAACTCAGGTCTTTATGCTTCCATGACAAGTACTTTTACCCACTGAGCCAACTCCCAACCCTCAGTCAAATACTTAAAATCTCTGACATTCATTTTTCTAGTGTGCACCATGAATGGATTAGATGAACCATCCCAAAGTCACCACTGGTCTTAAGACTTTAACATTGACATGAACTGTTTTTGCTTCCAAGTGTGTAATACAGACACACAGACTCATGTATGTAAATACAGGCCTACGAACATCTGTACACCTGAAACACATAAGCACACATGCAAACATTTAACTATATCTGAGATCCTTATTCCCTTCTTTACAAAACTCAGTAACAAATAGACCTTTTCTCCATGACTACAGATACAATCAATTAACCATGATTAAATGAGTAACCAATAACACTTTTAATGTCTCCAACTGAAGGAAGGCTACAAAGGCTATGCACATATTGTTTGTTGCAGTGAAATGCCCCAGTCTGTGAGTAACAGAAATGGAGCATAACAAAATTAAGTTTCTGGTGCACTAACCCACACTAATCAATCAGATGGCCACAATCAGTGAGAATCATCTTGGCCTTACATGGTGAGGTAATTCTTGCAGGAAGAAAAGGAACCCAGATGATGTTCTCTTCTAGGTCCTTTGCAGCAACAATGGAAAATGCCTTTAATATGGTCAAAGTCACACTAGGAGCTTAGGAGACAGCTAAGTGGGAAGAGTGCTTGCAGCACAAGGGAACCTGTGTTTGGATCTCCAACACACGCATGACCTGGATGCCTCAGAAAACATCTATAATCCAAGTGCTCTCATGCAAGATGGGGGTGGGGGGGCGCAGAGACAGGAGACTTCCCAGAAACTCTTACCCTGTCATATGCAGCAATAGCACACAATGAGAGACTCTGTCTCACACAAGATGGAAGGCAAGAACCAACACCCAGAAATGTCCTCTGACCCTCTGACCTGTACATATTCACAAGGCACACACACACACACACACACACACACAGAGAGAGAGAGAGAGAGAGAGAGAGAGAGAGAGAGAGAAACACAGAAAGAGAGACAGAGACAGAGAGAGACAGAGATAGAGAGTGAGTGAGATACTGTACAGCAAAGTAAAAAAACAGAAGGGCAAGGGCCATAGTAAGAAAAGAAATTAAATGAGTGATGGAGGAACCTTCCAGATTCAGAGTTAGGAGGGAGAGAAGCACAGGGTGTTTAACTCAGTAGTCTATAATGAATCAATGAATGAATGACCCACAGATTCAGTATATTATCCTAACAAGAAAACTCTTTAGTTCTGTTGAGCCTTCAAGAAAGCATAGAGAGGCCTGGTGTCCTAGTAAGTAGGTAAAGTGGTTGCCATGAAGCCCTGGGTTTTAACTAGCATTTCCTAGAACTAGGTATGGCTTTACACTTGTAATACCTGAAGTGGAAACTTAAGGGTTCATTGGAAAGTCAGTTGTGTTGGATGGTGTTTTGCTGAGGCAAACATGTGAAGGAATGTTTTGTTAAAGTAGACACAGGTGTGACAGGCTAAGGCAGACTCGTGAAGGAATGTTTCGCTGAAGCAGACACAGAAGAAGTTCTGCTAAAGCAAACACTTGCAAGGACATGTCATGAAGGATTCTTTGCTAACAACATGCATGCATTGGTCCTCCTTACATTGCATAGATGAGCTGCATTTGTCAGGATTGCATAGAGAGAAACACACCAAAAAACTTCTACTGGCATACTGCAGTACCTTGCCACTTTCAAAAGTTAGATGCAGGTGCTGAGCCAAGACCCATGTTGAGGTAAGAGCCTTGCTGAGGCAAGGCATGTGGAGGACATGTGATGTTTGGAGGGTATAAACAGGACTCCACAGAGTGATAGAGACAGAGGTTGACTTGCTGGTACAGCTAGCTGTGCATGCTTGTGGGTCTCTCATCTTTGCTGATCTTTGCTTCCTCGAGAAAAGCACAGCTGAGAACTTCTCCTGGTATTCCTGTTGGTCCCTCCTGCTGATCTGAGCCAAGGTTGAGGCCCGTCTCTACTAGGTCTTGTCACCACTGTTGCTAACCTGATTCCACTGAACTGGACTGCTGGTGTATCCATGAAGTGTTTATGAGTGGATTGAGCTGCCACTGCTAACCTGTGAACTGAACTGCTGATTTCCAGTCAACTAGGCGGGAGTTGCTCCAAAGAACCTTTCTAAACAGGTTCACTTCCCATCCCTCCCCCACCCTTTCTTTTCCACTACCTCTGCTGGGTGGTGGGCTACAAGGGAGGTTAAAGCATTTAAGAACCATCAATAAAAATAGGATTTGAAAAAAGTTAAAGTTACAAATACCAGCAGTCAGGAGGGTCAAAAGTTTAAGGTCATTCTTGACTGTGAGTATTATCGTGAATAATAATAATAATAATAATAATAATAATAAATTTATAATTATAATAATTAATAAGAAGTAAATTAATTAAAATTAATTTATTATTAATAACCAGGGAAGCCAATGAGCACTTAAAATGCTATACATTTCCTAGGCTGGTAAATCCCCTTGAAATTTCCACTCTGATTCTTCAACTGGACCTTAATGATTTATCAAGCCCACCCACAAATATCTGTACTTTCTGCCCCAAGAGAAGGCAAGGGGAAAAGGAGAAAAATGGTAAAGATAAAGGTGTTAAGTCTTCCCCTAGAGGTTAATTTGCTGACTGGATTAAACAGGGAGTCAGGCAGAGAAGGCATACTCATCCACCCCCAGGTGTCCTAACTGCAAGCCCTTCTGAGATGGGAAGTAGGGACTTACCATAGGAACTGTAGTGGTGTCACAGGGGTCTTATAAAATAGAGCTTCCCAGTCACAGCACTGTTGATATTTGCAGGTGGGTCCATGTTTATTCTGAAGGATTGAAATCATTGTAATAAGGTCTCCAACTGGGTGCCAAAAACACCAAGACCCTGCCTTTTCTAACCACGACAACTAAAAGTGTCTTCTAACATTGAGACACATTCTTTGGAAATAAAAATATCCTGAGTTGAAAAACAGTACCCTAGAGGACCCGCCTTTTTTCCAGCATTAGGTTCTGGATTTTAGCTGACATGGATCTGGGCACTGAGTGAAGAACCTGTTTCCTACCAGCAGAATGTATCTTCTTTCTGTCTGCCAGCTCACCTTCTTCCAGTCATTGCTGTTATCACAAGGTCTGCTAGTTGGTCACTTCCGTAGGTTCTTATAAAGTCAAGTGTTGGAGACCATACCGTGAGAAAGCGAGCCCTTCACAGTCTCCCACCCTGACAAGCCAAATGGCCTTGTGCTAAGGAGCGGGTCATCACTCCCTTCTCCCTGTTCCCTTCCTGGCACCAGAAGCTGTAAAAGCTGAATTATAGTCTCCTCTTCCTTATCTCTTCCTGACTCCCATGACTTCCAAGGACATGAGTTACATGCTGAGCCCAGCCTGACACCCAAGGCTGTTAAGGAGGATTCCACCTTCTGGAGATAAGACGCAGAGTGCCTGCCACCTGGTGCCTGACTTTGGCCCTCGTGTCCCCTGATGCCCACTTCTTTGTTCTTTGTTAATTCCCCCTCAATCCCTCCCTATTCCCCTCGATGTATGCTTTAAAACCCGGCGTTTCAGCCTAATAAACGGAGACCTTGATAGGAATGTTCTACTTGGTCTCCACTCCTCTTTTCTCTCCCATCCCATTTTCTCTCAGGTTTGTGGTCCCCCTTGCACCCACAAATAACTGAGTCCTGCTGGACAGGACAGTCAAGGCATTCTGACAGCTAGCTACTCTAGCTTAGAGCTCATACTAGCCATCCTCTCTCTACCTGGTCTCTTCCGAGCTGGTAACACCACCTGGCTAAACACTTCCCATTACTCCTGAGTACAAGTTGATAAATGTACTTCATAATATCTAGGAAATATGAAGATCTTATTGAGACCATCCATCCATCCTGGTTTCTTTGTCTTCTGTCCTTCTGTCTTACTCCTCTACTTGGAGAACTACATTCAAACCAAACTACCTGTGTATGGACCTTCATTTGGGGCTCTTCTTTGGAGGAGTTAAGATTAAGACTCTTGGTATCCTCAGTGACTCCAGGAAGCAGAACCCAGGGTAGGATTTGAAAGCAGGATCATTTCTCAACCATACCTTATTTCTAGTGCTAAGTGGGGTGATGCTAATCTCTGGCATGAAGACACAAACAAAATACCCTTGAACCTCATAGGGATGAAAATAATAATATAGGTTATGGAATGGACCAACAACATAATCCCAACTCACCAACTAACATCTGAACATCTAAAGGATTCCAGCACATCTACAATCACAGACACCGCTGGAAGTCAGACCCACTGTGAAGTAGCATAGCCTGTTGAAGCTGTGTGTACAGATATGCTTAGAACTCTACCCCCAAACCAGGACTCTTAGCCTGGTCTTTTCTTAAGGAAAGGTTGAAATAGAGGTCCACATATGGAGCAGTTTATTTTCAAATGCGTTTCAGGAATAAGGAGAACAAAACAGGAATAGGAAGAAGCCATAGTGGTGAGTCAGTCCTTTGGGCTGTGAGCAGAGAGGAAGAAAGGTTCATGCTGTATGGAACAAGCTTCCAAAATGGAATAAGCACATGGCCATTGGATCCATCTGGGATAACAAAAGGTTGCTCCAAGAGATGAGAACTCCCCTGCATCCCTGGATTTTTTATGAGTTGCTGTGATCTGGTTTCTGCTGCCATCTAGTTCTTTCTTGCCCCAGGATAGGAAGCAAGAGAAATGAGTCATGGTCAACTTATACAAAGCCCAAAGTTGGCAAGCCTTTATTTGAATGTTTTTTCATGGCGGTGGCTAAAATAAGAAATGGGCAAAGCGAGTTCCAGGACAGCTAGGGCTATACAGAGAAACCCTGTCCCGGAAAAACAAAACAAAACAAAACAACAACAGCAACAAAAAGAAATGTGGCTCAGAGTATTTGGAGGAGCATTTTATATATATACACATACATATATACATACATACATATACATGTATATATATCCACACATATAATATTTTTAAAATAATTTTGTAGTATATATAATTTCTAGCTACATTAGGTATATATGGATACTAACACAACTAGAAAAGACTATTTTGGAGGACAACAACCGATCAACAGTGTCCAACACTGTACATGAGTAAGAGGAAGGCTGAGAGATGACCATCAGTGATGCTGAAGGTCATGGTGACCTGGACAAGACCTGATCTAGTGGAGTGACTCATCTGCCTAGACTCATGCATACTCCATGTGGTTATAAAAACACAAAAACGAAGGCAGCAACCTCTCAGCTTCTGCCAGGGGACATGAGGTTCCCCTGACAATTTTCCTGGGCTCTCGAGTTACAAAAGAGGTTGTCTTCTTGTCTAGGGTTATCTCGCCCTCTTCCAATTCCTTTAGGTCTTTGGCTCTTCAGAATTCTCTTGTCCTCTTAGGTATGAATACCTCTCTTTCTCTGTTGAGTTGTTCCTCTCCTGAATTCACCTAGGAGCTTTGTTCAGGATGCTTTTCCAGGCTACAAATGGAAGGCAATAGATGCAGGGTCACAGGAAGTGGCTCTCTTGGCATGAGTCCTCCAGCAGTCCCAGAGGTCCTTGCGAGTGCATCTTACCTTTCCATCCCCCCTCCCCCCGCTTTCCTTTGAAATCTCCTTCCTTCATATACCCTGTCTTCTGTGTCACTTTCTTGCTGTGTAACTTCATCCTCCACCTATAAGTTCCTCTGGCCAAGCTCACAGATGGTCTCATTATTGCTCACCTAGGAAGGTTCTCTCTTCTTACCCCATTCAGTGCATACCCATTCTCCATATTCTTCTAGAATCTTCCTTTCCCTCTGCTGCTCATCTGCTCTCTTGACTTGTAGAACTCTTTCTATTGGCTAATGAGTCCCAGATCCATATCCCTACTAGCCAAGTTATGCTTGGACTTATATTTATATCTCTGCCCTTTGGAAAGCCCATTTGTGGCTTTTTGTTCTAGCTTCCCTTCTTCTATCTGCCCCCAACAACAACAAGCTACCAACAACTCTCCTTGCTCTCAGGCTAAGTTCCCCCTACAGTCAAGCCTCAGCTGCCTCTTTCCCAATCCTCTAACTGCATAGTGTACCTTCTTCATTGAGGTCTTTTCTTGTAGTGACTCTTTAAAAAAAAAAAATTCTCTAGCTGTAATCTGCATCCCTTAACCTGTAGGTTCCACCACTGTGGTAATACAACACTCATCAGGGTCACCACTTGGATCTACTCACTCTTACCCTGATAGATTTGTAGCCATCACAGATTCTGCCTTGAGGGACTGGGTTCTCTTACCTTACTGGACACAATCATGCTCCAGTTTTCTTCCTGCCTGTCAGGCAGCTCTTTCTTAGCCTGTTTGATCTTTGCAGGATTGATCCAGTTAACATACATGAGTATGGGCCCCCAAATTGAGTGTGGTTCCAACATTCAGAATATGCGAACACCACATTTTTGGGGGGGAATTAACTTTGGAGGGTTCTTGGCAGAAGTCATTAATGAAGGATCTCTAAGTATAATAATCTAAGTGTATACAGGTGTCTCTCCAATGGCAAGTGCCCCACAAGAAACAGAAACAAAGACAGGCATAGAGGAGAAGGTGAAGTGAGGGCAGGGGTCAAACCAGGGGATGTTCACGGCTCACTAGAACATGGAATAAGAATGGATGGGTTCTTTCTCCCGAGACTCAGGGTGTGTATCCATGTTGGCACCTTAATTCTGAGGTCTAGTCTCTAAAACTGATATAAATATCTACCAACCTCAAGTACTCATAATGGCAATTTTAGGGATATCACACAATACTCAAATCAGATTTCCTAACATTCCATTCCCAACTTCTTCCAGGTCTTCCCGCTATAGGTCAGTATAAATACACTCAGATCTTCAGACTGGAAACCATATGAATTGTCTTTGGTTCTCTCTCATTTCAGGTCTCATCCTTTAATTATCCCAAACCTGATCACTCCTCATTGAACCCAATTTCTTCTATTCATGAGCTACTGAAGATGAGTCTTAAATTCATTCCAGACAAAAATCTTCTGGAGTCTTCCAAGTCCTAGCTCTGTAATGGAAAAATGGGCCCTGAGCACCCTGTTCACTGTTCTTGGACAACTTTATCTCCCACCATCCTCCATTATAGTTACCCAGACTTGGCCATTTAGGTTGGCCTACCTAGTCTTTAAAATAAGCACCCTCTACTATCTCAGGCAAGATCTGTGTTGCTAACATCACCATGTTTTATATTTCTCTTCTTAGAACCGTAGTCATATAACCTAAATCAATCTTTTATGTATTCATTATCTATGGTATTAAACTAATGTCTTTTCGCTTTAGAGCACTAATTATCTGAAATGATATCAGTCTATCTTTATTTATGGATGCTCTACCCTAGTGAAATATAAACTCCATGAGAAGGGCTCAATTTCATCATCAACAACCTGGAGTTCGGATATTATCTTGTGTGCAGTGATTTCTCACTATTTGCTGATTGGATGAGTGTATTTTACTTATCTCCTTACAAATACTAAAGACTGACCAAATCCCTGACTATTTGTGTGTGATAAACCAATGGATGGATAATTGAGCAATTGAATATATTCTTGATCACCCCAGCTGGAAGGAATCTCTCCTTCCTCTGAATTTAAGTACAGCATCATTTTCTAGTCAACACGTTATTCTGCCTTTGAGCACATATATTTCAACATATCATCTCTGCTATTGGCCATAATAATCTCTTCCAACACAAGGTTAGGATTATCTCTCATCTTTATTTCCCATGTGACACATTTAACCACCTGTTATAGGGAGTCAGTAGATATTCGGTGAGTGATGGGATGAATGAATACATTATTGCATGGCTTTTTAAAAGAAGCTTATGAGTTACTTTACATGAGCAATGTGGAAATGTCCACGTGCCCAAGATTGTGGAATCCATCCCTTTTCATCGCAGCTTTGCTGTGGCTTTCTACAAATCTACCACACTAGGTCTTAGAGAATCTAAACATTTCATTTCTTCCCACTGAGCCGTAAATACAACAGGCAGCAAGTAGCAAAACCCTCATGATACCCCTGGGCCCACTGTACTCCTTTTTTGGGCCACTAACTCACTTAATTTGGTCTAGTTTAGCACATTACAAGATTGTTCAAGAACACTATAAATGATGTCAGGCACTGTCGGAAACCACTTCAGAAAATCACTGCCAGTGGGGCTGGATCAAAGGGGAACACCTGGCAGCTAGCAGGGTCAGGAAAACAGAATAAATCATGTTTTTCTTTTCTACCTTCTTGAGATTTGCACCTTTCACCCCTAACCATTGCGTGTATATTTCTTAAAATTTAGACCACTATAATGTAACTATAAATTATGTGTGTTTATGGAATGTTTAGTCCATGCTGGAAGACACTCTAGTTCTTTCTTGTGATTATCAGGCTATTTGGCCACTATTTTGTTTATTTTGGTCTTTCATCAAGCTTAATTTATTTTGTATAATCTTAAAAAAATAAATGAAGATGGCCATCTTTATCTGAATAAATCAGACAGGAATCACAGGAGATAACTTTCTGAAACTGGGATATTTTCCACTATATTTGCAAAGAAATGAGGTAGTACTGTGCAGCTGTTTTAAACACACCCACTCAAGAGGAACAAATATCTCATAACTGATATTTTCACATCTTTATTGTTATTTATATATCAAGACAACACATGCAAAAAAATTACATTGGTGGGACAGTTCTTAGGGGAATGATCTTAGCCAAGGGCACCAATTTTCAACTAGGAATGTAGAGTATTTGGTTACTAGCTGGTATTAACTGAGCCTCACAGGCAGGCAAATGTGGTCAAAATAATTTTGTTCTGGACCCTCAGTTCTGAACTTGAAAGCCATTTAGACCTGTCACCACCAGCACCTGGCAGAATTTGGGGGAGGGAGAAAAAGTGGAATAGGGCTGGTGAGATGGCTCAGTGGGTAAGAGCACCCGATTGCTCCTCTATAGGTCCAGAGTTCAAATCCCAGCAACCACATGGTGGCTCACAACCATCCGCAACGAGACCTGGCGCCCTCTTCTGGAGTGTCTGAAGACAGCTACAGTGTTCTTACATATAATAAATAAATAAATCTTAAAAAAAAAGAAAAAGTGGAATAGGGGGTGAGAGCCTGCAGCACTGAGAGTTTCCTGGAGTCCCGTGGTTCTGTGAGAAAGGAGATAAGATATGGGGAAAGTTTCCAGCCTTTAAAAAAGTCATATAGCTTGAACATGGTTTATCTGAAATGTGAAGTTGATATGCTATTGTGTTAATGCTTCAAGGCTTCTTCAGAGTTCAAAAGGGACAGTTTGTTTGAAATTGTGGCACCAAAATGTGTTTCTATTTAGAATTTTACAAAACAAATGCTTTGGAGATTCCAAGACAGGGACAGACAGCATAGATGGGAAGGATTTGGAGACAGGGACACACAGCACAGACTGGAAGGCCTTTCAAAGTTTATTTCAATACCCGACTCCTAGGAATCAGGGCAATGTGGTCTTCAAGCTGCTTTTCAACTCAACAACCTTAAATACAACATTAACAAATGTCCAGGAGTGTTTTTTTTTTTCCTCTCAAAGTGAACCTGTTTCATTGTGTGGACACTTCTTAAAAGCCACTTACCTCCTTGAAGCATTAGTTTCTACATGAAAATACACTATATGCCATACTTTGGGATCTATCGTTCAAAAAATGTAGGACCACAGAATCAATCAACTGAGTAAAATGTTTTTATTTGAAGCTTAAAAATTCCCTTTGAATACACTTACAGAAACATAAAAATGTATGTTAGTGGAGTGCCATGCAATTCATAAACATGTTGTGTAGGCTGTACCTCAGGTTCAGCATCAGATTCAAACAATATCATGCCTTTGAGGTGCATCCACTCGGACACCTTGCCTCAAGCTTTGTGAAATATCCTGTACTCAGTGGTTGCTCATGGTCACCCTATTGTATGACAGAAACACTCATGTGTGTTTCTTAGCAGGTGTGATGCTCTCAAGATGAATATTTCTCCTACTTCATCTGAAAAGACATAATATAATGCAGTGGTTCTCCCTAGTGGTTCCTCGGCATACTTCTTTGTATTGTGGTGACCCCCAAACCTTAAAATTATTTCGTGTGCTACAGCATATGTGTTTCTGCATGTGAGCTGTGTGGGTATACTGCCAGTATGTGCTAGGAATATCTTTACCTGTGTGTGCACACCAGATGTGGTGTGTGTGTGTGTGTTGGTGTGTGTGTTGTGTGTGTGTGTGTCTGTATCTGTGTGTCCCTTGCTATCCATGAAGGATTAATTTCAGGGCACTCAGTATGCCATGAATACAAAACACAAAACTCAAGGATGATCAAGAGCCTATATAAAATGGCTTGGTATCTACATATAGTAATTGTCCTAAATACTTGTGTTGTACAGCCCTATCCTCTTAGCAGAACAGCCACCATCTACATAATCCCAGCTGTGTCTGCTTGCAGATGATCCTCATAGCTGGCTAGCTAACTGGTGACACTCTATCAGATAAGGAGGAGGTGTTGAGGGTCATTGGACCTTCACTTGAGAATCCAGCCATTCCTCCCAACCAGTTGTATGCATGTGGTCTTCTAGACTGCAGGAAGAACTGGTATATGGTGGGAGTAATTAGGAGGGCTCTACTTGTGCATGCATGGGGGAACGATCATCCCCTCTGGGTGTATACCTTCTAGTGTGGCTGCTTTAGGGTCACCTATGTTCCTTTCTCTAAGCCCTCACAGTCTCTTGTCATTAAGTCCAATAAACTCGCTGGTTTCCAAGGAGAAACTCTGGCAAACACAAACTTAGGTTTGACAGAGAGTTTAGACAGAGAGGGTTAAGTAGAGTCTATAAAGGCCTGCTCAGGAAAAAAAAAAATTCTAGTGACAACTTTTATTACCTAATACAGTATCATGGTATGGAAACGGTTGCTAAGTGGTATCATTTGGGGGAATAATGACAAGAAAAGAAAAGAAACTGGCCCATATTCTAGAAAGACACCTTTACTCCCAAATACTTTAATCCGTATTTGGTTAGCCCCTTGGATGTAAGGATAAAGTTGTCAACTCTATATTTTAAAGATATACTTATTTTTCTGGTCACCTTGACCAAGCACCTGACAAGAAGCAAGTTAAAGGAGGGTTTGGGGGGTTTTCAGAGGGTGCTGGCTATTATAGAAGAAGGTTTGACAGCAAACAACTCCACACTGGCAGGCAGGACCAAAGTGGTGTTCTTACCAGAGCTGGAAGTCACAGCAAACAGACAGAGAAGTAGGTTGGGGTATAATCTTTGAGCCAACATCTTAAAAGATTCAATCCCTCTAGCTAGGTCCACCTCCCAGAGCTTCTATAACCCCCCCCCCCCAAATAGTGCCAACAACTGGGGACCCAAGTGTAAAACACATGACCCATAGGGTTCTTTTACATCCAAATTATAACATGTATTTACTAATCCATAATGGCAATATGTGGATATAAAACTCTTACAGTTTGATTTTCTTGAATTTATGCAAAAACCAGTATTCTAAATCATTATATATTAAGATAGGTAGATAGATATCACATAGAAATTCTACCTAAAAAAGCAAAGCACTGTTTTTTTATTGAAAAAAATTCATACAACATATTCTTATTACTGCCTCTCTCCTTCCCTAACTCCTCCCAGATCTGTTCTACCTCCTCACCTAAGTTCATGCCCTTTCTTTCTTTCTCTCTCTTTAGAAAACAAACATAACCCATTAAAAAAAAAAGTAGAATCAAAAACCACAACACACAGGCAAAAGACCAGTAAGTAAAAAACATAGTCAAACAAAGCAATATGAGCCAAAAAAGTAAAGGCAAGTAGCAGTGAGTTTGTTTTTGTGTAGTTCATCTATTGCTGGGCTATAGTTAATAAACCCAGTGAGATTCCATTGGAGATACAGTATTTCACTGCAGAATTGTTTTAGTAGAAATGCCTGGCATTCTAGGCACACAGCCTACTTGCCCAGCAATACTTCTAACAGAAGCTGGCTTGTTTGTTTTAGCCCCTCTGTCCATTTCTCTGCTCCCTTCTGCTCCGATTCATTCTTGTGTTTCTTCCTATAGACACGTTTTTTTCTTCTCCAGTATCCGATCTCTACCCAACCCACAGGGATTGCATATAACATTGCACATGACTCAAATGATAGAGAGTAGATACGTACTGCTCCTTCAGAGAACCTGAGTTCTATTACCAGAACCCTTATGCAGTGGCTTATTGTAACTCAAGCTCTATGGGATCTGGTCTTCACAGACACACAGACACACACACACACACAGACACACACACACACACACACTGAAATAAATCTAAAAAACCAACCAACAGAAGAAACAACAACAACCAAAAAAAGAAAAAAACATAAAAAACAAAACTTGATGCCTCACACCTATAATCCCAGAATACAAGAGGCAGAGGCAAGATGATAGATACAGAGCTCAATGGTATCCAGACTACATATAGAGTAATGGGGCAGCCAGGCTGACAGAGCAAGTCCTTACTTCAAAAACAGTACCAGGTCAGGTGTGATGGGGGAACACTTTTAATCTCTAGCCCTAGGAAGACAAGCAGGTGAATCTCTATGAATTGAAGCCCACTATGAGCTATGTAAGAAGTTCCAGGCAAACCAAGGCTGTTAGCATTTCCTCCAGGCTCTGCCCAACAGTTACTTAGCAATGACCCCATATGGGACAGGAGCCAGGCATATAATGACTCTTTAGGCTTCTCTCCTCCTCTCTCCCTCTCCCTCTGTCCCTCTTCTTTCTTCCCTCTCCCCTCTCCCCTCTCCCCTCTCCCCCCTCTTCCCCCTCTTCTCCCTCTCCCCTCTCTCCCCTCTTCCCTCTCTCCCCCTCTGCCCTCTGCCCTCTCCCTCTCTCTTTCCCTTCTTCCCTCTCCCCCTCTCCCCTCTCTCCCCTCCCTCCCTTCTCCTTCCTCTCCCCTCTCTCCCTTCTCCCCCCTCTCCCCTCTCTCCTCTCTCCCCCTCTGCCCTCTTCCCTCTCTCCCTCTCCCTCTTCCTTCTTCCTTCTCCCTTCTCTCCCCTCTCCCCCTATGCCCTCTTCCCTCTTTTCCCTCTTCCCTCTTCCCTCCTCCCCTCTCTCCCCTCTCTCCCCCCTCTCCCCCCTCTCCCCTCTCTCCCCTCTCTCCCCCCTCTTCCTCTGCCTCTTCCCTCTCCCCTCTCCCTCTTCCCTCCTCCCTCTCCTTCTTCTCTCTCCCCTCCCTCCCCTCTCTCCCCCTCTCCCCCTTTCCCCTCCCTCCCCTCTCTCCCCTTTCCCCTCTCTCCCCCCTCTCTCACTTCCCCCTCTCTCTCCCTTCACCCTCTCTCCCCTCTCCCACTCTCCCCTCTTCCCTCTTCCTCTTCTCTCTCCCTTTCCCTCTTCCCCCTCCCTCTCCATCTTCCCTCTCCCTTTCCATCTTCCCTCTCACACTACCTACTTCCTCTTACAAGAAAGGCTACATAGTAAGACCCCATCTCCAAGATAAAACAAAACAAAACAACATAAAAACCCATAATAATGCAACTATAGCATAGTTACATATCCAAGGGACAGCAAACAGCTGAAATTTTTTTTTCACACTGCTGAAAGTAGTCACCTTGCCTGCCCACCTTCCTCTTTGAAATTTCCTGGTAACAACTGGGGTTCACCCAAATGCCAGAGGCATGAAATCCTATTGCAAAATGAATTGAAGCAAAAATTTTATCTTACTGTGAAGGGGACTACAGCTATTGACAAGTCACCACCCACTTTAGGTGACTCCAGTGCTCAGAAAACTCCAGCTGCATTTAGATGCTCATGAGGAATAATTAAAATTCTGTATCACCATGTCCTTTCATTTAAAAAAATTCTTTTTAAATATCAGCTGCATTATAAAAATAGCTCTTCGTTTGTTTGGGTTTTAATGCTTTTAAAGTGAAGATTAGAGTTCAATGGTGTTTCAAAGCCCAGTGAAGTGGAAATTTCTGGTTTCTTTGGAGACCATACAACTGGTTGTGTCATGTGTTTTGCTGAAGAAGACACATGGGAGAATGTTTTGCTAAGAACAGACATGTGATTTTTTTTTTTCTGGAAGCTGCCTAGAAATAGGGCATGTAATGTTTTGTAATGTAATATTTTGTAATGTAATGGATGCTTGAGAGAACATGTGATGTTTGGAAAGGGTGTAAATATAACCCAACAGACAATGGACGATGCTGTGTGGCACTGGTTCACCTTGCCTTCTTCGCTGATCATCATTTGTCATGACTTTGCAGAGAAAAAAAAATGCACTGAACAACTTCTCATGAGAATCCGGCATCTTCTTGATGCTTCCTCTCTGGCCCATGGGCAGTGCCTCATGGTTTCTTCTAGACTGAGCTGCCCTTGCTGATTCATGAATGGTGTTTGTGAGTGGATTGAGCTCTGACTGCTGATTCATATGAACTGAACTGATTATATCCTGACAAGGAAGATTAGAGTTGAAAAGAACTGTTTCTAAACAGAGCCACATCCTCCTTTGCCCTTTTAACCTTTTCTTTCCTCTACCTCCAGTGGGTGGTGGGCTAGCAGGGAGGCTAAAGCATTTAAAGACCCTTATTAACTTAGATGCTGAAAAATCTAAGTCTAAAGCCCAGTAAAGTTAAAGTTGTAAGAATTAAATATTTTCAAACATTTTGTTATCTACTTAGCCCGTTTACCAATGGTTCAATTTTGAAAAAAAAAATTTTTTTTTTACGGGTTTCAGCAGGATGACAGCTCCTTTTGATATAAGCCCCAAATAAAATGTGTTGCTTATGAAGTTTTCAATCTAGACAACTGACCCACTCACTGCACTCTTCAAGTTTGTAAAAGAAGTGAGAGAAGAGGGGCCTGAAACCCCTTCATAAAACGTTATGATTCGGAGATCCTGGGTTTTCCTGAGCTATCAAAAATTACACATTAGTGGAAAGAAAATTGAGATTCTGAGAAAACTATGTGGTTCTTTGTTTAATTATAGACTTTATATAAAGTATTTGCATGTTCATAATTTTCCTGTCTTAAAATGGATTCAAAGTTAAGTGACCTCCCAACTAAGTTGTTACTTTTAATCCTGTACCAAAATGGCACGCTATAAGGACAAGCTCAGCTTCTCCCGTGTCCTTCTCTGTGCTTGACAGAGACAGAGAAGGCAATGTGGCTGCAGCTACTCACACTATAGCAAGTGTGACTCTTTCTGATTTGATACAAGGCTTTAATGTTGCTACACTGTTGTATATGTTCTTTAAAAAAATTAAATCTAACTTACATAAAAGATTAGACTATGTGTCTTTGAGTCTTTTGTTTGCTTCTTTGTTTCATTTCTGTTACTGTGAAAATTATCTGGACAAAAGAAACTTAAAGGGGGTGGGAGTGAGTTATCATGGCTCATAGTTGCAGGTTACAGTCCATCACTGCTAAGAAGGCAGTGAACTTGAAGGGAACTTGAAGTAACTAGTCACATGCACAGTCAAGAGCAGAGATAGAGAAGGAATAGTAAGCTAGTGCCGGCTCACTTCACCTTTTAGAAAATATAGGCTAAGACTCAACCTCTGGGATGGTGCCAGCTACTTGTAGTCTGGGCTTTCCCACATCGCTTAATTAAGGTAGCCCACCACAGATACAGCTGCAGGCCTACTTGATCTAGACAATCCTTCATTAAGATTCTCTTTCCAAGTGACTATCTAACTACTCATTAGGACAGAGGTTTGTCCTAAACAAAGGCTTAGGTGAAAGAAGAAACTGCCCCATTTCGTCTGAGAAAGGGCAGATTATTTGACTGTCTGCTTGGGTAGAATGGAGAAGGTACTGGCTATGAGGAAATCCATGAGAATTTATTGTGGCCCAATCTTCACAGGTTCTCCTTTGAGATTGTTTTAAAAAGAGATTAGATATACTGTGTATTTTATTAAGCAACATTTTTAGAACACAATTTGAAGTATGCTAAAGTATAAAAAGTAAAGTCTGCCCTTACTATCCCTTTTCCTCCTCCTCCCCTCCCTCTTTCTTCTGTTTGGGGACAGAGTATCATGTAGTCTAGGCTTGCCTCAAGCTCTCTATATAGTCAAGGCTGGTCTTGGACCCTGAATCTTCCTGCCCTTACTTCCTAAGCTCATGCCACCATACACTTGGCTCTGTTTTGTACTTGGTTCTTAACCACACATTCTGATGTCTTGAGAAATAAAAGTAACTGGGTCATGGCTTCATTGCTGGCTTCTGGACAGAGGTGGTTCTGTGATTGGTCACCACAGTCTGAGCTTGTGGGAGCTGAAAGTAGTTTGTCTGATTCTTAGTGACTGGAGTAGTCACTGCCACTGTCCAACATCTAACAGACAAAAAAAAAAAATCTATCAAAGAAACAGATAAAAGAAACTAGTATATTTATGAATCTGTGTCCTCAAGATGCATTCAGGGAATCCCCAGGAATTGACCATGAACAATATAAGTTTTTGGCTTTTCTAGGGGATATATTTCAGGTATGTTCTGATCCATTCTTTAAACTAGCAAACAGAAAACTAGTGAAGATTAACCAAACACATGAAGCACCCCCACCCCACCCCACCCCCAAGTCTCCAACTTTACTATTAGGTCTCAAATTCCATCTCATGTCAGATATCTATTCCAGTTATAATGAATGAAGGAATGAATGAGTGAATGACAAAGAGAATGAATGAGTGACAAAAGAGAATGAATGAATGAATGAATGAATGAACGAACAAGATTGGGAAAGGCCAACTGATTTATCTTCCTTTTGTGAATTCTATGAGATCTCAACAATATGGCAGCCTAAACAAGACCCACACAATGACAATACCAGCTGACATGCCAATGTGAATAGAGGAAATCTCACAAGGCACTGATGCCAAGAGAGGGAGAATAAGTCTTCAAGACTGATCCCCTGATAGGTTACTTATCACAAGTGGTCACCCCTAACACATGTACATAAGAACACCACCAAATAGATTCAGTACGTTGTGTGTATGTTTCTAGTGTAGGTAAAAAGATTAGACTGTGTGTCTCTGAGTGTTTTTATTTTTAGTTTCATTTCTGTTCCTGTGAGAAAATATCCTACACCACACAAAGGTAGTTCTGTACACACACATGCACTCACACAACACACTTACACACATTCATGCACTCACACTCACTCATATGCACATACAATCACACAAATACATACACACATACACTCATACATACACTCACACACATTCATACACACACTCATGCCCACACTCACATGTACACACAACACAAAAATCAACACACACTCATACACACATATACTTACCCATAAACATATACTCACACACTGCTACTCACATACACTCATACACACACATACTCACACACACATGCACTCATACATACACTCACACATACTCATACACACACTTACACACTCATATAGACATACTTGTGCACATACATACACACTCATACATACACTCACACACTCATACACTCATGCACACACTCATGTACACACTCACACATACACACATCTCTCTCACACAGACACATTTACACACAGATAATGATAAAAATGAGAGAGGAGGAGGTTAGTAAGTTGAGACAGGGTAGGGAGACATGGAAGGAATTAGAGGGAGAGGGGGAGTGGAAATGATAGAAATGTGGTTCTCATATACAAAATTCTCAAAAAGCTTTAAATTAAAAAGGATGACAGTGGCCATCTGTACAAACATATATGCATCCCTACAAGGTACCTATTTGGTTTCTGTCCTCAAGATTATCATAATTACTGTGAGAGCTGATGTGCTCTGGCTTCATCTTGCAGATGAGAAAATTGAACTGTAGAAAATGTGAGTGACCTGCCCAGCACTACGCCCTCAGTCAGGTAGAGTCGGAATGGACTCCAGCTGCATACTACTGAGGACTCTGGAGTCCTGTTGTGACTCAGGAGAGCAGCACTGTGTGCTCCAGTTAGCCCAGTGCTTCCTAACCCACTTAACTACAGTGCACCTATTGGTAGCTCTAGAGCACAGTGCGGCAAACACAGAAACACATCGCTTCCTTGGTTCTTCCAGTCGAGTGCGTGATCTTGTAAACAGGGAGTGTGAGTTGTCAGTCTCTGTGTGTCCTATAACTTAATGTGAGTTGTCAGTTTCTGTGTGTCCTATAACTTCCCTATCAAATGAGGAGAGGAGAGAAGACCCTCCCTGTCTCTGCTAACTAATGCAAAACCACCATCTGGATTTAACTGGACCTAGTATTAAAATCTAATGTTATAATGCTATTTTATGGTGCAAGTCTGTGAGTGACCTCTAGTAGAGAAAATTAGACTGGCCTGCCTGTTGACCTTTCTCCCTCTCTTCCTTCCAACCTCCCACCCTCCACTCCTCCCTCTCTCCCTGCTTCCCTGCCTCCCTTCCCCTCCCCCTCCCTTCCTTGTTCCTTACAGCCCTACTTTTCTCTTGCTTTCTTTTCCTCTTGAGGCAGGGTCTCATATAGACTAGGCTGGCCTCAGACTCACTATATATACCTACAAATTCTGGGATGACCTTAAATTTCTAATCCTACTGCCTGTACCCCGAAGGACTGTGCACCACCATGGCTAGTTTAGGTGGTGCTAGGGAATGGATCCAGGACTTTGTACATGCTAGACAAGAACTGTACCAACTGAGATGTATTCCCAGCCACACATATAGGAGAGCAGAGAAGACAAGCTTGTTCCTCTGTGAGGCACCCACTTAGTTCCAATTTGTCCTGCAGAGCATGGAGCTCATATAATCTTTAGCTGCACTGTGAATTTCCACTTCCACCCATCAAGAACAAATTCGAAGTTTAAAAGGATGGTGGGGAGGGGAATGGTAGAGCACCAAGACCTACAGGTAGAAAGAGAGGCATTGTCACACATTGTCAATACCACCTTCATCCTGAGCAAGAGCATGGGCTGAGAAAATGCCCCTGGAACATTCTGGTGGCTTTGGTTTAACTTTACTGTTAGACAGTGCTGAGTGAGACACAGGTTCCATATAAACTCACAGAAAGAAGAATTGCTGAGCTGGGGCTGTCTGGGGTTTCTTTGGTGGCTGTCTCATTAAAATTCTGATTATTGTTAGTCTATGAGTCAGAGGCTAACAGAATCCAGAAACAAGCACCCATGCTTTGTAATTCCCAGCATCTGAACCACACTGCCAAATCTGCATTTTCTGGATGCAGAGAGCGAAGCAGACTTCATGATTTCACTTTTAGGTTCTAACATTTACTGAACATGAGTTTCAATATTACAAATTGACACAACTTCTAGACAAGGAAATGGTCCATGTTGGTGACTGTAAGGCATCATCCAGGTATCCATTCTCATGGTCTTTCAGAGTTGAAGGTACAACGTGAGATAAAACAACTGAACACATAACAGAATTCCGAGTGGGTCAATGAATGGCTTGAATTAATAAACTCGTCGGGAAATTATTCCTTAAAACCATGAATTCACAACTACAAAGCTTATGTTTGCTTTGCTATTATTAATACAATAAGAGGTTTGACTTTGACCCTGGGATTGCAAATGTGGAAAACATTAACAGTATTATATTGACATGTCAGAGCCTCTCTTTTTTCTGCATTAAACTGAAGCTTCTGATAAGTATGGAAGAGTCCCTGTGGCACCAAATGAAACTAAACAATTCATATGGACTAAGATCAAGGAAGTCTAGTGGGCTTAAAGTTTCCAGCTCTTCAATAAAGAGAAGCCTGTTGGGGACCACTGGCAGTTATTAATGTTTCAAAACTATAATTTAGGAAATCATTCCTTTTAAAAGTAAATACTAATCTCTGAGAAAATTCTGTCCTTTGTAATAAACTACATGGGAAGGGTTTCAAAAACATTTCAGATTCCTGCTGATAAAATGTCTTCGTATCATTGATTTGGTCATTTTGCTGAAACCACTACAGGTTTAAACTGCCTGAGGGTGAATTAGGAGGCCACAGTTGCTTCATTGTGATGTAAGCATGTCTGTTACAACAACAGTAAATATGTCATAGAACATTTTTTTTTCTTAGCATCTCCTACATAGGATTAGGTTTTGGACAACACAAAATAAAACAAGATATTTTGTCTTGGGAGTCATCAATCAGCCTCCTCCATGGGGAAGCAAGCAGCAATCAGTTGTAACCTGTGACATTTGCCAGCTACTCTGCAAGTCCACAAAAGACATATGAGCATGGAATGCCAGGTTGCAACCAAAAAGACAATCACAAAATCAATAAGCCAGTGGCCATAAATACTACAAAGAATGGAAGAAGAAGACAGGCTAGAGGCCGTTCTGACTGGTCATGATAGTCTAAGTGCACATTCAAAATTAGATATCCTTCCCTGTGTGGAAGTGGTTCTGAGTGCCCATCAATACTACAGTAGGAAACTCAGTGGTTCTCTGGTCTTTTTGCTGAAAGCCCTGATCTCGTCAAGCTTGCAGGATGAACTACATTCTCAAAGATCATTTTTGTTAGAGAAATAAAATACAATAAAAACCACTGTGAGTCATTGAGGCCTAATGAAAGGATATGAGATCAGACTATCAAGCTTGCAGTACAACTTACAGGTCAGTATTCGATGTCCTTTCGGGTAGTCTCCATACTTCTGCTTCTCTTTTTAGTTTTGGTTTAGACATTTGAAATTCTGTTTCTGTAAAGAGAACCTTAAACTTGTCAAAAAATGAAAAAGGGTTATTATCTCTCAGATCTTTCATCTTTATGTCTTTATGTCCTGTTCATGAATCTTTTCAGTCTTGGAATGGCAAATGCAAATTGTTGTTAATAAGGTTTTGATTAATATTTGGCTTTATATTTAAATACCTTTTAAATAGCTTTGTTTGTAAATTTAGACTATTTTATGTTTGTTTTCAAGTTCTTTAGACAGTTGGATTATAAAAATCCTAGTATGTACTTACATAGCTTTTGGTGTACTTAGTGAACTTAAAACCGCAGTGATGCTGAAGTTATTTTAAATGGTCCAAGGTTCTACACATTTAATAACATTTCATATTTAAAATCTGAAGTTTATGTAAAATGATAACAAGCCTTCCCAAACAGAAGATGGTCGTGGATGAAGGAATTATCTTAATATCCAAAACATAAATCTTTCCTAGGCCTCAAATAACAATACTAAAATTTTAATTATCATGATAATTTCATAATTAAGTCTCCTCAGAGCCAAGTCTTACCCATAGAGAAATTCTCTTTCCATCCCAGTAGACTTTAGTCACTTGTGTTGAGAGATTCCTGACAGGATGACACTATCAAAATTGCTATGTGTCTCCTTGACTCTTGTGCTGTGTGTGAAATTCCCTGGGCTTCTAAACCTGAAACTGAAAGTAATTCATTGATCATCAGGGAAATATGGGAGACAGTAGAACCATTTGTGAATGTAAAATGGAATAGCTGCTGTGGAAAACAGTACGTCAATTCCTTAAAAACTTAAAAGTAGGATTATTGCTTAGTTAACTTCTGGATAGATATTCAAAAGAACAGAAAGCGGGACCTTAATGAAATCTCTGCTCCTCTATGTTCATAGGAACATTATTCACAGTAGCTAAAAGGTGTGAGGAGCCCAGTTGCCTATCAATGAATGGAGACACAAAATGTGGAACTCTCTTCACCTTAGCGATGAAGGAATTTTAGCACATGCTATAGTGAGAGTGGATGGTGGAGACTGAATAAGCCAATCAAAATACAACAACAACAACAAAATAAATCCCACCTCAAACATTGTAAAATCCCCTTAAAATGTCCAAATTCATAGAAACATAAAATAAAATGGAAGTTTCCCGAAGCCGCAAACAAAGGGAACAAACAGAAATATTTCATCCGTACAGAGCTTTAAATGATGAATATGGCCAAAGCAGTATTGATTTTACCACAACTGAAACATTAGAATAAGAATGTAAAGCAAGTTTAATAATAACAAACTTTACCACACCAATGGGAATGTGAACAAGAAAGGGCAATATTTATAAAGAAGGCAAGTGGTGCCACTGCCTTGGAAAACAGCTCAATGGTTTCTCAAATGATTATAGGACTAACTTACAGCCTAACCATTCTATTCTGCTATATATCCAGCAGAAATGAAAACAGATGTCCACACAGAAATTTATGCACAAGATCACATTATAATTTTATTCAGAATCACTGAAAGGTACACTCCAATATTTATCAACCCAAAAGGATGAAAACATGTAATATGCTATCCACACAATAGAATTTAGTATTATTCAGCCCTGGAACTCAAGGAGCTTGCAGTTTCTGGTCAGCAGGCAAGAAGGAAACCATCACATTACCTGTATGAAGTTAAAATCTAGGATGGAGATCTGTGAGGGAGCTGCAGTCTCAGGACAAACTATTGCCCTCAAGAAAGACAGGCAGATGGAGAGAATCAAAGCTTACTGGAGCAAAGACTTCCATAGGAATCCATACTGGGGTCATAAAAACCTGAGCCATGATTGATGAGATTGACTGCTAGGGTCCTGAGCAGAAAGCATGATAATTAAATCCTTCCAGGCACCCAGTCTTGAGAGGATGCCTCACACTTCTGTGGGCTTTGCTCTAGGAGCTTTGTTTTAGCTAATAAATAAATAAACAAACAAATAAATAAATAAATAAAATAAGAGGAGGAGCAGGAAAAACAGGAGGAGGAAGAGGAGGAGGAAGAGAAGAGGAAGAGGAGGAGCCCAGATAATTCCAGGATCTGGGAAGATTGATAGTGAAGTAAGAGAACTTAGCTCATAACAAGGACTGCCTTGACGAGCAAGTGTTTCACCAGACCTAGCCACCATGGGTGGAGAGAACCCCTCTCTCTAGTCTTTACAGGAAAAAAAAGATATACTGATACAGTCAGCCCAAAGGAAGGGACTGTGCAAGAGTGGGAGACAAACACTGACAACCATTCAGCGCGCAACCCAGAGGCATGGGCCAATGAGATGACAAAGACTTTCCACCTCGGAATTTAGAACCACTGTTATTACAATGTGAAGGGTTCTAATGGAAAGAACCGATGTTGTGCATGAAGGAATGGACTCCATGAGTGGATAGGGTAGATTCTGAGTGGACACCCTGAATGGGTAGGACCATTCTGAATGGTCACCCTGAGCAGATAGGGTAGATTCTAAATGGTCAACCTGAGTGGATAGGACCATTCTGAATGGACACTCTGAGCAGATAGGGTAGATTTTGAACAAGAACCGGAAGAAATGCTAGACCTCAACACACCGTACAGAGATGAGTCTAGGCTCAAAAGCAGATTGCCCACAGCTGAGGAAATAATCTCTGAGCTGGAGGTGTGCCGGTAGAAACTTCCAAAAGTGCAAAACAGGAAGGAAGACGACAGAAACAAAGATGGAAAGGAATATCCTGACCATGATATTGTCATGATGTCACAGGTGTCAATCCGACTCTGAGAAAGAAACACCAGGAACAACAATGGCTGTCTACTTGACACAAATCAAGGTCAGACACCCAACCTCAGAATTCAGAACTCAGAGAACTGCAAGGAATTAGTTTGAATTACTTACTTCATTAAAAATACTTTGAAACCACCAAACAAAAAGTACACATAGAGGAACCCATGGCTCCAGCCATATATGTAGCGAGGATAGCCTTGTCGGGCATCACAGGAGGAGAGGCCCTTGGTCCTGTGAGGGCTCGATGACCCATTGTAAGGGAATGCCAGGACAGGGAGGCAGGAGTGGATGAGTGGGTGGGGGAGCACCCTCATAGAATCAGGGAAGGGGGAATGGGTTGGGGGCTTCCTGAGGGGAAACCAGGAAAGGGGATAACATTTGAAATGTAAATAAAGAAAATATGCAAAAAAGTTTTTAAGTAAAAAAATAAAAATAAAATACTTTAAAAACACTACCACTACCAGAGCAAAACAAATAAGCAAAACAAAACAAAACCCGCTGACATAGGCCCAGCATATTCAAACTGCAGGAAAACAAAGATTGGATGAAGCAGAAACATGAAATACTGATTCACACACTAACATGGATGAACCTTAAAAATGTGAGGAGGAGCCTGAGTGACAAAGGACAGCACCATAATTCTATCCATGTGAAAGCTAGGAACAGGAAAAGTACAAAGCTGCTTACATAGGCCCGGGTGGGGGTGGGGTAGCAGCACACAGAGAAGCAGGGGAATGGTAGCTATAAGGTTCAGGATATCTTTCTTTCTGAGGAGACAATAAAACAAAACACACACAAAACAACAACAACCAGGGAGGTGATTTGCTCATACTGCTGATTTATAAATTTCAAATTTCAATTTTTTTAAGCAGGACTTTTAACCTTTTTTTTTTGAGTGTTTTAACCAGTTTTACAAATCAGAAACAACTTCAAATTGTCATTTTTATGCATTGGTGTCCCAAATTTGGTTTACCACACAGTAGGGGCTTGTACCTTCTTAAATTAGGTGTGTTGCTTTCTGCTTCTTTTTATTACAGTCTGTGGGGGTTTCTTGTTCTACTTTTCTTGTGTGATTATTGAGGGCAAACATATTTCATGCCTGTGGGCGGACCCATCCTAATCTCTGTAATCTCTTCTCTGCATTTTATTTTCCCATGGCAGAGAAGTGGCTGGAAAGAGTCTACCCCATCCCAGCCCAGTCATTCCAATAGTTTCATGTTTCAATTTTAATTCTGTTTTGATTCACTGTGTTTCTTTTACTCCAGCCATCGAAGTGCATGTTTCTGTACACGAAATTGGTTGTTAAGCCTGTGTGCCTTTAACTTTTGAAAGCTGAAACATTTCTCAGTGCTTAGAGGGAATGCAGTGAGCTCATTCATGTTGGTCTGGGCTGGAGGACTGACTGAAAATCTGTCGAAAAGTTTGTCCCATTCTTTTGTACATCATAAGACATTTGAGACCATTATGTCTCTAAGTCGAAATACAAACAAACTTGTTTCTACTTCCCAGAGTCATAGTGTATTAGCTGCTTTTACATAGCTGTTACCAAATATGTATTGGAAACGGCTTGAAGAGGGAGAATTTATTTAGACCCACTATTCAGGAAATATCAATCCATCGTGATGCATGGGGCACAGTGATTTGGAAGGCTGGGGTGGCTCAGACAGTGTTGGCAGGAGTCAGCACTGCTCTTCATGAGCTGTCAAACCAAGAATCAGAGTCTAGAAGCAGCCCAGGCTACAACCCTCAAATTCCCACTATAGCCTCCAGTGACCCACCTCCTCCAGACAAAGTTCTGTAACCGTCCAAAACAGTGCCAGCATCTGGGGACCAAGGATTCAAATAGATGAGTTTGTAGGCTTTTCACCTTCCAACCACAATGCAGAGGCCGGATGCTAGGATGTATGCTAGCCCTGCCCCACCCCATGACAGGCAGACAGACACACACACACACACTTAGACACACACACACATAGACACACACACACACACCAGTTCTGCACTGAACAAATTAGGTTTCTAGCTTGTTGGCTTCTCTTCTCTCCTTTTGTGAATACATACATACCAGACATGCATGGATGCAGGAGCTTAAGGAGGGCAATGGTCCTTGAATATTTTAAGGCACACTGAAGCAGGGGCTCACACCTTCTGCCCCATCTGATCAGAGGATGCATTCAGCATCTGATGAGATGACTTTCAAGTTTGAAAGTTTTTAAGTTTTCCCGAGGTTACAAATTTAATCTCTTCATTTCAGCAAAAACTTTTTTTTCCCTTCTTTTTTGTTTGGCATAATGTACTAACCAGGAAGATGGCTTTATTCAGCGGGACATTCTAAAGCACTTAGTAAAACAGCCACTTGACATTTAACACCTCTCCCCCTTGGAAACAGATTTATCTTTATCAGGATTTGAAGTGATAAATATGCCGAATGTAAATGGACACCTCATGGTGACTTCGCGTGGTTATCTACCCTGTACCACTGAAGTGTAATAAATAGATACTTTAAATACTTGATCCTAGAGGTCTCTTCTTGAACTCGAGTGTAAGCTATCTAAACAGTTGAAAAGAGATTTATAGTTATGAAGAGGCCTCTATGTCAAGGAAAGTTTTATGATATTCTATAATAAATTAGCAATAAATGGATACAGGTGACTCTGGAATTTATGAACTTTAATGCTTTAATACCGCACTAAAGAAAAACTAATTATTAAGGTCCTAAAGGGTAATATAAAAATACCATCTACAAATTGTCAAATTAAGCCATTAGTCCTAGGTATTTGAGGTAGTTTTTTTTTTTTTTTCCTTTTAAATGTCTCAGTCTGAAAGACAGAAACAAATAAATTGGAAAAAAAAAAAAAACCATCTCACCAACTAGCAGAAAATGGTCAAGCCTCTCAATAGAAACTGTAGAATTTAAAGTTAAATTCTAAGACTTTTTTCTCCTTCTACTTAAAAATAATCATTCTTTCAGCACATCAGTGAAGTGATATTTATGTTGCCAAAAAAAGATTAATTTCATTTGATTCTCACATAGTATTTGTTGAATATTTTTCCTCAAGTGCTCATGAAGATGTCTGCATTTGAGAGGTCCCAGCAAAGTTATCTGAGTGGAAAAAAAGAAACAAATGTAGGAAACATGAAGGTTTTCGAATGGCCTTTTCTGCAAGAAATTCCAATCAAAGGCCTGCGGGTAGGGAGGCATCTCCACTTTCATCTTTAGTTTATCATAAGAAAAATGAACTCACCCCTTTTATTCCTAATTTGGACCTCACCAGGAGGTAGATGGGTTTATTTCCTGGAGAGAAGATACTTTTGTAAGAGACTGCCTGTTAGGTGACCTTCCAGTTTCCTGTCTCTCACCCCTCTAAAATCTGTTCTCCACACTAACACCAAAATGGTTTTACATTTAGGGAGAAAGCGGTTTGATGGGCTGTAACTCCCTTGTCCTGGGTCTGTAGTGAGGCTCAGTCTTCCTGGCTTCCAAGAGTGGTTGTTCCTGCACAGGGGTAACCGGCCATGCTGGAGGCATGCACTGATGACTGACCATGCTGGAAGCATGCTCTGGGCTCTCTTTTCCAATGTTTCCCCTTTCCCCCTTGTTTCTTCTCTTCTTCTTCTTCTTCTTCTTCTTCTTCTTCTTCTTCTTCTTCTTCTTCTTCTTCTTTGTTTGTTGTTTATTTTTCAAGACAGGGTTTCTCTGTGTAGTCCTGGCTGTCCTGGAACTCACTCTGTAGACCAGGCTGGACTCGAACTCAGAAATCCGCCTGTCTCTGCCTCCCAAGTGCTGGGATTAAAAGGCGTGCACCACCATGCCCAGCTTGTTTCTTCTCTTCTAAAAAAAGAAAGAAAGAATAAAAAGCACTAAACTCTAATGTCACTCTCAAGTATACAAACTATCCTGTCATAATCAATTGCTTTCTGGATACTTCCTTGCCATTGGATCCCTTGCCTTATGCCATGCACTTTGGTCGAGTCAGCTTGACAGGCTGAGAGGCTTGGAAGCTACTCACGAGGCAAAGAGTTTCACAGAAACTCACCTCCTGGAGTCTGGCGTCCTCTCTAACCCATATATTAATATTCCATTCCCGAGTTAGTCTGGTGTATGGATCCACGTGCTCTCTTTTAGTATTATCCTATTATAAGTGCCTTTTAAGATTGAATTCTGACGTAGTAAAACCTTCGCCAGTGTTCCAATGTCCTAGAAAGTCCTTGAGCAGACCATGGGCTTGGAATTCAGGAAGAATGTTGCCTATTCAGTGACATTCAGAATTGCCTCTGGCATTACACTATCACTTTGAATAAAAGCTAGGTCACTGCCCTACACAGGAATTTACCATCTTTTAGGAAGAAGGAAGTTTGAGACCTAAAGAGGAACCAGAATAGATACTTAGAACTATAGATAGCTGAGTTACACCCATACACACGTATTTACAATGGCCTAAGGGAAAGGTGGACTATACAATAGACTAAAATAGGAACTATGGCAAGGGCACGAAGCCCTTGACCCTGGCTTCTAAGATTAAGAGGATCTTAGGTGGAGCTCTTTTTGACCCCAGTTGTTAACAATGAATTCTATCCCAGGTGGTTCCTGTTAGACCTTCTGTGTTTGTATTCCTCTGTTTTGTGTAAGAATCCAGTAACCTCTTTGTACCTTGCTGGTGTGTCACCCAAACTTCCTTATTTTCTTCTGTATAAAAAGTTTGATGCTCGATTTGACAAATTACATTCAGATTCTACACAACTTCTCCTGTGTGCATCTGTCTGTCATTCCATCTGACGCTTTGCCCACCAGCGACTAGAGACCCGTTCCACACAGACAAAGGGGCCCAGAGGGTCTGCGGCAGCCTTAAACTTGACTATGTGTACAAAGGTCAGTTTCACTGCTTGGTTGGAAACTGGGAGGCAGAGACCTATTTCTCCATCTTTTTGTTCCCAGCACTTAAGTATATAGTGGAAAAATAGTGTCAATTAATGGCTTATTGAATAAAAAATCTGGAGAAAAGATATTAAATGGGAAAGGGGTTGACTGGTTGGTGTGCCTTTCTTCCATATATCTGATGCTAAGGCCAAAGAGAAGTCTTAAGGAACGGAGGTGTTACCAGTGAAGAGGGCTGGAGAGGTCTCAAAAACAGAGCCCAGATGCCGCATATGTCAATGATTCCAGGTTCCTATCACCGCCCAAGGAAGAATTCAGAAAGTGCACAAAGAAAGGGATTGAAGAAAGTGTAACCCAGAGGGAAAGTACACATTTCAGGGGTGAGGGAGGGTTTCTTGAGAGACCTGTGCATTATCTTTGAGTTTGGGTGGCTCCTTAAGGGCAAACCAACTTTGAGGAAGGGGAGGATGATCATGAGTTAAGGCAAGGAAGAAGATACATAGACATACATGATAGAGATACAGATACATACAGATACAGGTACATGTAGGGGTGGTTCTGATGCTGTCTTGTTCTCCAATTGGTTCTTGACCTGTCAGTAAAGAGGCTGTAGACCAATTACTGGGTGGAAGGAATATGTGAGACTTCTGGGTCCCTGGTGGAAAGGAAACAGCTGCAAGGGAGAAGAAGAGAGTTTGCCAGGTTTCTGATGGAGAAAAGTTGACCAGACATTGAGGTCACATGCAGAGCTGTGGCCTGTGACCTCTTCTATAGGCAGGTAGTAGGAAATGTCACCAAGCAACTAAGTTTAGGGCAGGTGGGAGGTGTGGAGATAGGAATATTAATAAGGGCATGCTTTTCCAGGCAGGAGATAGTAACACCAGCAATTGTGTCAGAAGGCAAGTTAAAAATGGGCGACCTGTGTGCTTGTCTTCTCTCCATGGATTCAAGGGACACTGGGTTAGAAGCTGGGTTGGGGATGGTAGCAGGGCTTGTTCCTGGAGCTTAGTTACAGGTACATATACAGATATAGATGATATAGGTAAAGGTAAGGACACAGATATAGATGATATAGGTCCAGATATGGATACAGATATAGATGATATAGGTACAGGGACAGCTATAGATGATATAGATACAGATATAGATACAGATACAAATGATATGATATAGGTATAGGTACAGATACAGATATGTATGATGTAGGTACAGGGGTAGATATAGATGATATAGATACAGATACAGACGATATGATATAGGTATAGGTACAGATATAGATGATGTAGGTACAGGTACAGATACAGATATAGATGGTATAGATGATATTGGTACAGGTATATGTTAGAAACAGATATGGATGACATAGATGATATAGGCATAGATGTAGGCATAGAAACAGGCATAGAAGTTATATATCTTCTATCACTTTAGCTTCTCTAAAGAATCTTGCCTAATGAGGTGGTCTTCTGTCATTTGTTTGAAGGATTGCATGGTACAGCTCTGCAGATGTATCAGCCTACAGTCACAAGACAGTTTGTCTTTGTTTTCTTATGTCAATCAAGACAATCACAAAGGCAATCAGTATATTCATATTTTCCCTTCTTCCACAAGAAGTCACTTAATCATGATACAGAAAAGAATATACATTACCTCAGATTGAGAGGTTGCTATTGACTGGTAAAAACTAGTTAGGAGACCATAATGACATTAATGAGAATAATGTCATTGGAAAACACAGCTACAACCTTAAAGGAAATAAGATTATTTATCCTGAGCCATATGTGAGTGACCATGGTGTGGAAAATGGATTCAGGTTGGTTCAAGTGATATATTCTGACATGAAAGTGATGATAGGAGCTTTTTCACAGCCACAGAACAAAAGAAAGTCACAGATTGTCTTAGTTAGGGTTTCCATTGCTATAGAAAGACACCATAACCAAGGCAACTCTTATAAAGGACAACATTTAATTGGGGCTGATTTACAGGTTCAGAGGTTTACTCTATTATTATCAAAGTGTAAGCATGGCAGCACCCAGGCAGGCATGGTACAGGAAGAGCTGAGAGTTCTATATCTAGAAGACTGGTTTCCAGGCAACTAGGAGGAGGGTCTGAAAGCCCATGCCCACAGTGACACAATTCCCCCAACTGGGCCACACCTCCTAATAGTGCCACTCCTTGGGCTAAGCATATTCAAACCACCACACAAACCAACATATTTTTCAAATATATTGATGAGACCATTAATAAAATGAATTACTGCTCATTGGGAAAACATGCTATTGATTTTAGATATTAACTGATGATATCCATAACTTTTGACACATAGCTAGTTAGTGGCCTGTTAATATATTGCAAACTTTTGTTTTGGTTTTCTGATAAATTTCTTAATATTTTAAAAAATCAACATGTAATTATATCATTTCCCTCTTCATTCTTCAACCCCCCCCAACCATTTTGTTCCTTCTCAAGTTCCTGACATATTTCCAACTTATTTTTCTTTAATAATTATTGATATATGCATAAAATATTAATACAATCTGCTGAGTTTAGTGTTCTTTGCCAACTTGGTGTTGAATGCACAGTTAGGGGGCTTACCATAGAGAAAACAAATTCTCTATTTCTCAGCTAATTTTAATCCCCTTCTCTGCTAGAATGCCTGTTGGTTTTGCCATTGTTCAGGTCTTGTTTGTGCAGCTCTGTTTTTGAAGTACCACGGGTGTAGTTTCCTTGTTATTTCTAGAAGATAGAATCTCAAAGAGGATGTTTTTGTCATCTGGCCTTTACATTCTTTCTCTTCCTTCTTCTACCATGTTGAGTGTCAGGTGTAGGAATTGTGTTTTAAATGTATCCAATGGGGCTGGACACCTCATATTTAGTTTTTCCCTATATTTGACCAGTTGTGGTTTTCTATAGCAGTCTCTGTCTACTGCAAAGATAAGCATCTTTGATGAAGGTTGAAGAATACTCTTGTCTGTGTCTATGAAAGGATAAGTATTTAGGATTCAGTTAGCAGTTATGCTGGTTTAATAAAATGATGGCAGTAGATTCTTCTCTTAGATCAATGACCTCACCAGCCCCTCCCACTAGCCCTAGGGAATTAGCTAGGTTTTCAGTACCAGACATAATTTTGTTGGCTGAGGCTTTTCAAAACCTACTTTAATAAGGGTTCTTAAACACTTTAATCCATACAGAGACAAAGTGTGGATCAGAGACTGAAGGAAAGACCATCCAGAGACTGCCCCACCTGGGGATCCATCCCACATACAGTCACCAATCACAGACAGTATTGTGGATGCCAACAAGAGCTTGCTGTCAGGTGCCTGATATAGCTCTCTCCTGAGAGGCTCTGACAGTGCCTGACAAATACAAAGGTGGATGCACTCAGCCAACCATTGGACTGAGCACAAGGTTCTCCCCAATGGAGAAGCTAGAGAAAGGACCGAAGGAGCTGAAGGAGCTTGCAGCCTCATAGGAGGAACAACAATATGAACCAACCAGCACTCCCCCCCCCCCCCGCCCCAGAGCTCCCAGGGACTAAACTACCAACCAAAGAGCACACATGGAGGGACCCATGGCTCCAGCTGCATATGTAGCAGAGGATAGACTTATTAGACATCAGTGGGAGGAGAGATACTTGGTCCTGAGATGGCTCAATGTAGGGGAATGCCAGGACACAAAAGTGGGAGTGGGTGGGTTGGTGAGCAGGGGGAGGAGGGATGGGATAGGGGGTTTTTGGAGGGGAAACCAGGAAAGGGGATAACATTTGAAATGTAAGTAAAGAAAATATCTAATAAAAAAAAGGAAGAAAAAAAAAAAAAAACCACACTTCAACCTCTCTTATAGCCACAAACCAAAGGTGAGGGAGGAAGATCACTAATAGGATAAGGGGGATGTGGACTTAGAAGTAGCTCTTTGAGGCAAATCTAATCTTCATTGTCAGCAGTCCAATCCACTAGCTAAAAACCAAACATGAACCAGCAGCAGCTCCATCCAGAAGAAACCACAAGGCTCCACTGACTTCACCAAAGTAGCAAGAAACACCAAGAACACCACCAGAAGTTCTTTGGTGCATTTCACTCAAGGAAGTTACGGCAAGCAAAGATCAGAGAGGAAAGCAAGCCAAACCAATGCCATAACATTATCAGTGAAGATCAGCATCAGTGAAGGCCATTGAAGACCAGCAAGGCAAACTAATGCCAGAGTGTCATCCACTGTCTGTTGGGTTGTACTTACACTCTTTCCAAACATCACGAGTCCTCTCAAGCATCTGCTCCAGGAAAACATCACATGTGCCTTCGGCAGGCAGCTTTCAGAAAAGCACCACATGTCTGTGCTCAGCAAAGCATCCTCTCATAAGACAGCTTCCATTAAAACATCACATGACACAACTGGATCTCCAATGAACCCAGACATTTCCACTTCATAATTTCTCTCATGTTGAGTGGGCCTTAAGCCCAATTAGAATGTCACTGTAAACTGACAAGATATGAGAGTCACTACTGCATCCTTAGGGATATCTTGCAATGCTGGTCATTGTTTTGGTTAATAGGCATCGCATCTGGGTAGAACTATGAATTGCTTCCCTCTCTTGTTAACTTGCCCAGCATCTTCTGGTACTATGAAAGCTAGCCTTCAGAACGAAAGCTTTCAACTCATATCCAGCTTAAATCCTTCCAATGTACACTGTGTCTTCAGCAATAGAGATTTACCTCTGTGAGGCAACCTAGAGCAATAGCAATGGCTTACATTGTTTGGGAGTTTCCTGGACTTCCCTGATCAACAACACAGATGGCAGTTTCTTACATTAATTACTGGGATCTTTGTTAGATGGTCTATGGCACAATCAACCAGTTTAATAAGGGATTATTTTAAATATGTGATATAAAGTGGGTAGCTCAGGAATTATATGGTAGAACATCTCTGTATAGGACAACGAGTGTCCTGTAGTCACATGACTACAACAGAATGTAGGTTCAATGGGATATAGTAAGAACTACTGTACCAATGTCATTTTCATAAAGTGACATCATTTACAGGTTATAACCAATGAAGGAAGATTGAGAAGGGCAAGCAATACAAAACTGTTTAGAATATTTGCAAATTCTTAGGACTCTTTTTTTTCCAAAACGTGTGTGTGTGTGTGTGTGTGTAATTATGTATACCTTCATTTTAATCAGCTTTCCCAAGTCTGAACTTAGTTGGCATAACTAGCTAACTAGCAGCAATCACTGGAGAGACAGATTAGTGGACAGGAATATTGGATGCACAAACAACAAGGTTCCCAGAACTGTGCATGCCTATAACCCCAGCAATGTGTGTGTGTTGTATGTAGTGTGTGTGCACATGTATATGTATGTTGTGGAGGGTGTGGAGGGTGTGCATGTGTTGTGCAGAGTGTATTTGTGTGTGTGTTGTACAGTGTCTGTGTGTGTGTGTGTGTGTGTTGTGGTGTGGAGAGTGTGGGTGTGGTGTGCAGAGTGTGTGTGGAGTGTGAAGACTATATGTGCATGTGTGGTGTGCAGTGTATGTGTGATATGCAGAGTATGTATGGATGTGGGTATGGAGAGTGTATGATAGTGTGTAGTGTATGTATGTATGGTGTGTGTGTGGTGTGTAGAGTGTGTGTGTGGTATGCAGTGAGTATTAGGTCTGCAGTGTATATGGTGCTAGGGTGTGTGTATGTGTTATGTGCACATGTGTGTTAGGTCTGCGGTGTGTGTGGTGTGCAGAGTAGGTGTGGGCGTGGAGAGTGTATGTGTGTGTGTAGTATGCAGTGTGTATGCACCCAAGTGCATGCATGTGTGTGTGTGTGTGTGTGTGTGTGTGTGTGTGTGTGTATGGTGTACAGATGGAGTCAAGAGGATTTCTAGGGCCTGGTGACTGCCAGCTTAGCTCCAGGTTCAGTGAGAGATCATGTCTCAATGGAATAGTGTGAAGAGCAATCGAGCAGGGACCTAACATCCTCCTGGCTTTTGCATAGATACACATACTGCACACACATGTGCACATAACACACACACACACACATGCACACACACACACACACACACACATACAATACATACACACACACTGATTCCCACTCCATTAAAATGACTATCCTCTTCCAAAAACAGAAGCTGAAAAACAGAACAAAACAAAACAAAAACAGAAGCTGAGACAAGAAAAAGTTTGGATAGTCCCAGCTTGTAATGAGAATTCATTTTTATATATAATGTCTAAGATATATCACCATGCACAATTCTGGTGCATGTGAATGCACAAGAATAAAAATATCCTTAGCATTTTACACATTTGGCTTTTTTCCCTAAACACAATAAAGGTGGAAGACAGACTTTCAAGTGTGATATCTTGCTACAATCCTATTTTCCTTTTCATCTATTACTAATCCCAGGCATGAGTCAGGGTGCTTCCCAAAGGCTGGGTGTGCAGTGAGCACACTTTGTCCAAGGCATTTTTAAAAGGCTGCAGTCATTGAGTGGAAGTTCAAAATAGCTTTGTGATTCTGAAATGCACAGATTGCACTAGGCCAAGTGTGAGGATTGCTGTTGTGGAGACAAACAGAGATAGTAAAGGCCATGAACCGTTTTAATATTGGTCTATCCCTTTGAGGAAAGGACTAATCATTCCTTCTGATATACTTTGAATTCTGTCTATGCATGCTAAACTTTATAAACCCTGTCTTACTATTATTTTTATTATGTATTTTATTATATGTATATGTTCATATAGATATTTGTACCCTTTCACAGTAGTGAGAGATAACTGTCTAAGCTTTTTTGGCAATTTGAAACTACACGTCTCATTTTTCCTTCTGAGTCCATTAGCTTGAATAGTATCATATCACACATCTTTAAGCCATTTACATTCTAACAACTGTCCATCAGCTCAGTCATTTATTCAAAACCTCCTGTTTGTAAGGCACCATCCTAGGTATCTGGGTGGAGGATAAGGTACAGAAATAATAATGTAACATGGAAGGTGAAAAGTGTTCTGTGGAGTTGGGAAGATGAACTGGGAATTTATTCTGACAGCTATAAACACAGGCAAGGCTGGAAAAGGTGAAAATAGAGGTGTCAAGGGGCTGGAAAGCCATGGCTGGGCCTTTCCATCAAGAAGGAGCTGTGTGGGGGTTGACAAAAGAAAGTCAAACTCTGCTAAACCTGAAATAAACCTGCCCCAAGCTTGACCAAGTGTAAAGGGACACGCCATGAAGCAGAACACTCCTCTGCGGGGACTCTTGAGAGCATACAGAAAATGGTCATTCATCAGTTTTTGAGCAGGTCAACAGTGAAAGAGTTTTCCATGTTGAATCTGAAAACAAAACATTCTGAGTTGAATACAGAATCTGATATTAACAGATTATTAAAGGTTGTATCAGTAAGGCTAGGGGCTGGAGAAATGTAGTTAAGAGGGATTGTTACTCTTCCAGAGATCGTGAGTTTAGTTTCCAGCACTCACATGGGGTTATAAGCCACAGGGGATATGACCTCCATGGCTGTCTGCATGCCCATGTACAAACACACACACACACACACACACACACACACACACACACACACACACTACACATGCTCGTAAGTAAATAATAATAATATCAATACATAGATGATATAAATGATGCATAAAAATTTAAAAAGTAATAGAAGGTGAATGCAAATACAGAAGTGGATGCTCACAGCCATCCATTGGATGGAGCACAGGGTCCCCAATGAAGGAGCTAGAGAAAGTACCCAAGGAGCTGAATGGATTTGCAGCTCCATAGGAGGAACAACAATATGAACTAACCAGTAGCTCCAGAGCTCCCTGGGACTAGACAACCAATCAAAGAAAACACATGGTGGGACTCATGGCTCTGACTGCATATGTAGCAGAGGATGGCCTAGTTGGTCATCAATGGGAGGAGAGGTCCTTGGTCCTGTGAAGGTTCTATGCCCCAGTATAGGGGAATGCCAGGGCCAGGAATCAGGAGTGGGTGGGTTGGGAGGCAGGGGGAGTGGAGAGGGGATAGGGGATTTTTGGAGAGGAAAGTAGGAAAGGGGATAACATTTTAAATGTAAATAAAGAAAATATCTAACAAAAAAGAGAAAAGAAACAAAGAAATGTTCAACATCTTTGACCATCATAGAAGCCCAAATCACAACTTCTCTGAGATTTCATCTTATAGGGTTCAGTATGGCTAAGGTCAAAACCAAACATGACAACCCCAAAAATATAAAAGGTGAATGTAAAAGAAAAAACAAGCACACAAGTGACTGCAAAGCCTAGGAGGGAAGAGCAGAGATAGGCAAGGTAGGGACAGAGACAGGTAAGTGTAGGGGTGGCTGGGCTTCTTGCTGACAAGTCGTTGCTCATGAAATGTGTGACTATGTGTCTGGAGGTTTCCTACACTTGCAGAGCATCAATGATAAGAGACACTGTTGTTGCTGTGTTTAGCATCGAATCAAGAGTATTTCCATACATTTCCAGGAACTTTAAACCTTGATCCATTAGTACCCTCCTAGGTTCTAATAGCTTCCTTTGTTATATTAATAACATAATAAGGATATCTCAAGGCTGCTTCATGGGGGTGAGAATCTGTTATCACTTATGTGCAGGGTGACACACTTTACAGCTTCTCCCTCCTTTCTTCCTTTCACATTTCTTCTGCCTCCCCTTCCTTTCCCCCCTCCTCCTTCCCTCCTTTCTTCTCGCCCTCCTTCACTTCTATGTTTTAGTGTCTTTGGTTCAGGAAGGTATTCTATATGCTACCAAAGAAGAAATGTAAACACTAACCAAGTCCACAGATCCTTTGAACTACAATGGTGTCCTGTCTGCAAGATATGGGCAATGGTGGCACAGAACTTGTGGGAGCAGCCAACCAATGTTTGATTTGACTTAAAGCTCAGTCTGTGAGATGGAACACATATCCAGCACTCCTTGGGTAGCCGAGAACCTGAGACTAGATAGCCCAGGGTTCTAGGGTAAAACCAGCAAACACTACTGTTCTAAACAAACAAACAAACAAACAAACAAACCATAACAATAAAATTAGTTCTAAACACATTGTGCTACAGTTATAGATTAATGCCTGGCTCAGCCATCATCAGAGAAGCTTCCTTCTGTAGCAGATGGGAACAAATACAGCTTGGAGAGATGGAAATCTCTATCAAGTTGAAGATAGTATACTCACTGAATTTCTGCTGGTGGAGTCTTGATGCTGAAATTGTGGTGATAATCCACACAAATGTCCCAGGAGCTAAGTCATCTCTATGATAAAAGGGACCCATGGTCCTGTGTATTGGGGGGGGGGAATACTTTCTTCTTGAAAAAGTACAACTGTTTCTCTTTTCTTTCATGATATATATTTTAATAAAAACTTTTATGCTAGAAAAAAAAAAGACAAGAGAAACAAGCTTCATGGAAGTCAGTTTCACAAAATCTAAAGTGCTTCTTAAATACTTTCTATTTGACCCAGCAATCCCATTTCTAGGGAACAAAATCTCCCCCCTTTCTCTTCAACATAACGTACAGAGTGTAACATTTTTATAGCAATGAAACACTGAAAAGATCTTCAGTGAACTAGAATGGAGAATTTTAATATGACATAAGAGCGCCTTGAAATTCTGTGAGCCAATAGAACATATGAAGTTGTCTTTTGCATACTTGTTTAAAAAATCTTGGAGGCACAATGGATAAATTGTGATCTCTATGTAAACAAGACCTGTGGAGACATGGAAAAGACTGAGACATGATACCATCAACTACTCAGCTTTGGGAGAAGAACAAAAGGAAGAGGAGGAGGAGGAGGAGGAGGGGGAGGGGGAGGGGAGGAGGAGGAGGAAGAGAAAGAGGAAGAAGAGGAGGAGGATGGAGAGGAGGGCAAGGGGAAGGTGAGAGTTGATCTTGTTATGTATTGAATGACCTACTTTGGCTCTCATACATGGGAGATACACACTACACATGTATCAAATACCACCACTTTTTCTTCATCACTTGAACCACAATAATAGAAACCAGAGACTGGAGAGATGGCTCAATGCATAAAGAATCTCAGTTCAAATCCCCAGAACCCACATGAAGCCACTATAGGTAGCCATAGTTCCTATAGTGAGGTGGGCAGTAGACACAGGGACATCCCAAAAAGCTGGATGGCCAGATAGCCTGGCATAAGCATCAGTGAGCAACAGAGAGATCCTGCCTTAAACAAAGTGGGAGGAGGGAACATCATCACCTGATGTTCTGCTCTGACCTCCACAGGAGTGCCCTGACATTAGTGTCTGCACACACACAGGCATATACACACACATATGCATACACATGCACACATACATGCACACAGAGAGAGGAGAGAGAGGCATGCACACACACATGCATGCATACACATGCACACATGCACAGAGGGGGGGGAAGGGGAGAGAAGCATGCACACATACATGCATACACATGCACACATGCACAGAGAGAGAGAGAGAGGGGTGAGGGAGATAAAGGCATGCAAACACACATATGCACACACATGCTATACATACACATGCATGCACACTTTTTTAAATGAATATTTAAAAACCAAACACCCTAAATGTAATGTCTTTTCTTGCAAATTGCTTTCTGAGTCAGTTACCTGGCTGGTGATAAATGTAAATAAGAACTTTTTCTTTCTGTAGCATTTCTCCATCCCTGCTTGCTACACTTTCTATTGTCTTCAGTCATTTACACTGCTTCTCATTTTATACCTAACCTCTACCTTTTGCTGTCAGAGTGTGTCTTTTTAAAGTCCACTATATAAAAAGAAACAGGAGACCAGTGTGGGATTGTGCTTAGGACTAAGTAGCATACAGAAAGCCTGTCCTGCCCATGTTCGGTTTCCTTCTAGGAAAGATGCCAGTGGCTCTGTTTTCCCCACTTTAAGGAGTCTGCTCTCCCATTATGATTTATTTAATGCTACCTTATGTCTCTTGGTGCATCAGGAGTATTTGCTGGTGTTACTGGTGTGTTTTGGATACCAACTTTGTGGACAGCAACAAGCAGAATTTTCTTTAAAAAGACCATAATTATACTTCTTTTATGTTTTTAAAAAAGGCAGCCTAAAACTTAAATATTAAACTGAAAATTAAAAACATGTGGCTCTGTCTGGGCCTCACATTTGATTGGGTAAATGTGTGTATAAATTACACCTTTGACCTGAAGGTACTGCTTGCTCATTTTTAGTTTATGATTACCTTGAATCAGCATAGAGCCTTGTAAAAGCATACCCATGCAGTAGTCATTCATTCCATAAACTCTATGAAATAAAACCCATCTTTCAGGCTCAATGAAGTTCAGAAGATCCGGGTCTTCCCTCCTATAAATGTATCACGTTGCATTTACTGCCTAATAAAGTCTCAGAGAACAAGAGTTGCCCTTCTTTTCACAACCTGATCCTTCACAAATTTACAAATGTAATGCTTTAACCTATTTGAACTCCACACTGGCTCCCTGAGGGAAGATGCAGGCAAGTGAAGGTGTCTGTTCCCGGTTAGCTAGACCAGGCCAGCAGTATTCAGAATCAGGGGAGGCCGCCTCGTGCCTGGGGGTACCACTGGTCTCTGCTGAAGTTCTGTGTAGCTGGAGTTAATGAGGTTAATACTTCAAGGTCACAGCAAGAAGACAGAGAGAGAGATTGGGTACTGAGAAGGCATACAACAGGGACCTGATGCCAGAAGGCTGGGTCACCAGGCAAGGGCAAGGACTGTTATCAAGCTGGAGGCCAACTCTGTCTGTAAACCAAACAGAGATAAAAGTTAAGGGGTGTGGGAATGGGTGACATTGTTCCCTGTGGAGGTGTTTGTTCTTGCCCAGCCAGCACAAGGCTAGAGGGTGTTTTCTCTGCAGAACATTTTGCTTTGGACCCATCTAATCCTGGGAAAGGGGTTTAATATTGTACACAACCCCAGAACACGTTGCAGTAACAAGTCTGACACGATCTTACTTCTCTAGAATGTACTGGGAATAATAATTTTAGTTTACTGTTTTTTGCTTGTTTTTTTAAAAGGCTTGGAAACAAACTTCCAAGTGGTTAAACATGTAAAGAAGAAGTATCATAATTTTATATGTATAACTAGAAAGTGCTCTTAGATAAAAATAGAAATTTTAGATCAATGATGATAGATTTTTGGCTGCACAATTCAGAGCATTGTGATCTGGAGCAGCAATACGGGAAGTTTACATGGAAAGTAAGTGGAGAAGAGAAAAAAAAATCAGGAAATGGCCTTCAAGATGATTCAGTGGATAAAGGCACTTGCTTGCTGCACACATTCACTTCCTAGAACCCAGGTAAAGGTAAAAGGAAAGAACACTCAAAGTTGGTCACTTGTGTGCTATGGCACATGTGCTCTCAGTCAGACATCATGTGCACACACACACACACAATAGTAATAAAGAAAGAAAGAAAAAGAGAAACTAAAGAAGGCTAAGTGTGTACCCAGTTGGCCCAGTGCTTGCCTACCAGCATGGGTGAGGCTCAGGGTTCACTCCACAGCATGAAGTAGAACATGTTGGTGCACATTCATAATTTCTCAGCATGTGGACAGTTCAAGGCCATCCTTAACTGCATATGGGTTTCAAAAATAAAAGAGGCCCTGACTCAAAGGGGGTGGGGGGAGGGGATAACAAAGAAGAGCAATGGGGTGTGGAGGGAGGCACGATTCAGAAGAACTCCTCTAGAAACGAGGGCATGTGCCCCACTCAGCACATGACTGAGGAAGCCTTTCTCTATTGCAGAGGTTTGCAGATTATCCTTATACAAGGTCGGACATTTTCTAAATTGTCTGGATATGGTATCCATTCAGAAAGACAGAATCAAATGATTAAAGCTGTTTGCTGAGCACCTCAAGGGATTGCTTCAGTTCTCATAAAATATGAATGGTTAGGGTCTAATCGCACCAGCTTCTTTCTCGTGAGAACACAGCTCACCCACCAGCAGCCTCAGAATGGTGGCAGTGGAGTCTATATTTGTCTTTGTCTTACTCATCTTCAAAATAAACCATGGAAAACACTCATAAGTTCCCAGTGACCTTAGGTTTATTTCTTCCATTCTCTAACAACTCAGCATCTTATAGAGAACAAGCCGTTCTAATCAAAATCATGGCAATGCCGTCAAAGCGAAGGCTACCCTCACAGACAACTCTACAAAAAGGGCCCCCATTACCAGCATTTTAATTCAGGTGAAAAAAATCAAGTATTGTGTGTGGTTCTTTGTGGGAACTCTAAAGACTTGAAGAAAATTATTACAGAGATGGTCTGTGGAAGGGATGGAGGTCAAGGAAGGAAACGGTGACAAACTGGAGTTAATGAGAATGTTCTCAGACGACTAAATGCCCTGCCCTGTCTTTCTCTCAACTTCACTCCCCGTGGTATAAGATTTTATCTTATAAACATATAGCTGAACCATACCCACCATCCTATGGTACTGTTTGAGCACCATAAGTTAAGGATCTGAAGCTGTTAAGGGTCTTTGATTAACACTTAGAAAGAAAAATGCATCCTAGGTTTGGGAATTAAAGTGCTAGTTGATCTGTGTTTTACAGATGGCTCTGGAGACCTCTCTGTGTCTCTGAGGCAGATGAAAAACCATAATCCTCTCTCCCCCCTTTGGCGAAGACTTATACAGAAAAGCTTGCCAGTGAAAAGTCTGTTTGCAGTGGTAATGTGCTTGCGCGAACATTTTGGGAAATATTTGCTTATTCCTCACAACAAATATTTGGCACAGCCACTAAGTCTAAAATAGTAAAACCGGCATGGAAGTATTGGAGAGGCAAGCTGTAAATAGCACATTTCAATGCAGCATTGAGTTTGGAATTATACTGAAAGTGTAAGAAACACTTCCGTCCTCCCAATGCTTCCCGGAGAAGAGGTAGAAATACAGACTCATCAAGACAGTATGTAACTGAACGCAAAAGCGTGGAGTGGCAAAAGACACTTTGTTTTCAACTCTGCTGAGAAAAGTAAATTTTCTTTAGCTTATTTGGAAAGTTCCTTGCTGTGGAAGGAGAAAAAAAAAAAAAAACATGACAAAACACCAATCCATCAGTCAGAGGGTTACAAATAGCTCATCTTTACTTAGACCCCTGCTTGAACTCCATCTCCTCCACTCATTAATTTTGTAACCTTGGGATGAGTTGGTTTTTTGTTGTTATTGTTGTTTTTGTTTTGTTTTGTCTTTTCCCCTGTGAGTATCCCATTCCAAATGAGGACAATGATATGACACTTACTTCAAAGCCTCAGTCACCCGGGAATACCAACATACCTACGGGAATGGCTTTTGTTTCTGTCTGGTTGTTACTTCTAGAAACATTTGGAGGGAACACAGCTAAAGCTTTCATAATGTTTTGTCTCCCAGTTTAAGCAACTCAGGGACTTGGAACTATTTTCTCCCTGTTTTCAGACAGAGAGAGAACAAAACAAGCAAAGTAACTGGGAAGCTTAGTTCAGAAAAAGAGTTGGCTTTAGGAATAACGAACCGAAAAGATGTGTTCTAGACAATAAGCTGATCCACCAAACTACTAGCTGATTAACTGGCAACTCACTCGAAGAATCTGCTTGACGACCTTAGCCTTGATTTGTACTTACCCAATGGGCCTAGTCTCACCCACTGACTCCACCTCTGCCTTGCAATGGATATTCTTAAGTCACCAGCCTCTGCCTCAGTCCCTTTCCAAATCCTCCCACTTTGAGACTCTGCTGAAACTCTGAAATGGTAGTTCTCTCTGGTTGCAGCAGGTCTAAGAAAAATTTCTTGTTTTGACCAGTCAAATTCTGGGGGTTTAAAGAGAATTAACAATACATGCCTTGACCTCATCTTCAGCATGCGTTGCAGTATTCTGGAGACTGGAATTACAGCATGTTTGTCCTTGTGACTTACAGAAGTCTATTATAACCTCCTCAAAGCACTCATACAACCTTAGCTCATCATGGACGTGTGAGTTTTCTTAAATAGGCTTGTTGCTTGAAATATCCGTATCTCTTTGGAAGATTTACTAATGGTAACAGTGTAAGGGGTTTTTGTCATGTTGCTGCTTTAGATGGCTGACTATGTTCTTATATCCAACAGTGTGTGGTCCTCCTTTCGTTGGTGGATGTTAATCTCAGCTGTCAATGATGTTTGGCTCCTAGAGACTCAACCTCTCCATCAGTCTTTACATTCAAACCCCTTACTTGGTATAAGACTATCATGTTCTGCTTCCTCTTACAAACTGTGCTGGCTTCTTTATGGAGCTTCAGGGACTACTGAGGAGTCTACCACAACTTTGTAGTGGGAATGAGAAACACCACTAAAATACAAATCATATGTTAAGTAACTGGTTATTTTCTTTTTCTTTTCTCTCTCTCTCTCTCTCTCTCTCTCTCTCTCTCTCTTTCTCTCTCTTTCTTCTTGTTCTTTTTTTTTTTTTTTTTTACACTGCAGATTTTATCCCTCTCCCGATCCACCCTCTGACTGTACTTTATCCCATACCTCCTCCCCACTCTCTGTCTCCACAAGGTTTTCTCAACCCCTCACTCCCCATCCGACCAGACCTCTCCACTCCCTGGGGACGCCAGCCTCTTGAGGGTTAGGTGCATATTCTCTGACTGAACCCAGACCCAGCCATCCTCTGCTGCATATGTGTTGGGGACCTCATATCAGCTGGTGTAGTATGCTGCCTGGTTGGTGGTCCAGTGTCTGTGAGATCTCGGGGGTCCAGGTTAATTGAGACTGCTGGTCCTCCAATAGGAGGACCTCCTCCTCAGCTTCTTCCAGCTTTTCCCTAATTCAACCACTGGGGTCAGCAGCTTCTGCCCATTGGTTAGTTGTAAATATCTGCATCTGACCCTTTCAGCTGCTCATTGGGTCTTTTGGAGGCCAGTCATGATAGGTCCCTTTTTGAGAACACTCCATAACCTTCGTAATAGTGTCAGGCCTTTGGGTCTCCCCTCGAACTGGATCCCACTTTGGGCCTGTCACTGAACCTCCTTTTCTTCGGGCTCTTCTCCATTTTTGTCCTGCAGTTCTTTCAGACAAGAACAATTATGGGTCAGAGTTTTGACTGTAGGATGGCAACCCCAATCCCTCACTTGATGCCCTGCCTTTCTGCTGGAAGTGGGCCAATAGAACAAATCGGCAACTTACAGATTGGGAAAAAGTTTTCACTAATCCCACATCTGATAGATGGCTATAAAAGAACTCAAGAAGCTAATCACCCCCCCCCCCCAAATCAAACAACCCAATCAAAAAATGGGGTATAGAACTAAACAGAAAATTCACAACAGAGGAATCTCAAATGGCTGAGAAGCACCTAAAGGAATGTTCAAAGTCCTTAGTGATCAGGGAAATACAAATCAAAATGACCCTGAGATTCTACCTTACAACAGTCAAAATGGCTAAGATCAAAACCTCAGATGACAACACATGTTGGAGAGGATGTGGAGAAACCATTGCTGGTGGAATTGCAAACTGGTACAACTACTCTGGAAATTAATCTGGAAGTTCCTCAGAAAATTGGAAATAGATCTACCTAAAGACCCAGCTATACCACTCTTGGGATTATACCCAAAAGATGCCCGCCAGGGCACAGAGGCACGTGTTCCACTATGTTCATAGCAGCTTTGTTTGTGATAGCCAGAATCTGGAAACAACCCAGATGTCCCAGGACAGAATGGATACAGAAAATGTGGTTCATTTACACACTGGAATACTACTCAGCTATTAAGAATGAGGACATCTTGAGTTTTGCAGGAAAATGAATGGAACTAGAAAATGTCATCCTGAGTGAGGTAACTCAGAACCAAAAGGACATGCATGATATGTACTCACTAATAAGTGGATATTAGCAAAAAAACAAAAAAACAAAAAAAACCCAGAATACCCAAGATACAGTCCACAGAACTCAAAAAGTTCAACAAGCTAAAGGGCCCAAGTATGGATGGCTCAATCCCATTTGGGATGGAGAAGAAAGCAATCACACGGAGGTTTGTGGGGGGTGGAGTGGAAGGAAGGAAGGATCTGGGTGGGAAAGAGGACAAGGATGGGAAGAGGGGAACATGATCAGTTAGGGAGAAAGGACTGAAGCCCTGTTCTGCTGAAGCCCAGAAGTAGGAATGGAAGCAGGCAACCTCAGGAGGTGGGGGGGGGGGGGAGGATCCTCCAAAATGTACCAGAGACATGGGAGGTGACTCTCACTCAAAGGGAGGGACTTTTGATGTAACTGGTCATTTTCATTTTTCCTCTTACATGTAATATACTGTGTGGATAACAGTACTTTTTAATAAGAATATTAATGCCATGCTATTGTATAGTGTACTATTTTTAAAAATATAAGAAAGTTCAACAAAGATATATACTGTATACTTTTATTTTTGCAGTGCTGAGAATTAAGTTCAGGGTCTTATACATGGTAGGCAAGGACTTTACCTCAGAGCTACACCCAAGCCTTCATTTATAAACCAAAACAAAGAACTAACCAATTGTGAATTTATTAAATAACAAAGTAATATAATTTATCATCACATCTTTCAAAGTTCTAGCCAAGACCAATAAGGGATGAAATGCCGCATCCAGAGATCCCTCTGTGTTGACACATTTTTGGTTGTTGTTGCCTTTTAATGTTTTTTAATTTGGTGCCTTAAAACGAGATGCTTAACTATTGATCTGGTCGGATACCATTTACGGTGTGAAGTTTATATATGTCAGCATGAAAGGGGGTTATTTCTCTTAACACTTTCAGTGACACGTCTTAAAGACCATAGCCATATTGGGAGGGATACAAAGGGCAGAGTGAAAAAAATATTTATAGCGTATGACAGTAATGAAAAAAAAAGTAATCACAAACCAAAAGTACACTAAACTGGTAGGACATAGTTTACATTAGATCATAAGAATGAATATCAAAAATACAGGCAATATTTTTGAGAAAAAAACCAGCAGTAAAAATTTATTTATAATACAAACCAGATACTCCAAAATAATTTGTGGTTTACTTAATTCTTACCGTTCATCCCATATTCTTTTGAATGAGCTGAAGGAAGGCACCCGAGTAACTACCTCAGCTGGTTTTGATTTTGACTCTGAGTTTCTTGCAAGATGAAAACTCTAGTCTCTATAACAAAAAGAGATGGGATGTCATTTTTAGAAATTTAGATTTCCCCCTCAATATAGCTACATATTAAAAAGAAATGTATTACAATAAGTTTCTATATTCCCAAATTATCTTATTATTTTGGGGCAAACAATAATTGCATAGAAATTCCAGATAGAGGATGACCATGCTGGCGTTTATATGTGCAGCAGTGTATACTCACAGAAAACCATTGTCGTAACAAAACCAGCTGCATGTAATAGAGAGTAAATGATTTACAAGGTTGCTATGAGAAACTACTCTATTTTGTATTATCGTAAAAAGCACAGAACTGAATATTTGCATGACAAACGGAAGAATCCTGAAATTCCAAATGCAAGTTGGCTTTAAAAAAACAAAAAAGTTAAATGGATACTAAGGCTGGAAGGTGATTGAAAGAAAGAAAGAAAGAAAGAAAGAAAGAAAGAAAGAAAGAAAGAAAGAAAGAAAGCTCACTTCACTGGAGAACACTAATGTTTAGAATTTGCAAAGTTAATACTTGTCCAACAGTTGAAAAGAGGAAACCTACTAGCAGGGATCTAAATACTTGGAGTAAAGCTAGTTTCTGTTGTAAACTTCAATGGCACTGAGAATGTACCATAGTCTGAACTCTATTTCACTTAAGCAGAGAAGGGGAGTGCATTTTTGTTCCTAAATGAAGCTTGACCCTGAAATTTGAACCACACCAAAAGCCTTAGAAGTCTGTGTTTTAATGTGTTTTATATATTTATCAATCAAAGCATCTGCCTGCCAACAGTGCACCAGAAGAACTGGCTCCCCTTTCCATCCCAACTCGGCTAGGAAACCAGTGCCTCTGCTTGCTCAGAGCCCCAGTTCTACCCAGACACAGCCACAGGTCACAGAATCAGGACTATTAGGATGGCCCACCCCAAGAAAGAGAGCTGGGTTCATGTGACTCCCTCTCAGCCATGGATGAAAGCCGAAAGCCAAAAGTCAATGCTGGGGGAGTCCTGGCAGATCTGATGACTATCAAGATGAGGCACAGGTCAGAAACAGTGGAGAGAGCTGTAAGAGTGGAGGCTCCAGGTGACAGGCGGAGATGAGCCTGAGCTGCCTCCGCATCAGTGCAGTCATGACATCTGCTGAGATCCCCACACTCCAGCTCAGGTCTCCAAAATGTGTAGCCCAGGATTTGCAATTTGGCTTAAGCAACCATGAAATTTCTCATGTCTGATTTTGCTCCACTTATATCAATATAATAAAACCATTCTAAACAAATTAGTTGCCATAATTATCTGGTTCCTGCAGCTAAAGAACCTCTAATTATGTACATATGTGTTAATTATACATAGCCTATACAAAACATAACAATAGATTATGTAATTATATAGGATACATTCACGAATTATGACACGGTAGCATCCTGTGGAATATTTATAAAATTGTATGATATAGTGAATGTGTAGAAATTACACATAGTATGTATGTTTTATATTATACACTATGTTTATAAAATAAGAGGTTCTCACATAAGTCACCAGATCAGAGAAAGGTCCCAAAGGCACAAACTTCTATAGCTGAAAGGCAGAATTAGAGTCTCTTATAGTAGTTGTTACTTTAAGGTTCTCTTTGCTCCTCATGCTTTCTTAGAGATGCAACAAATTCAAGATTTTAGTCCAAGGAGTTTAGGGGTGAGTGCGCTGGGTGAACATGGAACATATTTCAAGTGTAATCGAAGACATATGTAAATGAGTGCAGTGCAGCACTGTTTGGTTTCTGTCCTCATGACTTTGCACCATCACCATAACACAACACAGTGACGCACCATATATTACACCAGAGAGGACCGCAGCTCTGAACCTTGGACCTCTGTGGTGCCTTTGCTTTGCAAATATGAACACCAATTTTGTCCATTGATGGGAATTGTCCAGTGAGGATGGTCGGCTCCAATCAGATGAGGACCAAACACTGGTGTTGGCGACAGGTAGATGTAGGATGAAGACAAAAATCAGGAGAGAATGGGGAAGCAGCAAGCATGAACAAGTTTGTCAGAAACATTTGCTCTTAGGAGAAGTGGCTACACAGGAAGGGGGCACATGAGAGCGCGCACGTGTGTGTGTGTGTGTGTGTGTGTGTGTGTGTGTTCAGAAAACAATGTTGGCCAGGTGTGGTTTTCCAAATGTTGTTTCTTTTTTTGTTTTGTTTTGTTTTGTTTTTTGAGACAGGGTTTCTCTGTGTAGCTCTGGCTGTCCTGAAACTCACTCTGTAGACCAGGCTGGCCTAGAACTCAGAAATTCACCTGCCTCTGCCTCCCAAGTGCTGGAATTAAAGTCATGTGCCACCACCGCCCGGTTTTTCTTTTCTTTTTGAGACAGTTTCACACTGCCCTGGAGCTTGTCAAGGAAGGCAGGCAGGCTAGGAACCCCTGGGGTTCCACATGGACCTGTCTCTACCTCTCTAGTACTGGAATCACAGGTGATGACCACCATGTCTGGCTTCTTTTGTTTGCTTAGTGTGAGCTCTTAGACTGAACTCAGAACTTCATGTTTGCAAGCATTTTACTGTCAGAGTGCTCGCTCACTTTCCTTCTCCTTCTCTCCCTCCCTCTCCCTCTTTCTTAGATAAATAAACAGGCCTAAGTGTTGGAGACAATTTGTATCACTGAGATTGATGCAATGGAGAAATAAACCCGTAAAGATGTAGGTAAGGGAAAGGATAAGTGCAGTTGCCAACAGCTAAAGGGAGGCAGGGAGGCAGGGAGGCAGGGAGGCAGGGAGGAAGGGAGAAGGGAGGAAGGGAGGAAGGGAGAGGAGAAGGTAGGGAAGGATGAGACCGGAGCCCTGTGTGCTTAAACCATCCTCCGGAACACAGACGGGTGTCCATCAGAACAAGAGAGGAGAGGCAAGGAGAGTGCTAGGGTTCTCTCAGAAAATGGATGGCTATCACTAGAATCCAGAAGTTAATTTTGTAAGGTTCCTCATCTGAACACGACTTCTCACCACAGCTGCAATCCAACAAGAGCCTAGATATTTTCTGTTCTGCTGGTAGAGTTCCACTCAGTTCCATGCGGTTAATTCTCAGAACAAAATTCACTAATGTTATCACTTCAGGCTTCTAGTAATGCATTTCTAACATTTAATTCTAACCTGTGACCAGGAACAGATAGGACAAGAGATCACTTTACGACAACACAGAAAGCCCCAGATCTTCCTGGGCTCCATCACTCTACTTCGTGGTATCTCTTATCCAGAAATACGAGTTCAGGTCACACTCAGGTGCGAGGTAAGAAATATGTAGCTAATGTCATCCCCGTTGGGTCCTGAGGACCTCTTGTTTCCCTGGCATCTGGGACTTTCTAGTGGCTACCCCTGTAGATACCATACCCACGGGATAGGTATGGCCTCCGGTTGAGGGATGGGGCCACCCACCCATCTCAAAAATTTTAATTCAGAATTGTTCCTGTCTAAAGAAAATACAGGGACAATGAGTAGAGCAGAGACTGAAGGAAAGGCCATACAGAGACTCCCCACCTAGGGATCCATCCCATCTGCAGACATCAAACCCAGACACTATTGCTGATTCCAAGAAGCGCTTGCTGACAGGAACCTAGTATAGCTGTCCCATGAGAGGCTATTCCAGAGCCTGACTGATACACAGATGTGGATGCTCGCAGTCAACCGTAGGACTGAGCATGGGGACCCCAAGGGAAGAGTTAGGGGAAGAACTAAAGGAGCTGAAGGGGTTTGCAACTCCACAGGAAGAACAACACTATCAACCAACCAGACCTCCCAGAACTTCCAGGGACTAAACCACCAACCAAAGAGTACACATGGAAGGACCCATGGCTCCAGCTGCATATGTAGTAGAGGATGGCCTTATCTGGCATCAATGGGAGGGGAGGCCGTTGGTCCTGTGGAGGCACAAGGGGACAGACACTAGAGTGGTGAGGTGGGAATGGGGCGTGGTGGTGAGGGGGGAGGCATAGGGGAGGGGAGGTGGGAAGAAGTGTGGAGGGGAAACTGGGAAGGGGGACATTTGAAATGTAAACCAATAAAAAATGTAAGGTATCCCCCCCCAAAAAAAAGTGGTATGTAGCTGTTGCCCTACTATTTGCTGACATAGTTTCTATCATGATCCCCTGTTTTTCTTCCTATAAAGACCCAGAAAATGCCATATTAGGATACATCTAATCATTTGGGATTTAAATCGTAAATAGTAATACAAATGGAGTTTCAGTTTCCTCCACCTAATCCTCCAGGGAACAAAAACTAAAATTCACATCAGGGCTGAAGCTGAGGGAGGCTCAGGGAAAAGTCCAACCGATGCCATCCCCATTGTTGCCCTGACAAACCAAGTCACAGGTAAAAGGAATCCCATCATAGTCTTTGTTCAGGTCCCAGCCTGAAGTACCCTTTATGCCAATCTGTGGGGGTCCTTGCCAGTGTCATAGCCAGCAGGGAAATGATCCACAAAGAGACAAGAAGGAACATTCAGTTCAGCCCAACTTAGTCAATGCCAGACCAAACTTTGGGAGTCTGATGCCAGAGGTTTACTGCCAGCATATTTAAACACAATTTAAGTACAATTTGAAAGAATAGTTTCCTGGTGCAATGCAATCCTAAGTACACAAAGAGGCACAACAACATTGAAACTCACCTCCGAGTACATGTCATTTCTTCCAAGAAGATGAGTTCTAAAGACAGGCTACCTGTATTAACTAAAGATCCTAGGGAAGGATCTGATGTGGTCTGCACCATACAGAGGTCTTTTGTGCTATTAGCCACTCCTGGCCCTGGTTGTGGTTGCTGGATATGGCCACGCAGATTAGCAAGCTTTAACCACTTCAATGTCTAGACTTTATGCATTGTATTTTCTGCCCCACCCCTTTTTAAAAGACTGGATCTTACATTAATTCTAGGCTGGCCTTGAACTCACACCCTGTTAAGCACAAGCTGAACTCATGGTGTTTACAGTCCTTCTGCCTTGGCCTTCACATTACTCTGGCCATTACCTCTTTCTTATTGTCTACTTTGAAATGGGAGAATGGGAACTGACTCTTTTGTCCAAATCGGCTTTCCGTACCCTTTCCTTTTCTGAGGATCTAAGCATTGCTCACCTCACACTTGCCTGAAACCAGAAGGTCACAAGAGACTGCCAATTACTAGGAATGAGAAAGGCATAGATGGTGAAAGCTGTTATCAACTCATTACCAACCTTATAACCACATGAGCTTGTTAAGGCATGTGTTTCCAAGAAGTCACTGGGTTTGCCCTCCCAGAATAAATTTAAATTTAGCCTCGTTTTATAGTGTTTTCTTTGGTTTTGCAACAGACATCAGTTTCAGCTCATCACAGAGATTTATCTCCATATCCACTGAATTATTTTTTCTTCTGTAAGTGCCTTTCCTTATAAGATTGAGTAGGCTTTGATATAGTTTGAATGATGGCAAACTAGGCTTTTCTTGCTTTTTAAATCTGTTCAACTTGTATCATTTTAAGCAAACATTGACGCTTGAAGAAAATGTGTGAATACTAATGCATACATACTTAATAGATACAAACCTGAACCGTGATAAAATTTCATAGTTAATAAATTCTTTTTGTTTATAAAAGACTTTTCCATCTGGCACTGTTCTCAGCTCTGTAACACATGTTTAATGCTGATTGAGGTGATGGATCTGCTTTGATCTCCTGAATGAAAACCCAACAGTTGTCTACAAAAGAGGGCCGGTTAGCATTTCATTTTTTTTTTTTTTTTTTTTTTTTGTCACGGGAGCAGAAATGGTTAGTGAAGGCCTGGATGGCTCTTTTTCCACAGATAATGTCCATTAATACCCTTGAGTCTCTCTGCCATTTATGGACAACAAACACCATGGATTGCCGCTTTCTGGGGAACGCCGAAGGTTGCAAATCAGTCACTTATCTTTGTCTCTGTGCTCACACTAAAGCAGAGTTAGGCCCTGGCATCACATCGAGGATGCTCAGGTAATGTTTACAGCCAATTGAGGTACAAGAGTTGTTGAAAAGGCATGGAGAGCCTGCTTTCCAAGTGCACTGTTACATCTTGAGATGAACAACACTGCAGACAGTCTTGTGCTTAATCTTAGCTATCCAGACGGCTGTGATCCTTCTGATCAATACAAAATGACTGTAGTTGAAGTTTTCAATGGTCCTTTTCCATATTACAGTTAATAATATGTGCTTCAAAGGTGATAAGTTCATGCCTTAAGCTGAAATATGTTTTCAAATATTCAGATGGACTAGGTCATTGTTCAGCTTAGTTGAACATTGCTTCAGAAGAGATGGTTTAAAATCTGGCCTTGGGACAAGAAAAGTTTGACTCAAAATAACATCTCTCCATCCTTGGATTTGCATAAAAAATAATAAAAGAAATAAGATGAAACAAAACAAATGCATTTAAAGATTCAGTAAATAGAAATGCAGACACAACCTATTGGGTGAGAAACAAAGACATCATATATTTTTGAGAGTAGCCTGACAGTTAAATATTCTCCAGACTAACCCAGAGTCTAGAAATATACATTCCATGCAGATCTTTACTTTTTTTTTTTTTTTTTTTTTTTTTTTACAAAGCACAAGGACAAATGAATCAAATTTGTGTGTGTGTGCACTTATGTGCTGTACATGTGGAGGCCAGAGGACAACTTTATGAAGTTGGCTCTTTTCTGTCACTGTTATTAGGTTCCAGGGATTGACCTTAGCTCATCCGGCATGCACAGCAACTGCTTTACTCACTGAGCCTCCTTGCCAGTGAGGATAGTGGGTTAAAGTCACTTTAATAATAATCGTTCAGTAATAACCGAGATTCCAGTCATTGCTGACCTCTATCTAAACCAAGTGAGAGGTAACACTGGGAAGACTGAACACTTTAAGATGAGTCATCATGGGACAGCTGAGATTAGAGGAGAGAGAACTTAAAAACAATAATTCTTACTTTTCAGAAAGCAGGACTTTGAGAATCCTGAGATTAGAAGGTGCTTTCAAGGCTTAGGTGGAATTTTTTGTTTGTTTGTTTTAAAAACAAAAAACAAAACTAAAAAACCAGGTCTACCTATAGCTTGTGGGTTTGTAGAACCAGGAGTATGACTCAGCTCTTCTGATATGTTGGCCTATTGTCACTCACAAAATTCATTATTATTAAAGAAGAGGTATTAGGGGCAAGTATGATGGGAAGATGGCAAAGGTGTCTGTCCACAAGACAGATGATCTAATTCATTCCCCACGACCCGTGTGGAGGAAGAAGAGAATCAGTTGTCCTCCGACCTCCACTTGTGTGCTGTGGTATGTTCCCCATCTGATAACTAGTTAAATAACTAAATGAATATATTTTCAAAAGAGAGGTAATATTACAAAACACCCCCACTCTCTGTGCATGCTCATAAGGAGACAATTTGTACATCTACAAACCGTTGTTTATGATAGCTAAAAATTGGAAACAATTTCAATGTTCCTTGGAAGGACAAAAGATCAAATGGGGTTTATTCATCTTGTCCAATACCATATAGCAGTTGTCATAAATACATTCCTGTTATATGAATTCATATGCATCTATTTGGTTGAGGGAACAAAGGTTGTCTGACATAATATTATGAGACCATAATCAAGAAATGGAAAATCTTTTACATGAAACGTCCTTATGTGCAAATGTGTGCTCTGCTTCACAATTTCTTGCCCTCCCCAGCATCTCTTCATAGTTCAAAGAAGCTGCTGATAACAGAAGTTATACTGATGGCTATAAGGGAACTGTTCAAGGCTTTCAAGCCACTTGCCCTATGTGTAATTTCTTCCAAATCTTGAGCTGTTTGGTGTCGATTTCCTCAAGCAGGGCCAATTAATTAGAGTTACATTTGCTTCCTTTCTCTGATCATTAATTGCTTTCATTTGGGGGAAGAGAATACACAGGACATCTTGAAATATATACATACATATATACATATCTATTCCTTCCAAATTAGGGGATCCATCATTAATAAATTACATAAAAAGGAAATCTGCTTTAGTATATTTTCTGTACCCAATTAGGTAATTAAAATGCAATTTGCTTCTTCGTGCTACAGTTGGACTAGTTGGAATCAGGACTGGGAGGAGATGCCCTGGTGTTTGTTAGGACAGACTCTGATTTTACAGATGGCTAAAAGAAGGAAATTTTCTTCCTAAAGATACATAGCCAGCAATACGCAAACATGGGATTCAAAGCCAGGCTTCTGGCCCAGGCTTTGTACACTACATAACATATTGCCTCTCATGTATCACAGACTAAGTCCTCACTACTCCACAGGACTGATTAATCAGTGCAGTGATGAAAATGAAACAAACAACTTCTCAAATCCTCGACACTAGTCCTTGCTAGGCTTCAATGTGCCAAATAATTTCTTACTTAAAGCAAAGCACTCACATTCAGTGAGTGTCTGTATCTGAAGTTTGAAGGTCTTAACAATACCCTGGGAAAGGTTTTTGCTTCTCTTTAGCTTCTCCATCTCCATCTGGAAAACAATTAACACACCACCCATTACATAATGCATGCTAAAGCATTAACACGCTGGACCCAGTGGACTATTTAAATACTGAGTGTTCATAATTGTCCTACAGGAGAGCCACAAGATGTAAGCTTAGAGATGTGGATGTTCAATGGGAAAGCCTTCCAACGTGCTAGGAATAAACTCCCTTGTGGGGCTGTCTTGAAAGGCTCGGTACCTGCTGTTTTCATCCGTGGAATCTTGTGAGCTGTGCATGTGGTGGACAATGGTGATCACTTTAACTTTCTGGTCAAATTTTTCTCACTGAATCAAGTGTTTACAGTATAAAATTAGAATTCTCAACCTTTTCCTCCTATAAAATATGTCCTTTACCCCCAACGCCTTGTTTTTAGAATTGCATTAAAGATTTCTGGACATATCATTACTAATAACAAAAAAGAAAAAGAAATTTAAAAATAAGTAGCTGTCTTCCATTTTGGGGTTCTCTGTATTCACTCATATGATCTTTCCAACTTTAAAAATAACTACACATACACTTTAAAAGTGGTAAAAATCATTTTTAAAACTTACAAAAAACTGAACACTTTAGTAGAGTACTTTGATCTCAGGTCTTATATAAATATTATTATTTTTTTCATATGAGCCAATCATATTCTTGGCTTAGCTGACATGCTTTTATATTCTGAATGTAGTGATGCAATAAAAAAGAATCACTCTAGGAAATTACTTCTTTTTTATAATGCAATTCTAGACTTTCTTTGGCTCTTATGGTTTGTGTGTTCATTTGGTTCCCATGAGCAAAAAGATGCTGTTTTCTTATTCTGACTTAAAACTATTATGTCACGATTTCCTATCTTTCTACTCAGCAATATTAAACAATTTTGGCTCTAGCTAAGTTTTGAAAAAACTCAAATTTAGGTGTGATAAAAGAGAGGATAGCAATATCAATTGTCATCTCTTGAATTTAGAGCATTTTCTGTATTGTGTTGGAGCCTGTTATTGCGTTGCTGTGGACTGCTGTAGCCAACTTCCACCCTAGAAATGGCTGCATTTCAACAATGAGGGAAATGATACTTGTAAACAAGTTTATAACCATTAATAAAGCTTAGCAAACACCGTAAGTGCTTTAAAAACACAATCCATTATTATAATTGCCTATTGTTTAATTACAACCTCTAATAGAAATGTGAAACCTTTGAAATGCAGTTTATAAAACTAGGCTTAAATTGGATTTCAAAACACTTATTTTGTTTCTCTACAAGTTTCAGGTGTCAAATTATTTCTCTCTAGAGATGCTGGTGAAATTCCACCACTGACTGCTCCAATGTACTCTTTACAGATCCCTGAAAATATTTTTTCTTTAGAGTTGACAACTGCCAGCTCTGGGATCCAGATGCTATGCGCGCAGTGTGATGATTTTGTTCTGCTTTGCACACATGGCCTTTTCAAACACTGTCTCCCCGGGATGGAAACTCAGCTTGTATAACAGAAGTTTTAAAACCTGCCCGATAATAATAAACACAATACCTTATAGTTTATGACCATTTTAAGTTGGATAAAGCACATTCCTATCTATCATATTTATTCTCAAAATTAGTCCCATAAAGGGAGAAAAGCATTTAGTCAGTCAACAGATTGGTTAGCATGTCTGCTTAATGCTTAGTTCTCTGAAGTCCTTCAGGGATGTCTAATCTTTTGACATTGCTTCGAGAGCTGTTGTCTGTCTACAAAGTTCTCCCTGAAGAAAAGCACAATGCAGTTAAATACTCTCATAGCATTTAAGGTTGGGTTTGGCCTCATTCATAGCTATTGTTGGCCGCAGGTTGGATGTGCTGCCAGGAAGTGCAGTCCAAAGAGCTTCAGAACTTTCCTAGGAAGACATGGACGGAAATAAAGTCAACAGAGGTAGTAATGCATCTCCTGAGACTGAAAAGCAGAGATAGTGCTCCTGTCCTCTCTGGCCATGAAGTTGGGGTTTGGATTCCTGGAGGACTTGAGAGTGAGCCCTCAGCGAATGCTTTTGACTTGGACGCCATACACACAATTTAGAAAGGGGGGGGGGAAGACTAAATAGTTCCGTAGAATTATGGTGGCAGGCATGGGGGCCTGGTCTTCTGACGCCATCCCAAAGCGTCTATGATCTTTATTAAGCAAGGGAATCTTTATTAAGCTTTGGAATCTATCTGCATCCTTCACTTTTGGTCTGTGCTCAGGAGGAGGTCCCTTTAGTCAGTTGAAGGTTTCCTCTTCAAGATGACGGAGAACGGTTGGACGAAGTCTGAACTGTCACTCAAGAAGAACTACCACCATTAAAGGACACCAGAGCCCAGCTAGGACTGAACACACAGCTGGAACTGATGATTCCTGCCTTCTAAGATGGAAACCGGTTCTCTCCCAAGTGCGGGCGGTGTATAGGGCCCAGTGCCGCCTCCCAGAACCCCTTGTCGGCCTCTGCGGGCTCACAGTTTCCCCAGAACGCTGCAACCGACAGGTTGGAACCTCAGCACCCACGGTCCAGCGCGCGCATCCCAGCCTCCGCGTCCCGCACCGCGCGCCCCGTCGTCAAGGCAACCAGGGAGGCGCTGACCCCCAACCCCGCCCGGCCCCGCCCCTCGCGCAGCCCCGCTCAACATGGAGACGGCCAACCCGGAAGTGGCGCGGCCGCCGCGCGCCGGGCGATAGGAGCCGCGGGTCGCTGGCCAGGCCTCACCCGGTGCCGCCGCCCGGCCTCGGTTTGCCACCCGCGCTCCGCGTCCCTCCGACACCGGTCCAGGTCGGCCGCTTCCGCCCCGCTCGCCCAGGCCTGCGCCACTCTTGGGGGGAGGAGCCGAGGCGAGGCCGCGCGGGCGGGCGGAGGGAGCCAGGCCCCGCGGCCGTCGACGGTTCGTATCAGCCGGGTCGGAGGAGGAGCCGGGCCGCGCGGGGCGGAGGCCTGGCCCTAGGGGCGCAGGTTCCAGGATAGCGGCGACGCGGGGCGCGGGGCTGCGCGCGGAGGCCCGGAAGGCGCGGAGGTGATGTGGGCCCCTGTGCTTCTACGGAAGAAAGGGACCCCAGCAGCGGCGGCGGCCTCCCTACCGGTCCTCCTGACAGCAGCCTTTAGGGACCTCGCGGCAGCCCTGACTGCCCAGCTCACTGAAGTGCCCTTAAGGATGCAGTGATCAGGGTACGGGGCTCTCCCCGCGGGAGGGGCGCTGCCTGCGCTTCTGAACTCTGCGCAGAGAAAACAAAAAAAACAACAACAAAAAAACCAAAACCGATAAACAAAACAAAACAAAACAAAAAACCCAGAATGATGCTGTCTGAGCAAGCCCAAAAGTGGTTTCCAACCCACGTGCAGGTCACAGTGCTCCAAGCTAAAGATCTGAAGCCAAAAGGCAAAAGTGGTACCAATGACACATACACCATAATTCAGTTGGGCAAAGAGAAGTATTCTACATCCGTAGCGGAGAAAACCCTGGAGCCGGTCTGGAAGGAGGAGGCCTCCTTTGAGCTGCCGGGGTTGCTCATGCAGGGTAGTCCGGAGAAATACATTCTTTTTCTTATAGTGATGCACAGGTCCCTGGTGGGACTGGATAAATTTTTAGGGCAGGTGGCAATCAATCTCAATGACATCTTTGAGGACAAACAAAGAAGGAAAACAGAGTAAGTTATATAATTTATTTTGAATTTTGGGTACTTAAAGATATATGGATTTGCTGTTCTTGAACATAGTATATTTGAGGCATTGGTCTTTGGAATTGAAATAGGATCCAGTATTAAGCACTTCTCTTTGCATGACTTTGAAGGGAAAATAGTCTTTGCTCTGTTTTTTTTTTTTAAATGAATTGATTAATAAACCATTTTTTTTCTCATTTCTGTGTGAGGTAAAGAGCTCTTAAACAGTGGAATATTTTGCACTGGGTTTTAATACTTTTTATAAGAGGCCTAGAGCATGAACTGGAAAACCAGAAAATTAAATATATGCATACCATTAGGTCTATGTTTGTTGAGCACTGTTAAAAAATAAATTACTAGTAAAGGGTGTCAAAAGATAAGTTACTAGGCTTAGAACTCTTTATTTCAGCATTGGAAACAGTTGGCCTTTAATTTTGCTCTACCAGTTTTCAGGGTCAGTACTTCTTGATAGGGTAGAAAGTTGTTAAAAGAAAAAAAGTTTTGGAAGTCTGCACAGACATCTTCAGTCTTGAGCCTACTGACATTTTCCCTTTGAATTTACAGTATAGTGGAGCTATTGTTTACTGAAGAATTAGTTCAGCAAAGCTGTTGTGTAAGATCAGAGACAGTGATTACAGTCTTGTGATGCAGTGATTTAATGACTTTTTCGATGAAAACATGGCTTTTGAAGTAGAACTTTCTAGCCTAAGTTAGATATACTTAATTTAAGGAATCAAAATGCAAATCAACCCTAGTATGTTATGTGCTAAGTTGAAACAAGTAGCATCTTTGGAAAGGTAGGTCTGCTGTCCTGCCTTTAGCTTACATGCTTGTCCACGCTTACCTTACACGCAGAGCCTGTAATGGGCCTGAAGGCTCATTGAGACGGCTGGAGTTTGTGAAAAGAGGGTTGAGGAAACTCATCAGAGGACTGCACTTTTCCCAAGTAGCCTTTAAAAATAAAGAACAAAACCCAGTCCTGATGCATGTTCATCTACCTACCCTTTAGAGCACTATTTTTGCAATGATAATTTTAAGCTCACATTAATTTCTTATAAGTATAGTGATCTTTTATCTGTCTTTATTTCCTTTGTAAAACCTGGTAGCAACCTTCATTTAATAAGAATTGTTTTTGTTTTGAATAAAGTCTTTACCTAAGATTTAGTGTATGTAACAAAAAAAATACTAGAAATGCAAGAAGAAAAAAATAGGTAAATATTATAGGATGGGGGGGAGGAGAAGAAGTTTAAGTTGTATATTTAATGATTTTTAAATTTCCTGATACTTAACAGCATGTTATTTCTTCTGAGGGATTCTTCATCAGATTTAAAATGAACAAATGATAATAACCAAATAATTTGTCCCAAATTGTCACTATGAAATGATCTACTGTATAACCTTTAAGTGTTTTGACTGTGAGGTTTTGAGCATCTACAGTTTCAGGGTTTTTTTTTTTTTTTTTTTTTTTTTTTTTTTTTTTTGCCGTGCTTTAAAAAGTACTTTTAATATTAATGGTAATATACTGCAGACCACTCGAACGTAAATTCCCAAATTTAAGTAGGCCCAAGTGTAGATCCAAAGATGCTGAGAACGAAGTAGCCCTTTAAAAATTTCTTGTTTTATTTCCGCCTTTGGCAGCTTTGCAGTTACAATAAACTCGACCATGAACAATACTCTAACAGTGTAGTCTGTCTATAAAATCAAGGACAGCTTTTGGAGGGGAGATACTTTGAAATGCTATCAACAGGGTTTGCGATGTTACTGCACACAAAGAGATTTTCATGTTATTAAACCCTTACTGTTTTGTGCGGGTGACTAAATGGGAACTGTGTATTTGATGAGGTATCTTTATTGGTAATATTTCTAGATTTTTAATATATTTAATAGCTTCCTTTTTCCAACCCAGCTGCACATGTGGCACAGTAAGAGACAGACTTGAGCCACCAGTGTATTAAAAGAAAGGTATTTAATATTCTGCGCATTGCTAGCCCTTGTCAGCATATTCCCAAGTGCTTTTTGGAAAAGTGGAATGAGTGATGAAGGCTACCAGCTGATTGAGATGTCCCACGAAACTGCTGGGTGTGACGCTTTGTACTTTTGACAGTGAAAACGACAAGTGTTTACATCTTGTCTTCCAGTTGTGTCATAAGAGGCAAAAAGTATCGTGCTTAAAACTATTATTTTAACCTATTTTCTACTTTGAATATATATATATATATATATATATATATATATAGTGTGTGTGTGTGTGTGTATAATATATATAATTTTATTATTTCTTTTTAAAGGAGGGGTATGGGGAGGCCCCAAGCCAAATCCTTTGAGCACAAAGAGAACTTTTGCATTAGCCTTCTTTAATAGATGTCTGGGTTGGTTCTGGCATGAGATTTAAGCAAATAACACAGTGTTTAATAATAGAATGGGAAAATCATTGATGCTGTTATGTAATATCCATTGATTTTGTTTTAATAATCCAAATAGGTGATGTTCTTTTTCTTTCAATGCTCTCAAAAATTAATAATAGAGAATCTAGAGTTAGATGAGACTCGCACATTTATAGATGTGTTTGTGTCTGTGTATGTGTGTGTGTGTGTGTGTGTGTGTGCGTGCAACGCGTGCATTGCACCTGCCTCCTGGCCTCTGGCCTTCTTATTGCCAGGCTTGTCCCATTTCTGACCACACAGCACCAATTGCTTGGGAATCATTCCCACATGTGTGGTAGTTTGGACATGGACCTGTGCCCACTGAAAATTGAACAGAAGCCATATACCATTTCAGCCTAGCACTCCAGAGGTGGAAAAGAATCGGCATTAATCCAACAACTCCCAAGTGCTGTGTCTTCATTTGTCCCTTTGAAGCCTGGGAAAACAAACACTATTTCAGGATTCTTGACGTTCTCATTAAGATCGGTTTCAAAACAGAACAGCTAAAGTTACTTGTCAGGCTACTCTATAAATCAGTGTGTTTATCAGAGTTCTTTGCAGGGTTTTGTTTTGGTTGTTGTTTTTATGGGGGAGGGGAGGAAAATTAATATTTTTTACACTTTGATTCAAATGTATTGTTGCTTTATTCTTTAAAGCTTGCATAGGTGTTTAGAGTTTCCTACTAAAACTAAAATGTTACAGAGCACTCATGTTTGGAGCTGAATCTTGCTGATTTTATGAAGATGGTTTAGAAATAAAGAAGTGAGTTTTTAGTGTAAAACACTCTGTCCTAAAGGAGTTTGTGCTCTCCCTCCTCCTCCTCTCCCTCTCCCTCTTCCTCCCCCCCAACCCCCTCTCTGAGAGAAGGAGAGGAGAGTGTGGACACCCCTTTCTACCTCCGTGCTTTCTGGTTAAGTACAGAGTTCTGTGGTGTGTGGCAGCCATGTGGCCAACCTTATTAACACATGTGCTTCCTGAGTAAGGAAGGGTTTCTATTTCCCTGCAGATGTTTCTCATCAGCTTTAGATGCTTTCCTCATTGGCTCCCATCTGACTTGGGGAAATGGCTTGCCTTCTCCTTGCCTCAGTTTCTTCATCACCAAAGTAAGAGTGTTGACGACATAATTCATGGGTTCTTATTTCAAATACTGAATTTTGGCCATCTTCACCCACTTCCATTTTGGGATATATTTTCTTCCAATTGGCTTTTATCAAGTTGTTATAAACTCTACATGTCCTTTTTTGTTGTTGCTTGTTCGGGGAGGCATGTGAATTTATACAAAGAGCGTTTGCTCATTTTTCATATAGATTTTTGAGTATTTCTCAGGTATCACCCATCAGAAGTATCTCTCAGGCCATTGAAAATGGCTGTTTCCCAAATCCCTAAGTTGATGTGTGGCTTTGTGTCACTTGGAGGTATTCAGAGAGCTCATGTTTGTATTGCTTGCTGGTCTCCATTCCACAGTTCATGACTGTCATTTCTTACTCATAAGCCTGGTTAGATTTATCTCCTAACTTTTTCTTAGTTTAGGGTCATAAAATATTCATTCTCTGATAAAATATTCTGTGGTAAGAAAATGCTTGTTTTGGTATCAGTATGATATGTCTTAATTGATCAAATCATTTCAGTTTATCAAAGAAACAAGGCACCATCATGGAGCTGATATAGATTGTGCACCAGCTGTCTATCTCTCTTGTATGCCCTTCTTTCGCTTGATGTATAGTAAATCTTTTAGCTATCCTGTTGGCAAACAACAAGAAGTGATATAAAATCTGGTCAGAGTTGCCCTGAGGCTAAGATAACTCTCTACACTCAACTAGATCTGTATTTAAATAACAGCATGTCTACATAAACAGGGCTCAGACCCCATCACTAAATGATGTGAAAGCATTATGGCTGCATGCTGCAGGTTTGGGTTGTTTGCCCTGTAGAGTAACTACCTGTGGCATCATCAACTGGAGAATTTCATATGGATAAAAATACTGTAAGTAAAACCAAAACAAGCCCTGCTTCTTATATAGTTCACTTAAAAATTGGCAACATGATGCAAGAAGTGCCTGAAAGCTGGGATCTGGTTTTGTTTGTAAAGTCCTTTTTATTTCACAGTCAATAGCTTTCTGGCAGGAATCATTTGAGCTTTTTATTCTTTGAAAACTTCACAAGATTTATTGTTTATCACTTCTTACATTTTACTCATTTTACATATTCAGGAAAAGGGTTAGATCCATTTTATATAAACATAAGTAACGGTACTTATTTAACAAACTATGTACTATACCCATTAATAAAATTAATAAAATAATAAAATTCTTTTATTACTTATATAAATTATATTTTTGGATGGGGACTAAATATTTTATTTAAATGTGATCATTATTTGTCATTTTATGGTACTCAGAAATAATTAGAAGTGATAAATTATTTTCAAAGTTTCTGGCTCAGTATCTTTGAATATTAAGCATGCCCTTAGGCCATTAGTAACACTTGTCCTATATGGAAACATAATTAGCTATTGTTGATAAGAATTTTTGATGATGAATTTTGAATTATGAGGGGAAGGTTTATCTAAAATGCTTCCCATCCCCTCCACAGACTCACGCCTGTGGTGTGTGTCACTCTGCAGAAATCAGACCATTTGTTGGCTTGATTTGCTTTCTTTTTAAACAGTGAGTAAAACTAGAAGCCTATAGCTGACTGGTTTTCATTCAGTTTGTAGACAGATGTATGGTCACTTTACTTAAATGCTGCCTGGATATAACAATGCTCACTGCCATCATTATTTGTTACAACCAACTTTTTTCTTCTTTTTAAGGTGGTTTAGATTAGAATCCAAACAAGGAAAAAGAATAAAAAACAGGGGTGAGATAAAGGTCAATATTCAATTTATGAGGAACAACATGACAGCAAGCATGTTTGACTTGTCAATGAAGGACAAGACGAGATCACCTTTTGCAAAGTTAAAAGATAAGATGAAAGGGAGGAAAAGCGACGGGGTGTTTTCTGATACGTCCTCTGCCATCGTTCCGAGCACTCACATGCCTGATGCCAATCCTGAGTTTTCAAGTGGTGAAATGCAGATGAAATCCAAACCAAAAAAGCCTTTTCTTTTGGGTCCTCAGCGGCTCTCTTCTGCCCATTCGATGTCTGATTTAACTGGGTCCCACTTATCTTCTGAGAAGCTGAAGTCCAGCACTGTGGGTCCAACACATCTTCTCAGTCGCCAGATAGATTCCTTTGGAGTTGTTCCAGAAAGTGGTAAGTGGAGCCTCATTTCCTTTCTTCCTCTCTCCTAGTTTATGTAGTGTAACTTCTAAAGATAGAAAATGAAAAGTAGTGTTTCTAAAGCCAGTCATTGATTGATTGAGTACCTCCCAATACCTAATTGATAAATTCACTGGAGACATGCTTGCTTGTTATCTATATTTTTGTTGTATGTGGTAGTGAAATGAATCCTAGTTTTCTTTCTTGGCCTGGCCTCTTTTTTTCTGCTATCATTTCTCCATTTCAAAAGCTTGCAGCAGGAATTGGTTGGCAAAGTGCTTACCTTGAAAGCATGAGGATCTGAGGAGTTCCTTAGATACCCCAAATGCACATTGAGAAAGTAAGACAGGAGTGGAGGAGGTAGAGACAGGTGGTTGCCCGGGGCTTCCTGGCCAGTCAGCTAAGACCACTTGGGAAATTCCACACCAGTAAGAGATTTTGTCTCAAAATCAAATGGGTAGTTCTTGAGGAATGCCAGTGTTGGTTGGCCTCTGGCCTCTACAAATATCCATGTACACACCAAAGAGGAAAAAAAGCCGGCAGCATATATTCCATTCCATCCAAGTGTTTCTAGAAAAATTTCTATATTCAGAGGAAACAAAATTGGATTCTAATGGTGGAAAAGTTTAAGACTTTTCAGTATGATTGTGAGAGCAGGCCCTTTGGATGGATTTTACACTTTTCTCATGTGATTGGTTCTGAGCCAAAGAAGATAGTAATATAATTGTCTAAAAATATACTATCATAGCACATCTACTTATAATACCCCTTACCTAATTTTAAGATTGTTTTGATTATTTTGAGGGTTGATATCTTTAGTTAATTGTCCTCATTCTGAAGCAGCAGAATGTATCAGATAGTGTAACAGCATATGTCACCCATCACCTACTAATGGGAAAAAATGTTTGTAGGAAGTCTCAAGTCTCCACACAGACGAACACTAAGCTTTGATACTTCTAAATTGAACCAACCTGGCAGCATTGTGGATGAAGGTGAACACTCTTTTGGAAGACAGAGTGACCCATTTACAAATGTGACTGCTTCATTACCCCAAAAATTTGCAACACTGCCAAGGAAGAAGAATCCATTTGAAGAAAGCAGTGAGCCATGGGACAGCAGCATGAATTTATTCTCAAAACCAATTGAAGTCAGGAAAGAAAGTAAGAGAGAGAAAAGGGAGAAGGTGAGCCTCTTTGAAAGAGTGACTGGCAAGAGAGATAGCAGGAGATCTGACAAGCTGAACAATGGTGGATCTGATAGCCCATGTGACTTGAAATCACCTAGTGCTTTTAGTGAAAACCGGCAGGACTATTTTGAATATGAGTCAACTAACCCGTTTACAGCAAAATTCAGGGCTTCAACTATAATGCCATCTTCAAGGTAAGCTCACCAGGAGGAGCATGTGCCGTTTGGGGGACCTTGTACTTGAAAGTAATAAGTATTCCTTTTAGATGCATGAATATTTTATGTTCTTTTTATTTACTTATTTATTTTTATCTTTTTAAATAAAACAATCCATCATAGACCTAAACATTGCTGTTTGCATGTGCCCTTGGAATTGAATGTTTTACCTTAGAAGACCAAAGGCTTTTTCCTTTCTACCCCAGTCTGCTCCTACCTATGGGAGCCAGAAACCCACCATAGTTCTTGGAGAAAACAGCATGGTATTTGATGAGACCCAGTGAAAGTGAATAGACCATGGGCATGAATTCAATCCAGAAATATATTTCTAGGTGCTTCCCAGGGATTAAATCATGGGCTTGTCAGGAGAGCGCCAGCGAGCCAGGAGCAGTCAGCATGGTGCTATTTAGCAAATGCTGAAGTACTAATGTTGTCATAAAAGATGTTAACTGTCTTTATTAGATGGCTGATCAGAAATAACTTTTATTCATGAATACATGAATGTCTTCTTGAATCCAGTGACCCTTGGGGGTACTGTCTGTACCCTAACCAGAGCCCTGGGTGACAAGTAGCCATGGGTACAATCAGCTGATGAAAGTTGGAGTTTTGAAGCTTTGGGTCCTTCTGTGTATATGGCTGCTTACTTCACAGCATTAAAATCAGAGTTTCTGCAGTTGTGAGTGATAGAGGACCTGCTTAAGGAACCTCAAGCAAAGATGAAGATGACCATGAAGTTTTTAAGTAATTGTAGAGAAATACAGTAGAGGCTGAGTGTCCTGTGTAATATACAGACCTGGGTGGGAATCCTGACTGTGGAGTACTGTGACCTCTCTAGACCTCAGCATCTACATCTCTGAAGCAAAGAGGATATACGTAGTTTGTAGGATGTAGTGAGGCTAAGTGACACACACATGAAGCACACAGTACAAAGCCAGGCACCAAGCGGGGATCCAATAGATGGTCACTGCTTCAGGCTGAGTATCCTTCACTTGAAACCCGATCCACTTTTATGTAGAAGTAGTGTCTCATTATTAATGCTTTCATCGTGGGTAGAACCTTGAACTTCAGATTTGGAATTTTTCAGATTTGGAATTTTTACATGGAAAGTCAATGCTGATATTCTAAAATTCTAAAACCAAACTGAACCACCTTGGGTCCCAGAAATACTGGGTAAGGGACAGGTGACCAATTGATGTCTTATATATCCTTTTCTTTAAAATTGGGGCTTTTTGTTTTGTCCCAGTACAGACAGAAGATGGAGCATTAACAGCCACCTGGGTACACTTTTCTCTTAGGCCTCTCCATCATGAATGTAGTGCCCACCCTTGAATGTTTATCTTCTATGCTATGTTTAAAAATACTCTTAAAATTTCCAGAGGGAAATGCTCATTTTCTGTTTGTTTTCTTTATTATTAGATGGGAATTTGCTGTAGTTTTAGAAAAAAATTCATTCAGTTTTGTCTATAGACTATACTTCAGAGAAATAAAATTTATTTTGTGCTGTCCTGACACAGAGGTACTTCTTCATGTGTCTCTATTTCATCAGCTCTCAAGTACAAGCTAAATAAGAGCGTGCCCCTCCCTTTCTGAACACTTTCATTTTTTTGCAGGAGATTACTGAAAACAACTGTTCAAGGTAACTTAGAGATTGGCTAAACTAGGTAATTTTAGAGTCAGTGAAAAGCAGGAAAAAAAGGGAACTAGTTTTAAAATAATACAATACAAATAATATGAAAAATAACTGTCCTCAAGCTGTGGGCCTCTGTGGCTTTAACAGGGAGATGGCCTGCACTAGATTTCAGCTTCATTTTGTTCCACTTTAATATTAACACTACTATCAAAATCAAGGTTGTATTATAAATCCTATGGTTACAAGTATATAAGAAACTTTTTTTAGAACTTAAGACTTTTTCTTTGTATTTATGAAGCTCCAGGTATGGGGACAGAACGTGCATTCCTGGAAGTTTCTGTCACAAGTCATCTTTCTGGTAAACTAGAACATTTGTAGTTAATGGGTGTCTCCAGTTAAGACGCAGAACAGAATTTTTTCCCAGTATGTTAAGTAAAACCTACTTAGAGAGCTCCTGGACTCTTGTGACCCATGGTTTTGAGACTACGGTGTCAACTTAAAGCACAGTCCATTGCCGAGAAGCTGGTGTGTGAGTTGACATGCCTGTGATTGCAGGAGCACAGGAACCATGTCTGGCCTCTAAGTAACTAAGCATGTCACTAGAACTGGAGAATTTTCTTTATATTCCTCTATTTTCTGTCACTAAGAACAAAATTATTAGAAGTTAAAGTTTTTAGCGTTTGTATATGTATCATCTGCCCAAGGAAAAGGCACATTGGAAACTACAAAATACACTTTATTTTGCATCTTGGAGTCATTCCTATAGTCTTGTGGGAAACTGATGAGGAAATTAGTCAGGCTGCCTGCATCAGCAGGATGCATGGCTCCTCTCTGAGTTTCACTCTAACAGTATTCTTCCTGCTGACCTGCTCTGCTTCCTTGAAGCCTTTCCCACTCTGCTAGAGAGTAGTGGCTTCCCAAGCTCAGTGTGCTTTCTGATACAGTCTAATCCTCTGAAGGAGCATGCATTGTGCACCAGCAGCTTAGTTACCTTTTCCTTCCACTGTCATGAGTAATTTCATTCATCTTTTTTACCTTAATCTCCTGCATGCTTTTTGAAAGGCAGACCACATTACAGATCTTGAACATAAACAAGATAACAATGTTCTTCTCATTATGCCTGTCTCCTGCTTTCAGCCCAGTGTTAACAGTGCAGATCTCCCTGATATATTGAAAATAGATCCAAGAATGTTGATATGTACATTTTTATTTTAAAATCTGAGAGAGTGATCAGGTGAGTCAATATACACCTGTTAGCCAGCACTCGGGAGCTTGTGGCAGCCTGGGCAACTTTTAAGATCCTATTTCATAATTGAAAATGTTAAATAAATGAGCAAGGATGTACTTCATTGGTAAAGGTACTTGTCTAGTGTGTGCAAGTTTCCAGTACTAATTTAAAAAGCTGAGTTTTACACTGATACTTAAGATTTTGACATAAGCAGCCATTTCTAGTGTCTACATGGCAGGTAAGCTAGGTTATCAACTTGCAGTGACTCTAGGTCTCAATGGCTTTGTACAAGACCTCATTGAGAGAGGAACAGAGTAAATAGGTGCTCAGCCTCACACAGTTTCTCTGGAACCAGGCCTTTTCCTTCTTACACTGGCACCACTGTTATTTCACACAGGGAGAGGTGAGGATCATCTGGCATAGATCGTTTGTCACGTGCCAGGGCTGGAGTCAGGTGTCTACATATGTCTCTTTGGCCAGAGTTCAATCAGGTTTCATCCTTACTGCAAACTGTTAAGAAATTGGGTTTAGTTGTGTGTGCTCAGAAGGAAACTGAGTTGGTTTGGTATACAGCATTGTGTAAGTGAAAGACACCAGTCGAGTGTCTCCTGACACTCTGGACACCATGTAGCTCTTGCTCTCTCTCAGTGTCCCACTGCTCCTGAGCATGAAACTATAGTTGGAACTCATGTCGTTTATAGGAAAATGTCAGATGGTATTGTTTGTGCTTCAGAATTGTTCCTCTTGCCTTTTGTTGACAAAAGTCAGAGACATGTATATATTTTATTTTTTATCAACAGGCTCAAATACTAATTTGTGTTATGTCTTCTTAATTGTAAAGCAACGCTTTTCTGTACTGGCAGAATACCATTTTCTAGAAGCAGACATGCCTTCAGGGTTAGGATTTTTTTTTAAAGGCTATTTAGAATAATTGCTTTTAAAAAGCAGATTATAAATGATCTGAAGAGTGGAAATGGGCAGATATATTCATCCTGTCAGTGCTGTTTAGAAAGCGTCTCACTGGGTGTTATAGGACTGGCTGGGTTTGAGCTCCTCTCTCTGAGTGTTCTAAGCATTGAGATTATACCTGACCACTTTCATAGCCTCCATTTTTTTGTGCTTTCTGTAGTAGAGCATGGGACTGTGGCTCAGTACAGAGCTGGTGTGAGCTTCCTCTCTGCTCTTGTGCTTGCCCCCATTGCCTCTTCCTCCACGCTTAGACAAGGGATTGTCCAAAGAAGCCTTATGGCTTGTTGACTGTTTCTTCAAATGACACTTGGTTGGATTACCACCATTCTCATCTTCAGGTGGATGTTTGGTTCTAGAATGAATAAGTTGAATAGTGTCAGCAACTGATGACCTACAGAGCCAATTTTTCCTCCATACTTTCCCCATATCCTCAAACTAAAGATTCTATTGCTTCAATCTCAGCCTCATCATTGTGGGGTTACAGGTACTACACCAGACTTGATGTTTTCCAGAAACAGTGAGCTCACCTTCACACTGGCTGAGTGGAGATTAGCCTGGCTCTCAGAAGAGCAAGAAACCTGAAACAACCAGTTGGAAAGATAGATGCTCCCAGAACTAAGTGACTAAGGTGTTCCCATGTGGGTTAAAATACCTTTTGTTCAGTTGAAGAAAGTTCAGGTCAGAAATGCTTATGAAGTGTGGGTCCAGACAGCAACTCTGAATTAGACATGTTGTAAATGCTAAGGTTTGTCATATTTTAGCCTTTTCTTACTACCCAACTTCTCTTTTTGCTGAGGCTCCCTACTCATCTTGGGACATTTCATTAGTGAGTTTCTCTGCCTCTACCCAAGGTGCTGTAAACCATATGCCATCTTCCTTTACTGGGATCAGGCAGGAGGGAGTGTCAGAATACCAAGAACTCATGCTCTCTGTCGTAGAGTCCTGGTGTTTCCCTCCATTGGATTTGTTCTGATAGATAAGTTGGAATTGCCATCAGATGCTTGTTCCTGGTTGGTCAGCATTGGTTCCTATTTTGTTTTATTTTTAAGCTGTGGTTTGTTGGACCTCCCGTCAGATGAAGTGTAAAGCTTTTCATCAGCATGCCTTGAAGAAAATCAGTGTTTCAAAACTCCCCATTGATGACTAGTTTGGTTTAAAACTTACTGATCTAAATTGTATCTCTGTAGTCATACATAGTCAGTTTTTAACAACTGGGAGTCAAGAGTTAAGCTGATAAACTCAGATTTAAATGGACCCCTAAGATAGATAACACAGCAGGGAAAACAGCTTGGCTAAAACAGACAATAGGAGATTCCCTATGTTGGTGTATGAGGACAAGGCTGAGCTGTGACTGGTGTTTATGGTATATGGGTGAATTGTTGGCCATGGCAACAGTTGTAATGAGTGATTCAAAAAGCATGCTTAGTCCATTAAAGCAGTGGTGCGTATACCTCATGATGTGCGTTTTCCTAAGGAGGTCTGGAAAGTGTCATACCTCCATCCAGTTATGGGAAGTCTTTAACCACATGAAGAAAGTTAATGTCTGTCTTGCTTAAAAATCAAAATAAACCAGCAGACCTGTCTCTTCTCACATCCTAGGCAGGTGTTCTACCACAGAACACTGTCCTCAGCCCTCTTTCTCCTTTTCATTGTGAGACAGAGAAGTCTCACTAGGTTGCTCAGGGTGGCATTGAACTCACTGCAGACCAGGCTGGACCTTGAATTTATGGACCTATACCACCAGGATGGCACTTTAAGCTTTTAAAAATAATAAAAACCTCTTTCATGTGAAGAGCTGTTGAAGTCCGAGCACAAGAAATAACTCAAGGCATTTTGTGTTTGTCTTGGAAACAGTGACTGGCACAGAAAACGTGTTTTCCTTCCTTTCTGCTTTATTGCAGCTCTAAGCACTAGAAGCCCTTGATCTGTTGCTGTACAGAAACTTGGTAGTGAGCTTTATGTTTTACTCCTAGGATCTTTTATTTTATTAGGTCAGATATTTCACATGTATTTGGTCATCAAAGGTCCTTCTAGCCTTTCCTGTGTCTTCTAGCCTTCCCGTGATCTACCTAGCCAATAAGCTTAGACCAGATATTTTTTAGGATAGTATAGAAATATTATCTAAGATGAAGACATATTTATCACTAATATTTTCCAGTTTCAGTTGACAGTATACCTTTTCCTTTTGGGGAACTAGTTACTTCCTGTGTATGATCGAGTCACATCAGTCTTAGGAACTACCAAAAATTAGTTACCCTGAATGTGTGCCTAATTCACACTGTCCAAAAATCACCATAAACTGTTGCTTGTACCCATTATCAGAAAGCTATAATATGCCTGTAAAAAGACTGTTAATGTAAGATTACATTTTTTATTTGAAAAAAAAAAAAAGAAACAACAGTAGTCCTAAAGAAATAATCTTATTCCTAGTTGTTCCTTGTTGTTACATCTTCCTTTACAATGCCTTCTGTGGATGTGTGTACGCGCATGCATGTACGTGTGTGTGTGTGTGTGTGTGTGTGTGTGTGTGTGAGAGAGAGAGAGAGAGAGAGAGAGATTTAAAGCAGTCCTTAGCATTGTAATTACTACTGTGCATAAGGTCTGTTTTGGTAGGGATATTTAGCATTTGTCATGTACATCTAAAGATGGCTTGCTATCTGTAGCAGAATACCTGTAGCCTCATTGATGAGATAGAGAATATAAACTTTTGGAGTCCTTACTCCATGAGTGGCCCGGGATTTGTGGGGTTCCCATGTGACAGTGACTGGGAGGGAGAGTGTGGGTGTGGTTAGTTCCCACAGCACTGACGAGAACTTGTGTATGACTCCCCAGAGACGACTTGAAACTTCTCTATCCTTCGTCATCCTAGACTCGTTATTATGGTCTCATTAATTGGTGCATCTCCCATTGGGTTAATTTGCAGATACCAGCCATGCCATTCTTTGCTAACTCTCTAATGCAAATTGATATTTATGGTTTTTAAAATTGAAAACAAAAAAAAAGCTCTGTAACAAAAAGACAAACTTTGCTAAGTTTTGTCTTTTTTGTTGTTTTTATTTTTGTAAGATGAGAGATTAAGCTATAAAGAGAGTATGTGTGAGAGAAAAGGAAGAAAACATACCTACCACAAACCCACAAAAACTACTGTAGGCTAATAAACTGATGTGAAAATTTCTCAATTTACAGCACTTGACAGGTGCTAAAAGAAAAGCATCTTTAATTTTAATGTGTTGTTAGGACCTCTTTAGAGAGACTGTACAAGTTATTAACAAGGTCCTCTGAGACAGGAGACGGGTAATTAACAAGACCTATCGAGATATAGTTTAGGTAATTAACGAGCTCTTAAGCACTGGACACAGGATAACACGTGGTGAGTCTGATAGTTAAAGAGAGCAGGTCGTTACGATATGACCAAATGCATGATAGAGCCTGTAAGTCCTCTGAAGCTCTCCAGGAGGAAAGTGTTACGGTTCTATTCCAGTGATCCCAGCATGCTAACTTTTATAAATCAGTACATAAGCTTTGGGGTTTAAGGTAACATTGAGAGAATTATTTGTTTGTAAACAGGAAGTAGAAGAGCTTATGGATGCAGGTGGATGATGTTTGCTGATGTGGGTTCTGAGCTGTGTAGTTAGAGGGAAATTCTTCAGAAGAACAGACTATGTATGCCTCAGTTACTTTAAACACCACCAGTGAAGCATGCTTTTCATTTGTGGCCTCTTGTCTAAAGCTGCCTATTCTAGATCATCTTGCTCCTCTGTTGACTTTAAAATATCAGACTTTTGGCCACAGAGGAGACTGCACTGGGGACATCCTAGCCAGGGTTCTTCATTCAACTCTCTGCCAATTTCACATTTGAGAGCTGACATTCCCAGTTGCAAAGACTTGGTCTGGTTATTTCCTGTGTAACTTGGATATTACTGTCTCTAGTTTTGATTCAGAAAACTCCCAGTCAAGCATTTTCTTACAGTACTGTTGTATTCTGGTAGGTATATCCAACTAGTAGCCATAGGTCACATAGGCCGAGGACAGCAGTGAGTGTGGCCCGACACAAACCCATAAAGGTAAAAAGCTCTTGAGTTGTTTCTAACAGACTGTGTGGTTCTTTAGCATGTCCTTGGTAGATGGCTTTGTGTCCCAGTGTGAAAAGCTTGAATGTACCGGCAAAGGTTAAAATCTAACGAGTTTCTAACATTGCATGACCTGTCTCAGTATGGCTCCTGCAGGCCATCAAGCTGAATATGTTTCTAAATTTTAGCTTTGGAATCATTTTCATTTTTTTTCAGTATTTTTCTATGTGAGGGAGAGTGGTGTTTTAAGTGAGAATATGTCCCATCAGCTAAAATACTTAAATACTTAGTCTTTTGTTGATGATATTATTTGGGGGAAGTTCCAGTGGTGAGGCATTATTGGAGTAAATATGTAACTGGGGGCAGGATTTCAAAGCTTAAAGCCTCACCCTACTCCATTTCACTTTCTCTGCTTTGTGCTAGTGGTTCAGATGCGAGCTCATAGCTTCCCACTGCTGCTGCTACTGCTGCTGCGGTGTGACTTGCTGTCTTGCTGCAAAGGTGAATGTACTTGGGCTTCCAGAGCATTTTAAGGTGTCTTGTGGTATGATGTCTCTGATAGCTGGTATTACAGTAAGATGTCCAGGGCTTTTCTTTAATTTTGAAATGAATGTGGTAAGGGACAGGAAAGATGGCTCACTAGTTAGGAGCACTGGCTGCTCTTAAAGGGGAAGAATTATTTAAGGAAAATTGTTGTATGAATAGGTACAGTCAGTAACTGGGGTATAGCTCCACGACAGAATATTTGACTAATCTGTGGGAAGTGCTGGGATTCATTCCCTAGCATGACCAGAAAACATTAGAAGGTTGAATATTTTGGCCTATGCCTGTAACCTAATACTGAGACAAGAGGCTAACCCACACAATAGTCTGGAGCTAACATGGAGTGCCTGTGGGGAGAAATGGGCAGAGGGTAGCTGAGACTGGGGATAAGTAGTTAGTTATAACTAGTTCACAGTTAGGCTGTGAACATTAGCTGCTTTATTGCTGTTGGTTTGATGCTGAGGGTCGGGAGAAGGGAGCATCCTTTGAGAAACACTTCTGTGTATTCTTCAGCCTTTGAGTGAGACAGTGACCAAGGATTGGAAAAAGAAGAAAAGGAACAAGTCTAATGACATCTCCCAAGTGTGTGTGCATACATGTGGAAGTCAAAGTCATGATGTGTGTGTGCATGCATAGAAAACAAAACAGCTTTTTAAAAAGATGCTGTATCTTGTCAAATTTAAGATACATCCTGGCCCAGGGAGATAGTTCAGGTGGTAAAGTATTTGCCATGCAAGTGTGAGGGACTGGGTTCAGACCCCCAGCACACCCACAGAAGATGAAAGAGTCCCAGCATGCACACCTGTGAGCCCAGCACTTGGGAACAGATACAGATGCCCAGGACTTGAGGGCAAGCCAGTCTAGCCAATTCAGTGAGAGATCTTATCTCAAAAATAAAAGTGGAGATTGAGAAAGATACCCAGTGTTGACCTTCAACACCCATGGGTGCACACACACACACACACACACACATGCACAGGTATGCATGCTGAGACTCTTTCATCTTCTGTGAGTGTTTTGTTTTCTAGAACAATGTTAGGTCTGTGGTTTCTGAATCAGATTTAATGTGTTAGTCTTGAAGGAGAGGTTTGAGATTTTAGCTTTAGGGTTTTTTTTTTTTTTTTTTTTTTTTTTTGTTGTTGTTGTTGTTGTTTTTTAATCATGAGCTGTTTCCTTGTCTGTTTAAGGTTTGTTCTCAGGATAGGGACTATGTGTTTTTAATTAAATCTAGCAAGCTAGTATGGGCACAGTAACAGTTCTTACAAATTTATTTTCCAACACTTGAATACTCTGGCTTCTTTGAACATAAAATGCAAATTTCAGTAACTTTAAAGACTTGTGCATTTAAAGTGTCTTCATCTTACCATTATAATGACTATGCACATAAAAAGGTTTTTCTGGCTTTTCCAGATTTCTTCTCAAACTTCTGTAAGTCTTTCATTGTGGGAATCACCTTGCTTCTTGTTTGTATGGCCCTCATTGGCTTCTATGCAGGCCTCCTTTCCAGGCCTCTGGGTTTTGTGCCTAGGGCATTTCTAGGTGGGCTGTCTGGTACTGCTCTCCTTTATTGATGGTAAAGCTTTTCTTTTTGAATTGCAGCAGTGTATTTATGTATTATGAATTCATGGCAGTAACTACTATAGCCAGATTGTCTAAATATCCAGTGGTGACATATAAAATAAATAAATAAACTGTTACTGTATTCATTTAACCCATTTCTAGTAAAATGGTCTGAACATTTGACATAGGTGTCCTTGAACCTACTGTTTAGTGATGAATTATATTGATGTTATTATATAATTATTAATAAGTAGCTAAGTGTTAATTATATGTTGAATAATGTCTTAATGTGTTTTATATACTTGTTTTACATTTCAATATCTTTCTGATGAAGAAACTAATACCATTTAAATAGCCATTGTTTGGTCTTCTTAAAGTTTAGATGATCAGATTTTCTGTATGGTTTCTCAAGCATGTATAAAGCTTCAGTAAGGCTAGGAATGGAGGTTTGAGAGTGTAGTTTACACAGTGCCAAGGTCCCAGTTCTCCAACATTGGGATGGGACCTAAAATAAATGACCTGTTACCAAGACAGAGTAGTGTATGCTCTATAGAAGTACAGGAAATTTGCAAAGGTAGGGAGAGGAGAAATTTAGTATATTGAAAACTGGGGAAAGGCTTCCTCAAGGGAAATGTCTCTGTCCTTGAATTTGACCACTGAACATAGACTTTGCAAGTTTGGAAATTAGTTCATAAAAACCTCTGTGTTAGTAAACAGTAATAAAGGTCATATAGGAAGTGGTTAGAGAGCCATGTGTGATGGTACACACCTGATATTCTAACACTCAAGAAGCTGAGGCACAAAGATATGATGAGTTCAAGGTCAGCCTGCTACCAAACGAGACCTTGTCTCAAAAACAACAAAACAAGTAAAGCAAATAGGAGAAGGGTTATTTGATAGGTTCCAAAGGAATAATTTCCAAATAGTGGTTTTATAATATTATTAGTTGTTTATTAAAAACTGAGGGGGGTCACACCATTTATTTTCTATCAAGAGTTAGGGAGCTGTACTCCATGCCTGCCATTCTCTGCCTGGTAGGTTTCTGAGGAACTATGCCTGCTACTGTAGGCTTCCAGAGACACACTTAATAGGTGCCCTGCTGCAGCTCAGCATTAGGCATAATGAACACGTTGTTAGGGAGTTTGGTCTAAAAAGAAAGTGTCTAGCCAGTCATGTATTTTGTTTATCAGAGACATACAAATGTGGTTTTCTATATTGTTTCTTCTTTTTTAATCTTCAGAGAAATGAATTGTCTAAAAGTATGAAAAATGAAAATCACACTGAACATGACTTATGCTTTGATTCAGTGTTATAACTTGATTCTTCAGTGAAGAGTTTCACAATGTACTATGAACATAGAATATTTTAAATGGAATATGGGATAGGTACAAGTTCAGAATTATGATTCAGGTTTGGGTTTACATCTTTAGTAAGAAGCTGTTGGGCCTTTCACATTAGCCTTTCACTGTCAAATAGGGTAACCTGATTGTACAAGATTAACATGGTACGCAGAGTGCTGAGGGCAGTACTGACTCATGACCCAGCAATGGTCACTCGGCCTATGATCTCACCTTACAGACGTACAGAACACTAAACAGCAGTGCTAACCAGTCAGATAGAGGTACTTCTAGTAGACTATACCCCTTGCTTAAAAGACATATTAGATTGCTGACAGGACCCTGATACAGCTGTCTCTTGTGAGGCTAAGCCAGTGCCTGGCAAATACAGAAGTGGATGCTCACAGTCATCTGTTGGATGGAACACAGGGCCCCGAATGGAGGAGCTAGAGAAAGTACCCAAGGGTCTGCAGCCCTATAGGAAGAACAACAATATGAACTAACCAGTACTTCCAGAGCTCGTGTCTCTAGCTGCATAGGTAACAGAATCTAGTTGGCCATCATTGGGAGGAGATGCCCTTGGTCTTGCAAAGATTATATGCCCCAGTACGGGGGAATGCCAGGGCCAGGAAGCAGGAGTGGGTGGGTTGGGGAGCAGGGCAGGGGGACTTTGGAGATAGCATTTGAAATGTAAATGAAGAAACTATCTAATACAAAATTGTTTAAAAAAACGAAACTTAAAAAAAAAAGAAAGGCATATTAGAGTTTATTAAAGAAGGCAGCTCTAGCTGTCATAATAATAAGGATAAAGGATGTTTATTAAGAATTTGCAACATTCCAGAGTCCCTTTGGAAAGAGCCCCTGTCTTAAAAAAATCCATGGCAATCCCAGTGTGCCCTATCACTCAGATCTGAAGTGTGAGGTACTGCTCACTCTTTCAGGACCCTCCATCTCCTAGTGTGACAGAAATGACACATTTTTATGTTCTGCCATTGTTGTGTTTTTAGAATTAATAAGCATTTCTCATTGAACAGAAAAAAATCAAATGAGAAATTGAATGTGAAATATGCTTTTTTTATGGGTAGAAATTTTACAGGAATCAGCAAAGTCTCAAATGTTATCCCCGTGGGTCTGCTTCTTTAGACAGTACCACAAGGCAGAATTCCAAAAGAAAGGTGCTTTTGTTCACACTTGATGGTAAAAATTCTTACTTGGCTCATCATTTGGTTATGATGGTTCTCTCTTCATTGCTACTGAGATACAACAGCTACATAAAAGGCAGAGTCTGTCTGTGAGGCAGGCAGATTAAAAAACTGTGGAAGTGTCCGCAGTTGGGAAGTGCTATTGGAATTAAAAGCTACAGGTTAGATGAGGCCTTGTGCTGTACATGTGAAATCTCAGCATTTGAAAGACAGAACAGGAGGATCATGAGTTTGAGGCCATCTGGGGCTACATAGCAAGACCTTGTGTCAGATCAGCAACAGAAAGTACAGAAGTTTAAATGAGCAGAGTTAGTCAGTCTGGGGATAATGGAAAGGGGGATTTAACAGCCTCAAAGGATGGCTGTATGAAAATGGATAGGAAAGGGCTTTGATGAGGGAAAAACTCATTAAAGGTTCTCAGGGACCTACTGTGTCTAAAACTATCAGAGGTTAGAGGTGGGGTGGGCCTGGCTCACTGGGAACTTATGTCATAGTTTGATTTTAGCACCTAGTTCTCTAGAGAGTATTTGTCAGGACAGGAGTGAAGTGCTCAAATCCCATTTAGGAAAACTCAGGAAATTGCCACCTGGGCCTGAGTAGGAAGTGACAAAGGAACTCAAAGATACCAGTGAGGCACATTTCAAGTGAAATGCTAGATTCTGGGAAAACAAAAAGCAGAACAAAAAACATCATGTGGTATAATTTTCAATATAAAACTTACAGAAACTCAAAAGTGTCAAAGTTATTGTAGCATAAGAAACTTAGATGTTAGCATTGGTTTTAGTGGTTGTCTTTAGACTCATAGGAACCAGCATTTTCACTGTTTTCTAAATGAAACATTTAGAAAAAGCCGACTGGGCCAGAGACTGGCTTAGTGATTAAGAGCACTAGCTGCTCTTCTAGAGGACTCAGGTTCAATTCCCAGCAACCACATGGCAGCTCAACTGTCTGTAATCCAGTTCCATGTGATTTAACACCCTTACAGACATACATGCAGGCAAAATACCAATACATATAATATAAAAGCAGAAGAAAAAGCTGAACAGGATAGAATAATGTATAGTCTGTAGCGAGAGTGTTCATATGTCTGTGTGTATTTCCATAGGAAACTATATTCTCTTCAGACAGACATGAAGTTCTATAATCCTGTTGAGGCAAACTTGGTCACTGTGCATGCCTGAGGGTTGTTTTTTTCAGCCTGGGAACTTAGCATGTAGAACTCACCTATTGCTCTCATAGCTGTGCTTCTGCAGGGTTAGCAAAGGAGCCTCTGGTTTTTGTCACCAAGAAAAAGGCTCTGAGAATTATACGTTGAACAACCTTGCTTGAAGGCTTTGCAGGGATGGCTAGAGCCTTGAGTGCTTGTGGGCCAGTACCCTTGTTACAGGCTGTTCTTGAACACTTGAAGCCTTCCTAGTTAAACCAGAGGCTACCACAGCTTCTCTTAGATAGAGCTTGTTTCAGCCATGGCCACAAATTTTTGTCTTGGCAAAGAGTGGTGTAGAACCTATTGCCCTTTCTAACCTAGTTTAGAGGGTGATAGGATGCTTCTTTCTCCCCCTCAGTTCAGGTTCTTGTCAGACCCTCCCCCACCCCCGAGGGTCAGGCAAGTTAGGGAGGCTGGGCTGTCTTTGACCCCATAGGCACATGGAGATAGTGCTAGTACTGGTTCAGTGAGGGGATTGCTGGTACCTTGCTTTCATGACTCCTTTCTAATTCCCTGTTTTACTGCTGAATCAAAAGGGACTACCTTCCCTCCCTCAGCCACTACTAATCACGGATGTGTGGCACCATCAGTCATCGGCCAAGGTCTCCTCAGAGTACAAAGATAAGCAATGCAGTTTCCCCAGTGACAGAAGGGTCTTCTTACATCAAGAGAGGCATGATAGAATTATGGAGTAAACTGCCTGAATTTTCAAGTTCATCTTGACATGTCAGGGAAGTTGTGTGCGTGTTGCTGGATTTATTCTTCTCATGTATTAAGGGTACTTAAGAGAAAACTGTTTGAGAGGCTTAGCTTTAAAGGAGTGGGATTTGGCATCCACGGGGCTTATATATGGAAATCAGTAAGTTGGTGGACTGTCTTTAAAATAACTTGTGTTACTTTTCTTCAGCAGGAGAAAGTAATTAGTTAATAAACTTGATTGAATATTAAGTCTCAGAGCATGCCTTTCTTGATAGATATCCATAAGTCCTTGTGTTCTAGCCCTTTCTCTAGCAGCAGCAGCTAGTATTCATTAGAGAAGAACTGCACGACAAAATTTACTGTCCATGACCTTTGCTGTCACTGACCACGTTTTTTAATTGTCTTGCCTCTGAGATCTCTTAAAAGATACCCCATGAGAATATTAATAAGCAAATTGCTGTTAATCCCCACAGACACTTCTGCATTAGTTCTGTTTTGTCACCAGGGTATTTAGTGTGCCCAGTCCCAGGGGAGAGCATGTAGTACCTCAGGCTGCTCTGTCATTAATCTGACTTAGTCCTTTGTTCCTTGCTTTTTTTTCCTAAAAGGAAATAAAGAAAGAATGAGAGCAAGCAAGCAAACAAGCAAGTTATTTCATCTTGTCTTCTCAGCCTTATTTGCCTGTGTAACAAGCATAATTATAGTTGAATTGTATTTACTGAAGAAATCTCTTTGGCTATGTCAATTAAATTTTTTTTGTTGTGCTTTGAGAAGAGGATTATTAACAATTTTTTAGGATTTCTTTAGTGTGTAACCTCTCTGGAACATGAAATAAGAAGCAGGGCAGGAGCTGTTTTTAGGACTTACCAGAGGGTTCTTTAATGACTTTGTTTTATGGTCAGACAGCTAAAGTAATGGCAGGTTGTGTGCTCATAAGCTAACTTTGAGTTAATTTTATTGAAAGTCTTTTGGTTTGAAACTTATTTCAATTCTTATGGGCAGTTTGTCTTAATTTGTTTCTCTATTGCAATGATAGAAACCATAGCCAAACACCATTTGAGGAGGAAAGGGTTTATTTATTTTGGCTTACAGCTTATAGTCCCTCATGAAGGGAAGACTGGGAAGGAACCCAAAGTAGGAACCTGGAGGCAGGAACTGTTTACTGACTTGCTCCCTGTGGCTTTCTCAGCCTGCTTTCTTGTATACTCCAGTACCACCTGCCCATGGGGCAGTACCATCTACAGTGGGCAGGGCTCACTCCTACCCTCTGAAAACAATCATTTATCAAGAAGGTGCCTCATAGGCTTGCCCATAGGCCACTCTGATAGAGGCATTTTCTCATTTGAAGTTCCCTCTTCTCGGATGATTCTAGCTTGTATCAAACCAACCAGGACAGAGCTGCAAATGCTGCAATATCTCTTCCCATCTTAAATGGAACTGAAAACAATCTACTAGTGTCCTCTTAGATATGAATATAAGTGATGTTGGCAATTTAGGAAAGGGTTTTCTCTGTTCCCTGGAGACTTGTCTTGTTGATAGACATTCAGTCAACCATCCTGGCTCTCACAATTACTATCAAGCACTAAGAAGCAAGGCATTCAGCATCCATGTTTAATGGTCCTACTATGCTATAGGTGCTGTGACAGAGGTAAGACTGGAAAGGTTAATGAGATATGATTTCTTTAAGTGGCTTCCAGCAAACTGGCATGGAAAGCTCTAGATTGAGGCTAGATTGAGAGAAAATAGCTATTGAGCCACAATTTGCTGTTAAAGAAAAATTATCATGCTCGTTTCTTTTAGTGTTCTTCTAACGTTAATTCTTTGAAATTTAAAAATGTGAAATGAACAGTTAGGTGGCTTGTACTTTGGCACTGAATAGTGGGCCATCCGGATGGAAAAAATAGCTGAGCAAAATATGGTGGGATTAAAAAGTTGTTTAAAGAATTTGTCATATTCAAGCAGAATTTCCAGATAAATCATGAGGTCAGACTTGCTCCTGAGATTCTGCCATGGCCAACAGAGTCTTGGCTAGATTGAGTAAGATGGAGTGAATAGAGGTGTGATTGTGGTCCTGTGATCAGAAAGGAGCATGCATGAGAGCAGCAAGAAGATGAGAGGTTTGGGCTAAGTTCCAAGGAGGATGGATTTATGGGACATGCCTGCTAAAGACTGCTGCTTCAGGGGGGGAGGTACCCAGAAGATGGTTGGTAGAAAAGGGAAAGGTGATGAGTTTGGGTGCATTCACTTGGAAGTGCAAGTAGGATTTTTGATATGAATATGTAGCCAGACAACTTGTAAGCCCAGTATGCTGGAAGGTAAAGATGTTGTGGTTGGAAAGAAAAGATTAGAGTCATTCATCCATGATGTGGTGACAGCTAAAGTATCAAGAGAAGCATAGCCATCAAAGCAAAGTAGAGAAAGGTCTGGCAATGTCTTAGGAAATAGCTGTATTCCCCATACGAGCACAAAAAGAGGAAGGCAGCAGTGAAAGGGGCATTGGGGATGCAGGAATTAGGCTGGCATACTATACAGAAAACAGCCTCAAAAAGGCAAAGTAGCCCTTGGTGAAATTGAAGGAAAGGTTGGAAGTGAGGCAAGTTGCCCTGGTAAAAGGAGTTTGTCATCAAAGAAGTAGTGATGGGGTGTGGGGATTACAGTGTGGATGGGTAAGTTCCTTCTGCATGAGGGCTGGCATCTTTATTCCACTCTCTAGGATATACCAGTCCAGTGCTGCGAAGTGAGAGTTTCTATCTTACTCTCATGTGATACAAATTTAATGATGCATAACAGCCTCTTGTAGAGCCTCCTCCCACCTGCACTTGCCACTGAGGGAGGCTCAGGTCCCTAAAGCCTTCTCTATTCACTTAAAGGACAAGATCAATAGGATGCTGACCTTGGAAAGTAATTACTGTCAGAAGTTCTTCTTTGATGGTTTAGAGTTACATTTGCTTCCTTCACATAGTAAGGTATTGGCCAGTGTTTGAGGAAACTGGCCCCTCTCCCTGCCAGGTGGCACATCTCTGGACTTTGTCAATTATTTGGATTCACATATTAAAGGAAAATGCATCAAGCTGTAGGCTAAAGTGACTTTGTCATTTGAGCAGTGATGGTGTTTGGAAAGAGAAGTAGGAGATATAAGACTTGACTTTGAATGGCTTGGAAAGAGTAGCAGCCCTTTGCAGTGATAGCCTTCTGCTTCAAGCATAGAGGTTGAATAGTTCCCTCTGGTCTCATGCGTTCTATTATCTTGACAAGTCAAGCATTTTAAGCTTAACATTCTATATAGGTCTTCCCCTGTCTTAGAGCTTTCTGCTCCAAAGAAAGCGCTTGCTTAAAAAGGAGAAACATTTTGAGCATGGCCAGAAGCCCAAGTTATTACTGTAGCAACTGGGCCCATCACTTCTTTGAGACAGGCTTATTTTAGTACCTATAGACAGCCTAGTGTAACACAGGTTTCAGTTTCTATCAATTATTTCTTTACTTGCTACTCTAACCTTAAGATAAATTAATAAATGATATAGGAAAGTTTATGATTTCTAGAAAAACAATACTTAAAGTGCACAGTAGTTTATATTTCAAGTTTACTTACATTTTTTCAGAATTTTTAAATGAATTTGCAAATAAAAAATACTAATGTTTTTACCTGAAAACTTGACTATGGTAAGGTTAAGACATTTTATCTGTTTAAAATATGTTTAAGCATATACATTAAAATTCTTATCTGTTTAAAAATTACTTTAGGCTCCTTTGGCTTTATCAAACTTCCTCAAGTCTTTTTCTAAGAATAAACATAAATTCTGGAACTTAGTTGTACAGACTCCCTCTTCACCAAGAGAACATCCAGGTTTATTTTCTACCTGATTGAAAACACCAGCCCCTAACTTGTCAGCAGCTCAGTTGAGCAGTCAAATTGTATTATTCAATATCTTGTCTGACATGAGGACACCAGTCCAAAGAAAGAGATATCACAAATTGGTGCCACACTTCAATAAATAGAGACATTTTATTTTGCACCACACTAATTCAATCCAGTTCAGTTAACTCTTTTTTTCCCCCATGTAAGGACAGATGAAAAAAGGCAGCCATGAATGACTGAGTTGGTCATGTGTTTGACACGTCAGTGGTCAGTGTATGTATACAAAGCAGACCATAATGGAGGGTTCAGCCTTTGGCTCTCAGACAATACCAGTGGGGGTGGGGGGACTCAGTTAGCACATGGTGTGGAGTGGGGACCTGAGCTCACTGGCAAGCTCACACCCATGCGCATGCTCAGGTACAGAGAGGGAAGGGGCTGGGCTGCTGCCTGAGTGAGTGCACTGCCCTGCACAGCCCTGGCAGTGTAGAGAATCCCAGTGATCATTAGCCCCTTCTCAGGTCCTTGAGTTTTATTTTACCTTACTCCACATTGCATAGTACTTTGTGATTTTGATAAAAATCTTTGACCTAAATGTGCTCCTTAAAAATCCTTCTGATAATATAACACCCATGCTTCTGTTATTTCTCAGTTCAACAATTTCTCTCTGACACAGGATGCTGAGTGGATGTAGTCATGATATTTTATTCCTAGGGATGAACAGAATAGATCAGAACCCCAAATGTGGAATGTTCATAGGTTATTGAGAGGAGACTAACGTTATTGAGGAACATGCTTGTTGCCTGTGGATAAGGTCTGAGGTCCTTGAGTTTGTCTCTAGAAGCCTTCAGGGCATCTTAGCCTACAAGTTGTGTTCCAGCGTCCTGTACTGATGCCACTGCCTTGCATGCTGTGCTCAGCGTCCTGTACTGACGCTACTGCCTTGCACTCTTCACTCTCCCCAGTGTCCACAGAGCTGTCCTTTAAACAGCCAAGTCTCTCTGTCTTTCATGGAGTCTCAAATCCTACTTGTCCCAGGAAAAAGGCCTTCTTCAGTGAATTCTGTGAGTGCATGACTTTCACACATTTGCTCTAAGAATTTTGGGATGCCCTACCTCTCCATCCTGTGAAGGAGGTTTTATCCCATAATGAAATGAGGTTGAATCAGAGTGCTTATGCTGGGGCTCCAGCATTACAGTCAGCACTCACAAAGATTTGTCAAGAGAAACAAGGCACAGAGCTGGCGTCGCAGCTAGGACAGGTCTCAGAGCCAGATTCCACCAGTCAGCAGTGGAAGAATTTATAACTAATGTTATAATGTTACCTAACATCCCTTATATTTTAAATGAGGTTATGGAGGATAGAATTTGGTACCACCTAATCCTCTTAATTGTCATGAAAATTATTTTTGAAAAAGTTTAGAAGAACACACCTCAAATGACCTGAGATTGTGCGCACTGGGCAGGCTCTTCCTGCTCTTTGTTTTCTGCATTACTCTGTTCATTTTCTCTCTCCACAGCAGTCCTGTTTGGGAAATGCTTTTGACAGTATGGTTTTGCAGATGAAGGAACCAAGATGTAGTCAAACTGACTTGTTAAAGGTCATGAAGCCGCAGATACTAGGGTAGAACACAGTGAATTCATCTCCCACAGCTGCAGGGCCCTTCACTCCTCTGCTCTTGAGCACATTGGTGTTCTGACACCCCTGCATGTAAATCATGTTACACATGGGACTGTCCACCAGTGGAGGTGGGTGGAGTGGAGTGTGTTCCTTATCACAAAGCATGCCATGAGGACATAAAGCAAGGGGATACTACTGTCTCTCACTGGCCTCTTACACTGGCTTGGATTGAGAGATGGGGAAGGTAGAAACCATCAGCAATTGCTGCCACAGTAGAACACCGCAGGTGCAGGGTTGCAGATGCAGGGCTGCCAGTACTGAGCTGCAGATACAATGCTGCAGGTACAGGGCTACAGGTAGAAGGCCACAGGTGCAGGGTTGCAGGTACATGACTGCAGGTGCAGGGCAGGTACAGGGCTGTAGATGCAGGGCTGCAGGTATAAGACTGCAGGTACAAGGCAACTCTAATGATTGATGGCCTTTGGCACTTTGTTCTTATCATTTTGTGTCTTGTCAGGGTTTTGAGGCATGGCTGGTTCTCTGACACTAGTATAGGACCTTGCAGAACACCATGCAGATGGCATACAGGGATAGGGAAATGTGGCAGCTACATAAGCCTACAATGATGTACTGCAGGTCTCAGCACATGTCTCATGCTTGTCTGCATAGTAACCCAGCCTCATCCCAATATTAAACTGCTTCCACAGGCTCTCCTCCTGGGAAAGGTCCACAGCCAGTGCTTGTGAAAACTTGAGTGTGCCCTGGATACATAGCACATTCTTTGGATGTGTGGCCCTACATGTATTGTGCCTTTTAGGGTTTGCACTGTGGGATATGATGTGTACCTGTAACCAGGGCTATGTTTCATAAAAAGATTTCCAGTATCCACAATTTCTATCACATGGACAAGATTTTAAAAGTTGGTTCCTTAAGTCTTAGGAGTCTATTTTTTTATGTAGTATGCAGACAGTGGAAAATATTTCTGATAGTTAAGTCTTCTTTTTAATGTATATATGTGGAATAAAAAGACTCCCAGGACCTTAATCTGCTTCATATCTGTTCTGAGGATAAGTGCCTTAAATGCTGGGTACAATTTGCAGTGGAACAGCAGTGATGAAACATTTACTCATCAGATGGCTTTGAAGTTGAGCTTCTCTGGGGTGGCTGTAGTCTCCTTCCTAATGGGCATGTTTCAAAGAAGAAAGTGGCTGTGGCACTCTGTGGTGATGTCTCCAAATGGACCGTTTGAAAGCTAGCTACTTAGAAATCACATTAATGACAGAAATTATTTCTGCTACTCTGGACTCATTCCCATTGACAGGGTAAGGTCTGAAAGTTAATTTTTCCAATATACTTGACATTTTAAACAATGGGTGCCTGTTTTCTCTTACTCTATAACCTTTCCAAACATAAATTTTCTTAGCTTTCTACAGTAATATGTCAAAAGGGTTGAGGTGTGTGTGTGTGTGTGTGTGTGTGTGTGTGTGTGTGTGTGAGTATATTATAAGAACTACTTTAATGAAGTACCTTACTGGTAAGGTCATGATGCTTAAAGGTATTTAGAAACTGTGTATTTAAAATTTATGGTTCCTTGATTCTGAATACTGGAGGATTTTCTTTCAGGGCTTAAACCTGCAAATGCTTTAAGGATGTTGAGGAAATACTGGTTTGCTTCTACTTCTTGAATTGAATTCCCTTACCTAAGTGAGGACATTAGACAGACATGTTGCAGTGTGGCTTAAAATGTTTCTATTTTTCTGTTTCTTACCATACATACTGTGCCAAATTTAACCTTTATTTTATGCTTTATTACTTAGTTTTCATATGAATCCAACAAGCAGTGAAGACCTCAGGAAAATCCCGGTAAGTTACCAAGGAGTGACACGATCACCAGAGAGCAAGCCTGGCTTCTCTCTAGCATATTCCTCTCATGCCTCTGTCTCCTTAAACACCTCAGTGGCAGAAACAACATTGGTCTGTGTGGTGGTTTGGGGAGAAAGAAGAAAGTCAAATTGAGACTTTGCCTCAATGTGGCTTCTGTATGTGCTCAGAGACAGCCCGAGCCAATGTAGTTATAATTGAACATCTATCTAGGGTCTACATGTTTGTTTATAACTTGTGACTTTAATGTGAAAGCTGTATGTCAGAGTCAACATTACAGTTGTAAAAGTAGCTAGCATTTGTTTTTGGGGCAGGGGTTGAATAAAGAGCAAAGCTGCTTGCTAATATTCAGTAGGAAAGCAGCATGGTGAGAGACCAGAGTTTATCAGGAAAGGCTTTGGAAAGACAAAAGCCTCAGGATACCTATCTTCCAAGTCAGACCAAAGCCAGATCTTTCTCAGGATTGGCAGCAGTCAGTTAGCTAAATGGATGTGTGTAGTTTGCAAGAATTGCTGAGATAGCTTAACTTTGTTTCATTGTTACCTGAAGTTTGGGATTGTATAGGAGTTTTCAGTTACATCTAAGTCCTCTTAAATTTGTTGACCTGGAGAATAAATCACTTTCTAAAAATATAGGCAGACGTTCTTGGGGGAAAACTACATTCTCACTGAATAAAAGAAAGAGGCCAGAGGCTGCTGTTTCAACTATCTATCCTTAATATGTGTGATCCAGATGTATTTAAATTTTTTCTAGCAATTGTATATCACAATTTCTAGTATATGTTTATCTAAAAGAAGTCAAAGTGGAGTTATAGTCTATCTTATAAACCATTTTAAGAACAGTTGTCTGTCTAAAGAATTGTAGAAGACTGTGGATGCACGGGACTTTAGATAATGACTCTGCTGTTCTATGTAAATTATTTCTAAGTTTTGATGCTTTATAAGTATTTGTCTTCATAATGTGGCAGTCTCTAAGCAATGTCAGATGATATGAAGTCAGCGTTTGATCAGATAGTGAAATGAATTCTACCAGCTGTTACTTAATCTCAAACAAAATGCAACATCAAAAATTGATTTAATATGTAGCTATTGTTTATTAGGTAACCTTAATTACAATTTCCCTGTGCTTGTAGATGTACTTTTCCAAATCTTGTAATTTATCAGTGTTAAAACATCCTTAGAAATCTTTAAAGAAATAAAATGTGAAAATTGTTTTAGTTCAAGGATTTAAAGGTGATAACAGAATCCTTGATGTGTGATTGTTTTTCTCTGGAATCTAACTATTCTAAATGACAGTTAAAAGATTACTAGGTGTTGCTAATGTACTGCAAGATACAATTAAGAGGAGAAAGAGTCCTTACAGACGAGTTTTCAGAAGAAGTTATTTGAACAATTTTTATGTTGAAGATTACAAGATGTTTGAAGTAATTTACATGAAGTTCCCCAGTAATAGACATCCAGCAAGTTATTTTTCTCTCCTTCTGGAGGGAGTATTGTGTAATTAGGTTTGTATGTCGGCTATGCTGGTGCCAACACCTGTCTGTGGAGGCGCGGTGTTTAGGCAGGAGCAGTAGCCAGTTGAAAGGGCAGTGTGAGCTCTTTAAGGCCTAATTAAGAACTGAAAGGGAGATGAAGAGAGGAAGACAAAGGATGTGAAAGTAGCTGAGATGATGTTCCCAGAGCAGAGTCCTCATTACACCATAATGAGATGATCTGAGAACGCCAGCCTTCATCTCCTCCCTCTCTCCTCCAGTTGCCTTGGATGTCAGTTAGGACCCCACCAATATTTGGTTACCAGGGTAACCTTTCTTTAAATCTTCAGTTATTTTGAGTCTTGATAATTTGCTTTTGTCTGAATTTAAATATTGTAATAATATATATGTATATATATGTGTGTGTGTGTATTTCCTAGTTTAAAAGGCTAGATTGTATATAAGGTAAAAATAGCTAATACATCTGAGAATCTTCCACATGAGTCTTGTTATTTAAAATTCTGGTTTAAAACTTCATAGAGGGCTGTTTCTTACCCAGTCCTCCATCTTTGTATCTGTATAAGGGACTTTACTTTTAGCAGATGTGAAGTAGAGAAGAAGGATTAGTTGTGAAAGAAACGAGACAGGAAAAATTTATATTAAATTTCAAAACAGGAAAACATCTTTAAAATGTACGCTGTCTGTGAAGCATGAGGACAAAATATTGAATTTATGGCAGCCCCATTGTGGGCTATATTTGCTCTCTGTTCTGAGGTTGGAGTTTTCAGTTTTCCCTGAATATACCTTTTGAAAAACAATTTTTGCATGTTCTTGAGAATTTCCTTGAGAAAAAACAAACTAATTTTTATAACTAGGAAACATTTTAACATCATTTATATTAGTTAATATTATTTTTATCATTTCCTTTGACATTATAAATGTGTGTGAGTATAGTAATATATTGGCTTAAGAATTATATACCTAAAATTAGGTATATAATTCTCAAAAAAATTAAGTAAAATCTGGAGCCAAGTCTGAGCTGTATTAATTAATTTTAGGGTTTTTTTTTTCCCCAGAGTAAAGTATAGTTTGTGGTACATGTGTCTTTAAGATGTTTTCCTGTTCAGAAATCAGATGCTGAATTTTGGGTAAAATTTTCACCTATAAAAAAGATGGCACTTTACTAAGATTAGAAATGTCTTTCTAGGAAGGAGGCTGGGGTGAGAAAGGTAAAGAGTATGTTGTATCTTGTTCATTTGGCTATAAAGTGTTAAACAGTGTTCTAAAATACTAGGTAATCTTGCAGGACTGAAGTGATTCCCCATGGCATTTAGACTACTTATGTCATATGGAATTTTTGGGGCATGTTATTTATCTTCATTGTTTTAAGATAAATGTTAAAATATTACCTACATTATTAACCTGTGTGATTGATAGAATATTAACTATGTAAGTGATTTTTAAATGTATGCCATCTTATATTTTGAAATTTGAAAAATCATTGCATTTACATATAATTTGATTAAAATTAGAGAGTCTGAACAGATGTTATTATGTTAAGTTCATTAAAGAACTAAAATTACAGACAACCTGGAAGTAACATAACCCATTTAGTTAACTTTCATGACCCCCATGATTCTTAGATTTTTTTTCCAGTAAACATTTTGTTAGAAAAGTGAAATCACATTAGTTGGACTTTATTATTTTAAAAATGCAGTTGAGAAAAAAAAATCACTCAATAGATAACAGGATTGAAAGGGTAGGAGGACATGTCTCATCAGATAAGGGATGCAACACTCAGCCTGATTCTTGCCTCATTCTTAGACAAACTTACTTGTGCTAAAGTACAAAGGTTAGCTTACTTCTGACAAACTAAAAAATCTCTATAGTTTGTCTTGTCTTTACTCTAGAACAATGCATAGTACAATGTATATTTTATGAGAGTATAATTAATTTATAATATATCTCTGAACAACCAGTGACCAGTGCATTATTTTATAGGCTTAACTGATCCACGAGGGAAGGTAGAAGCCAGAACTTAGCTCTAAAACTGTCCATATGGCAATGTTCATAGCAACATTTGAAATGTTGGGACACAAGTAACTCAGAAATTTTCAACTTTTCCTATTTGCTAATTGGAAAACTAAGTTGTTTAAAGTATATCTCAGAGAATTTAAATTCACTTTCTTAAATACTGTGTTTACTCACCTAAATTATGCTTATAATAAACTTCAAAATCTATTAAAGACTTTGATTTTCTTGTTTGAGGTCTTGGGAAGTATTGTGTTAAAATTGTTTTAAAATGGTACCATTTTAAATTAACATTTATTAAATGTTAAAAATCATTTGCATATTGTTATTGTGGCACTATAGAGGCTGTTAAGGTTTTTAAAGCATCCAAACTGACATTTTCAGTATTTAAGTAGCTCTGGAAGGACCTCTGCTCTTCCAAGTGATATTTTCCTAGTTGCCAGGTTAGAGTATTGCCTCAGAAATACTTGTGCTTAAAGAAAAGCTAAGACGTGATTCCTTTCTGCTTAGAAACCTTCAATGGCTTATTTTCCTTAGGACAAGGCTCATATCCTCAAAGGTGACCTGCCTATGCTTGATGGTACAGCAGGAGTCACAGAGCGGCTCCTCTCAGACTTGTTTTCTAGTCATGCTTCCCTGGCCTGTGACAGGCCACTGGACCACGAGCCCTGGTTTGATAATTATCACCCCACTGCCAATTTCTGCCTGGAGATTATGAAACCTGTTGTAAGCTGTTACTACCCAAACTCTGAAGCCTGGAGTATGGGAGACAGTTTTCAGCCTAAAGTTTGTACATCCAGGAGGAAGGAACATAGGAAGGAATGGGGTGTCACTCTAGTTTCTGCCCTGGGGTCTTGCAGTAGGAGCATATAATGAAGAGCTAGACACACAACACAGTCAAAGTAGATGATGATGAGGGGAGAGACATAGTTTCTACGGGAACAAGAGTCCTTCTGCATTTCTCTGGCCTCACTAATCCTCTGCTGGACAGATGAACCAGGTTCCTTAATACTTCAGTTAATTTTTCTTAAAGCAAAACAGAAGTGTTTGAGGGGAAGTGATGCAAATCATCCTAAATTACTGGGTTTAGGGATATAACTATGTTTTAAAGGCATAAAATATGCCATTTTGTATCTAGACATTTACAGATTAGAAATATAAATCCCAGGGCATTGAAAGCTAGGGAAATATTAATGGCCCATCTTCATCATCACAAGGTGTTTTTTTTTTTTTTTTTTTTTTTAGATTTCAGTGTCACAACACTGATAGAATCAAACAAGTTGAAGCAAGGTCCTCTTTTGGTTGCATTTATGCTTTTGTTTGATATTTTTTTTAACTACTTGAATATCATAAGCTAGGTAAATAAGTCAGATGAGAGGACATGTTGCTGTCCTGACCATAAGTACTAATGTGGCTGTAGCTGATCTCTGAGCTTCCTGATAACAGGGCAAAGAGGGAAACAACATCAAACAAAGGATGTTATTTGTGGGAAGTTAAAACGTCCACTACTCTGGAAGACTCAGCTCACATGTGGTCATCTAAGGCAGAAGCCATACCTGTGAATAGTGCTCCTTGGTTTAGCTCCAGGAGCCTTTCATCATTTCTCAGAAGTTAGAGAATCAGCCTGGCATTTCTGTTTCTCACAGCTATCATCAAGAAAAGCCCAGATGGAAGTGTGAGTGCACGTTCTGTGAGAACAGTGTCCATATGTGCAGTTTTCTATAGCTTCTTGGCCGTCCTTTGACTAGATTCCTACAGGCGTTCAGTTTTCATCTATTTTCATTATATTGACTAACTTGTTTGAAACTATAGAGTATGTCTTATCCAGCCCACTCAAGTATGCTGGGCATGGAACCCAGGGCCTTCTCCATGCTAAGCAAATGCTCTGCCACTGAGCCATACCCTCAACACTCATGCTGGGATTTAGTTCTCACTGATACAGACTGTCTCTGGCTCTAGGAAGTTGTTCCCATGTAAGAAGGAGTTTCAGGTATGGATTGAATCAGGCATTTGGTCTGTCTGCCCTCCTTCTTGCCAGGGACTGAGTAGCACTCAGCAATTGTCACCATGATTCTAGCTACAACTAGAGAGAAACTTTATCAGCTTCAGAAAAACCAGAAGGTAGAATTCTGAATAGCTCTTAATGTATGTGTCTGTGTCCTGCCTGCTAAAGCAAGTCTGCATCTCATTCCCAGGACAACAATCCTTTCGATGCCACGGCTGGGTACCGGAGTCTGACCTACGAAGAGGTGCTGCAGGAGCTGGTGAAGCACAAAGAACTCCTTCGGAGGAAGGACACCCACATCCGGGAGCTAGAGGACTACATTGACAACCTCCTCGTCAGGGTGATGGAAGAGACACCCAGCATCCTGCGAGTGCCCTACGAGCCATCCAGGAGAGCTGGCAAGTTCACCAATAGCTAGTGGGAGTCAAGAGGACTGTTTATAACTGGGAAGGGAGCGGGGGGGGAGCAGAAAGGAAAGAAGGATGTGTTACTGGAAAAGACTGCACAGTCAAGCTTCACCTCCTCCCCTCAGTCATTGGGGACAGTTGTCAGCCCTGTTCATACTCACAGGTATTATCAAGAGTAACCTTTGGAGTGGGTAAAATACTCTAAACTCTTAAACTGAAAATGAGCCATGCCTTGATGACTGAGCAGTTCTCTGGCATCACTTGGGTGCTGGACCCCTGTCTGCCATAGGCCTGGAACTATCTTCAGCAGCCCATGAGTTATTCCTCAGGAATAGATTCCATAAAGCAGAATCGAAACTATGGTTGGATTCTCAGTAGTCAGTCTGTAGACACACTCAGTATCAGGAACACTGCTCATTATAAACAGACACATTCAAGTGTCAGAACACTGCTCATTATAAACACTACTGAAAAACCAGTTCCTCATACATGACTATGTGTGTTCATGTGTTTCTGTACATAAAAAGTACATGCATATACCTCATATACACGTGTGTTTTAAAGACATTTAAAAACAAGCAGTTGCCTCTAAGGTTAGGATATCAATCTCATAGTTTAAAATGTACTTTTACAGTATATACCCAGGATCACTTGTCACCCGGGCCACCCCACCTCTGTGGAGAAGCTACTTCACCCCACTCCTGATTCTCTGAACTCTGATTGTGAAGGGATTCACTACATTCAACTCCAGCTTCTAACTTTATTCCCAACCACTGTCCCAAAAATTGATGATCTCAAGTTTCTTTTCAAGGAATGACAAAATTTAGAGCTCTTTATTCTTTTTGTAGAAGAAAGGATTTCTTCAGCCAGTGTTCTCCTGGTGTTTGAGTTTATGGGAAGTATAAGCAGGAGATAGGGTAGTGTGGTTTATTCTACTGTGTATCCTGAGCAAAGACAACTGTGCAAAGTTACATCTGAAAATGAGCTGGGGTGGGGTGGGGTGATTGTCTGTTGCCTGATAACCCAAGGCAACAGCAAGTTCCAGGAATGAAGGTTGGGCTTGGTTTCAATTTCATCATTAATAGAACAGATGGTTGCCTTTGAGCCCTGAACCAAAGACTCATCGCAACCGTGGGTGTTGAGAGCAGGTCTCTACCAACGTACAGCATGAGGCAGCCCACATCTACCCTTGAGGATTGATGTCACACACTATGGGGTCTTTGTTTAAACCTGTCTCCCTAGAATGGTAGTTTTCTGTGGATTAGCTTTCTGTATTTGTATAAAATTATTCTAAAATTTAAAGAGAACAGCGATGAGATAAAAATATTGCAGGTCTTCTGCTGGTATTTCAACCTTTCAGATCTAAACACTCTGAAGTAGACAGTCTTTCTGAATTGAGGATAGGAAGACTGGCTGTATACAGGCTGGGGCCGGGTACATTCTGTAGCCCTGTAGTCAGTTGCATTTTCCTGATTTTTATCTCTAGTAAGACTTCACTGAAAGTCAAATGAAAGCAGAGATTATAGTTTTGCTGATTTCCATATTTTTTAGTCATAAAATCCCTTATCTATATTTTCTGAGTTTCTGTGGTTTTCTAGAAAACATGGGTTTTGAAGTGAATTTTTCCCCAAATATAAACTTCAGTACTTTTCTAAAATTAAAATAGAGGAGGAAAAATGGATTTTTACAATCAGTTTTTCTTCCATTTAATTAATAATTGAAGTGATTCTGTAATAAACTTCAAAATCTAAGGTAGACTTGATTTTCCATATGAGATCTTGGTAAATATTAGTTTTTAAATGGTGCCATTAAAAATTAACATTTATTAGATGACATCAAATTCTTAGCATATTTTGATCATGGCATTGCTGAGACTCCACAACTTTATAAAGCACCCAAATCCATGTATTCAGTATTATGACAGCTGTCTGCAGGTACAATAACATGTGTTAGGCAAGTGTGTCCTTTCTAGAGTCTCAGTCCAGTAGAGACTTGAGCTGTCTGTTGCTTTTGTCCTTAGAATAAGCTTCCCATAAATCTCATCTAAAAAGCATGGTTCAAATGCCTTTGTTCCTTTTTATGAGATGTAAGTCATAAGGCACAGTTTTGCCTCCATTAGAATGTATGCACGTGGATTCAACAGCCCTCACTGACTGGCCAGACTGAATGAGTATTTGTTTCTTAGAATCTGAAGTGAAGCTTTGTTCAGGTCTGGTAGGCAGTGAGATTTATCTGAGGCATAATTCTTGTTGCTAAATAAAAACAAAAATTTGAAACAAATGAAAAGTCTGCATTTACACTCTGGAAAATGTTGTGTTCTAGTGGTAAGAGTTTCACTCATGAACTTAATGTTATCATTAATCAACATAACAAACTTACAAGTAAAACAAGTTCCAGAGAACATAGCATGTGGCAGTGTCTAAGTACATGTGTGAGCTGGGCACTGTAGAAAGAAGGCCAGAGAGACACTTGCTTTATCTTCCAAGTGGAACCTGGAGTATTCCAGCGATTCATTTTTGTATTATCTTAGAGGTGGACATAAAAATGTATATTTCAGTAAACAGTGCATGTGCAATAGATTTTTAAGAACATTTTATTTCTGATTTTAGCCTAAAAATACATACTCAAAAACACTTCTACCAACAAGACTTAAAATCACAGAATCAAGACTGATTTAATTTCACACACTTCTGTTACATAATTAAACTATTTCTTAACAACAACAACAACAGTATTTTACAAGCAGTCTCTTGTCAGTTCTAAGCTCAGCTTGACAGTATTGCTACACCTCCCTGCCTCTGGAACTTCAAGTGTCATTCCTTAAACACCAAGGTCATTGCTTAGAGTTGTATATAAGATACCATGTAACCCACTCATGGTAAGTGTTGGAAGCATTGCCTTTTGCTGCTCTGTTCTGCATTGACCCCAGTTTTGCCCTCCTCCCATGAATGTAGTATTATTCATAGATTATACATAACTACATGTATTGCTTTTGGCAGTAAATCAAGTTCTAGTTGTAATTTTCCAGCTGTGAAAATGTTGCCTTGTATTTAAAATGGTTTCAAGAGTGGAAACCTAAGTAAATAAGCTCATTAGTGACAGACCTGCTTCTTCATGTCCCCCTTTCCCATCTCACCACTCCTCCTGCATCCTGCTTCCCACCCCGATGTGAGTGCTTATTCTTAACAAGGAGAATCTTTAAAAATGAGAAATAAAAAAGAAAGACCTGCTATCTCTAAGTAGCTGTAATAACTTTTACACTAAGCTTTTGTTTCCCCTCCCCCCAAAAAAGCAGCTTACCCTGGATTGGAGAAGCAGGCTGAGACTCCTTGCTGTCTGTGCCATCATCTGTCTCTAGGTGCAGTAGGTGTCACTGGTGCGCGTGGGTGAAGTGTGAGCATGCCCAGTCATGTGATCTCTTCTCAGAGGGAAGGACTGCACTGCAAGCTCATGGTGCTACTGGAGAGGGTCTGTCAGCACATACTGAAAGCCCCCATTTTCACAGATTTATAACTTTAATAATCCAGATGCTGTCCTTGGAGGTATTTAATATGCAATAGGTAGCACCTTTACTAATTAATCTGCATATGAAGGGTTTCCTGATGTATTTAATAAGATGTGTAGAAGCTCTTCAAGCATTAAACTAAAGTTGACGTTTTATTTCATTGACTTTTTGCTGTCAAAGAATATCAACCACTTACAATAGAATTGAAGTCTGTTACCTAATGGTATTTGGGCCTTTTAATTTCTGAAGCTTCTAGATTGTTTGTATTGTGAGGTACAAAAAAAAAATGCTGCAGATCTAGGAATGTATGTTCTTAGCAAGTGTTTGAATGATGTAAGCATTATTTACCATTGAAGCGTGCGACCCCTATGTTCTTAAGTAAATGCTTAGTAACTCATATACATTTTTGCAGGTACAAAAGTATATAAACATTGTATAATGTGACAGTTGTATAATTTATGTACTCTGATGCATGAGTCAGAATTTTTATATATGATAATTGATTTGTTATAGTTGATTAAAGTGTTTAAACTTAATTCAGTCATCAGAATCTCTTATTATAGATAAATCTGTTCCCACCATGCATTTCTATAGACGTCTTTATTGTCTCTTGATAGTGAGACCGATTATGTTGGAGCATGTGTTCAATAAGGCCTCTAAACCTGCCTTGTAGAGAATATGGTTCTGAAGAGTCATGCAGAAGTGAAGTATCTTTTCTGTTAATGTGTGTGTGCATAAGGGGGAGAGAGTGAAAGCACATGCACGTGTGCACAGGGCATGTTAAAGACCCTTACACTGCCATGTCCAGCTTTTACATGGAATCTGGGCATCAGACTCAGACTTGTATAGCAATCCTTTTTATCCCTGAGCCATCTACCTAGCCCCAGGAAAATTTCTAAGAACTTAAGGGAAGCTTTCTTCAGCACGTGTGGAGATACATAAGCTCTGCCATGAGACTTGCTGCCAGAGGACCAGGATCTAAAATGAGGTGGAAAATGCCTTATGAGTGCTGGCACTCAGGGGAGGCCATGGCAAGAGCTTTCTTCTGTGCCACTTCACTGTTCACAACTCAGGCAGAAAGGACAGAAGCTTCTGGGTGGGGATTGTAGCCAGGGAAGAGTAAGATGGAGTTTCTAACTACTTATCTTCCACTCATGGCTGATGCCACACAAGTCCACAGCCCTCAACATGGCCATCCAAACAGATACCTGTTCATCTGAGGTTCTGTCTGAGAAGGACTGGCTCTCATACCGGCAACTGCACATGTGTGTCTGAACATACAGATGGCAGTACATCCAGCACTTCTGTTGCTACAGAACCTAGAGTCCAGACTCAGAGATGCAGTCCATGTGTGTTCCTAGATATCAGTCAGTCTGTCTGGAGTAAGAGCTTTCTCTACAGAGCCGCATATCCTCCTACCTTCTAATGGTTCTTGGTTTTGCAGGGTCTTTAACCTGCCTCTTCCCTTCTGGAGAGTGTCCTCTCTAATCTGTTTGCCTGCTAACTAGCTAACCCTAGAGTAGTCTTACTCTCCTTCTGCAGAGACAAAGGCATTTGAGGGCAGTTTGGGAGCCAAAAGCCAAGGGGCATAAAGGTGGTCATTTGTCAGGATAGTTCCTATCCCAGAAATGTATTTGTTCACATGGGTTTATTTATGATCCAAATGCCTCGCATTTTGTACTTTTCTCAAGTAATCTTGCATAACAAATGTTCACACTTATCTTTCTGTGGATATGCAGTTGCTTACAATTAATTATTTGAACCCAAGGTGCTTACTTTTCTAATACTTCTTACATAGTAAAATTTCATGCCTAAGTGTCCATTGCTTGTATCACTTGATAGTCCCACCACATGCTTGGATTCATGGCAGAAAACAAGATCACAGATTTCTTAGGGGTTTTCAACTCTGATGCATGGTGGTCAAATTCAAGATAATGTCTGGTTAATACTCTCAATACCAAAATCGGTGATTCTCTTTTGAAAATCGTAACAAAGATTTGGCTGGCTGCTGTTATTTTACTCAAATTCTTCCTTACTCTTGTTACAGTAGAGGAGCAGGAGACTGCAGGCTCACCCAACCTTCTCACGGGTGCCTTGAGCAGGAGTACAGTGTCTCTCCCCACACACATTAGGGCCATGCAGCTATGATGCATGGCAACTAGAAGAGCTGAAAGATCACAGAGACTGAAACCCCTTTCCAGAAACCAGCTCCAGAGCACAGGTACCTGCAGAGGTGTTAGATCCCTTGGCTGGAGTTACAGGTGCTTGTGAGCCTCCTAGCATATGTAGGTGGTGAAACTCAGGACCTCTACTTAAGAGCTAAGCCACCTGTCCATTTAATCTTTTTTAAATGTGATAGCTATTTAAAATTCTACCCTACTTTTGGATCTACTCAGATGAGCAAAGATGGCTGGATTACATCATTGATGTTCACAGACTGTCCCCAGAGCAGCACCTAATAGGATGGATTACCAGACCCTTCCCAAGTCTCAAAAAGGGTCCTATGTGAAATCAAAGACACTGCCATAGGAAAGACAGTGTGGTAGAAACATGTGTTACATATATACCTAAATCCAAAATGCACCAAGGTGAATGACTAGCTAGCTGGTACATTTAGGTGAGAATTTTCCTTAACAGCCACTTTCCAACTTTGTGGTGGTCACTATATTTTGTCAAAAAAAAAAAAAAACAAAAAAACTGTTCATTAAAAAAATTCTGCTCTTTTTGTCATCAAAACTGAGTTGAGAGCCAGAGAGATGGCTTAGCAGGTAAAAGTACTTGCCACTAGGCCCGATGACCTGAATTCAATCTCCAGGGTGCACAGGTTGAAGGAGAGATCTGTCTCCTACAGGTTGCCCTCTGGCTTTCACAGATGTGCTGTGGTGTGCATGCACACACCCATACAAGTTAGTTAGATAAAGTCAAAGGTTAAAACTGAGTTTAAATCTCTTTTGTTAGATATACAGAATGAAGTTTTAAGTCTTGTCAGAAGAAAAGGTAGCTGCTATGTACTGTCTTAAATAAGGGTAATATGAAGCCACATCTGACAGAAAATGCCTTTGTGGATTTATTCATCACAATAATGTTGATGACATTAACTGAAATATACTCAGAGAGTTCCTGTGTTCACTTCAGGTAAGCTCACCCTTGGATGACAACCTTGGTGTCCTCATCAGACTCATCCCTCATGGGAACCTAATATTAGGGGGTCTGTACTAGAGAGTGCAGGTATTTTAGAAAGTTCCATTTGGACCTGGAGCTGCAGCTTCTTTCAGAAATCTTTTGCTTAAGATAACACTAAGAGAACACAGTGGGCTTGGGTCCAGTTTATTACCTTCCTAGTTTAGAAGGAGGTCTTATGGAGAATACAGATAAAGTCCTGGGAGTTGAATGGAGAAAAACTGGGCCCAACTCAAGGTAAAATTGATTGTCAACCTTAGATTAATAAAGGTTATATTACAGGGAACCCTACCAAAAGGCTCCTCTTTTTTTTTAAATATTTTTATTAGATTATTTTCTTCATTTACATTTCAAATGCTATCCCAAAAGTCCCCTATACCCTCCAAAAGGCACCTCTTTTAAAGGAATAACTCACTTCACAAGCAGTTAGCTAATCCTTTAGTATCATTTAGTGTTTCCATGTTTACATTTAGATTTTCATTAATGTGCTGCTATTGAACATCTTTCATGATTTAAAAGCTGTAAAATATTTTAATCTGTGATGCATTTGTTTACAAAGCCAACCACTTAATTCTATATAATATGTAGCACTTGAAACCATCTGTTAGGAACATTTGAAGACTTTGGTGCACATCGTGAAGATGTATACAGCAAACGAGAAACAAAACATGAAATATTCAGGCCGTGTTTGTGATGGAGGGAAAAAAAAAACCATGTATTTTAAGTTTGAAAACATTGCAGTCTGAATTTTGACAAAGCAGCTTCCCAGAGTAAAGCACTTTTCTAATTTCAGGCAAATGTCAAACTGACATTTTAGAAGCCGGGGAGATGACTTTGTAGATAAATGTTCTTGATGCACAACATGAAGAACTGAGTTCAAATCCCCAGTGCGGATGTAAGTATGGCCATGCACAGACCTGTGCTGTGAAGAGTGGAGACTGAAGGACCCAGTGTCCTTCTCTGGCCTCTTGCACACACATGGGAGAGGCTCATTTTAACTGATCTGAAGTAAAAATATTGGCATAATATGAACTAGAATTATGCTTCTGAGAGTTTGTGTTTCAGAATAGTTAACTGTCGCATGGGGCTCTCTTGAGAAGTTGCTGCTGTGAAGCCAAGAGAGAGGCTGTGGTGAGTGAGGGGTGTCATCCTGGGAGGCAAAGCACCATGTGTCCTTTGTGGTCTCGCAAATGCTGATCTGGGCAAAACACTCATATACATAAAACAAGATAATCTATAAAACATGGGCGGAATCCAGGAAGGTGATGCTGACGGCGATTTTGTGGCAGAAACTGCAGTCCTCCAGGAGCCCTATGGTTTACTGGAGACCAAACTGGACCTGTGTATATACCATCCTGGTGGAAGTTTTATGTATGAGTTTTCTGCCTACATACCATGACTCACTATGGGATCATGGGCCTCAAAGGTTACTTTAGCTCTGTTGCAGACAGACAGGATGAGCTATGTCTTTGCTCTGAATTAAGAAAACAGGAAAGTTAACACCATGGAGTAACTCCATGGATTTCATGGAGTAACCTTGTGAAAAAAAACTGGTATTTCTCTCTCTCTCTCTCTCTCTCTCTCTCTCTCTCTCTCTCTCTCTCTCTCTCTCTCTCTCTCTCTCTCTCCCTCTCTCCCTCCCTTCTCCTCCATCCTCCTTTCCCCTCCCCCTCCCACTCCTCCTCCTCTCTCAGTGTCCATGTGTGTATCCATATGTGAGTGGGTGAGGCCAGAGGTTGACATCAGGGGTCTTCCTCAATTCACTTCCACCTTATGTTTTGAGACAGGGTCTTTCAGTGAACCTGGAACTCACCGGTTCAGCTAAACTGACTCAGCAACCTCCCCATTGAGGTCTCTGCTGCCTCAGCGTAGGGATTGTCCACACAGGCCAAACACACACACATTACCAACTTGAGTCATCTACACTACCCTGAAAACTGATGTTTTCTAAGCCACAAGAAGCTCCTGTATTCACCCCTTCCAGCCAGGAGTAGTTCTAAGAAGTCCTGCCCCACCCGCATGGACTCACTTCCTCACCTTGATGAGCTGTAAGCTATCAGGGTAACTTCTACCAGGATGGTATATGCACAGATCCAGTTTGGTCTCCAGTAAACCCTAGGGCTCCTGGAGGACTGTAGTCTCTGCCACACAATTGCCATCAGCACTGCCTTCCTGGATTCCTCTTTACATGTTTTAGATTATCTTGGCTTATGTATATGAGTGTTTTGCCTACATTCATGTATATGTACCAAATGCATGCAATAAGAAGGCCAACAGAAGGCATAGGATCTGGAACTGGGGTTATGCATGACTGTGAGCCAGCATATAGGTGCTGGGAACAGATCAGGTCCTCTGTAAGAGCAACAAACACTCTTAACCCCCGAGTCATCTCTGAAGTGCTTTTAATCCTCTATTCTAGTGCCCAGTGTTTTGTTTTGTTTTGTTTACAATGGCTACTACCTACAGTAGCACTGTGACCACTCATAGGTGTTACACAAAGCACATTTTCTTGTCAAAAACTCTAGCAAGATCACAGTAGTTTATGATATGTTAACCTGCTGCTGGCTGTTCCAGACCTATCGTTGTGCTAGGATTAATTCAAATCTTACCCTTCCCTTCAATTTTTTTTATCAGTATTATCAAAGACCCTATAAGTACTTATTACTTCCTACCCAAGATAATGGGCAGTTCTCCCTTCTCTTGATTCCCCTAGATTGATCATTTTGTCATTGAATCAACCTCACCCTAAGGCCTTCCTCCTCGTAGAGGTGTGTGATACGTTGAGTTGAATCAAAGTCACCCAAGTCTTCACCCTGGTTTTATGTTTACATTTCCTGGTGACTGAATGAGCTTCCCTATCTGCAAGTCTGAACGACAAGTTTTTATATTTGTTGTTTTACCAACTTTTTGTATTTCCACACACGTGTTCCCATTAATTTATGTCATCGTTTTGAACTAGCAACATTTTGAGTTTCAAGCCTTTGGCTCCCTGGAACTAACATTTAGAATCCCAGACTTAGTTCATCTCCAGCAAAGTCAAATTTTATATGCTTATTTGGGTTTAATATGATTCTTTTGAAACTCGTGAGGAATTCTTGGCCAGTGGGGGGGAGTTGAGTTTAGTCTTTGGATTTCTAACATGAACTCCTAGCGTGGGTCCATATTTAAAGACTTGCTGGATGAATGACAGTTATTAAGATTCCTATGGCTGCTATGAGTCTGTTTTAAAATAGTTTTGTTATAATGGAACACCCTCTGCAATGAGTAAAAATAAGAGGGAGTGTGGATTCACACAAGAAGGCAAATGATTGGTGTGAAAGCATTGCCAGGGTGAACTGTGAACAGGCAGAAATACTCAATTCAGACTCCTGTCCCAGGGTGCCAGACTTTGATGGGCATGTGGCCCATGTTTTGATGACTGGCCCACAGCAGAGGCTTGTATGTCTGCATCCTGCTCCCTGACATCCTGAACAGGAGACTCATGCTCACCTTTGCCACCATGCTCAATGACTGCAAGTTGCATCCCTGATACTTGGTAAATGCATGTTTGAGAAGAGAGAGGATGGAAGGGTAAAGTGGCTTGTTCTTTGGAGCACAGTAAAGGAAGGTGGATTTTGTTTTTTTTTGGTCTGTTTGTTGTCTGCTTGGTTTTTGTATGTGATTTGGATGGTTGTGTACTAGGATTTTAATTGTCTGCATTTTAAAATACTGAAGCCATGGTTATTATAAAGCATTTCCATTGTCCTTGATGAAGGGAGGAGCCCCTGTTCTAGTTGGGTTTATATTTGAAATCAAGGAGAAAGAAAGAAGTCTTGAGGGGTCCCCAATTGAAACAGGAAGAACATGGATGCACTCTTTTGAAGAGCCCTCACAGAAACGCTAAGTAGAAAAATTTGGAATTATATCATGATACAAATAAACTTGTCACTTTGGTGAGAATTCCAGGCAACCTAGACTTTGTGATTGAACTATCTTATTTAATATATGTGTCTTTCCTTGACAAGGTAGGAAGAATGTGCTCAGATAAAACAGCTTGATATGGCAAATATATTGTGCTTTTAGTGTGAATGATCAGTCAGCAGTTACTGTTGTGCCAAGAAAGGTGATGAGCGTTTATTTATCTTTTCTCTCCATGCATCAGTCTCTTCCAGTGTCCATCTGTTCTTCCTTTTCCTGTCTTTCCCTCCACTCAGCAGTATGTACTGAGAAGTTGCTTTGTGCAAGGCACTTTTTGTAATACTTCACAATGCAGAATGGAAGAATGGGAAGAGGAAAGTGTGCCAGCACCATTTCTCCTCTCCGTGTGTGTGTGTGTGTGTGTGTGTGTGTGTATTCATGCACATGAGTGTGAAAGCCCATGTGCAGCTCACAAGTCAACCTTGAGTGTCAGTCTTTGCTTTCTGCCTTGTGTGAGAGGAAGTATCTTTGTTTTATACAGCTATCTGCCCTGGGTTAGCTGTCCTGCCAGTGCCTGGGGATTCTCCTTTGTTCTCTCTCCCATCCCATTCTAAGGTGCTAGGACGACTACCGCATCAAGCTTCACACGGGTCCTGGGAATCTGGACTCATGTCCTAATTCTTTCATGGCAGACACTTTATCCATTGAACCATCTCCTCGGGAGCAGCTTTTAATCTTGTAAGGACAACTCCATTTAAAATAACCAGGTAGTATATTCTTATGGCAGCCCTAGTTCCTGGAAGTTGAGTGTTCCGTCATGAGAGGCCGACACTCCATGCTGTCTCTACAGGGAGTTCATGATAGGACATTCTCAGCATGGCGAGCTCACTTGCAGTTTTTCCATGGCTCTTAATTAGCTGCATCTTTAATTTTTTTAAGGTGTAAAGTTGAACCCTAGAAGGTATTTCTAGGCAAGACTTAAAAGGCACCAATTAAGCTAAATTTCAGCGACATTCATTGGCTTGTGATTTTTCTGTAAGGCAGAGAACTCACTGAGTTTAGAATTGAACCATATCTTTCAGGGAAAAAAAAATGAATGAAAGGATAGTTTGTGTAAGAAAACATCAACATTTGTAACACATGAGTTCTTTTGTTTGGACAAAACAAGCAAACAAATAAACAGCGAAACAAATATCAAGTGGTTGAGTAGATTCAGTGACGTAGTAGAAAGAGAAATTCTCTAAACGTTGCTTCCAAAGTCAGAAACACCAATGGAAAAGTTTCATGCACAGGAACTAACAAGGCCTTAGTCTATGTATTTATTGAGAGTAAACTAGTTATTGATCTTTCTGCCACAAGCCCATTTACCTTTGGGAAATGAAAAACTGACAACAAATTAGTGGGGAAAGATGCATTCATCAAGAGTCTTGAGGCTACTGGATGTCACTTGGAAAACATATAAATTCAAATTCCCACCTCAGTCCTTGTACCAAAGTAGTTCTATAGAGATTCAAATTTTAAACATAATATATAGAGCACCAAACAAAAAGTGGGATCTTCTGTTTTGTCTCTTAATGGATTCAGAACAGTTGAAACCTGTCAAGGCAAGAAATGTACATTTTAATAAGGAGAATGTACATCTGTACATTCAACAACACAATTTTTAAATGCTTTAAACCTTAAAAAATAGTAATATCAATGTCAGCAGGCAAATGACAGAATGTGGGGGGGGATTGTTAAAGCTGTTTTTTCCTTTTTTTACATAAAAGTGTGTGTGTGTGTGTGTGTGGAGAGAGAGAGGGAGAGAGAGAAACTATAATGAAAATATTCACAATATAATCCCAAGAAGAAAAGTTACAAATCACCTTAGGGACATTGGCTAATTAGCACAAGCAAAGAGTTCACCAGTTAGCTACAAGTATGCACATCCTTGTCATGATAAAGGAAAATAAACTTTTATTTGGAGAATAAATGGAAGAAAACTTTTTTCAGAGGACAATGTCTGTTAATATATTTCCTTACCTTGTCTGGACATGGTAACTTTATTGTCATTTCTCATCTTAAAATATCCTTGAGTATTTATACAAAAATGCATTTTAAAATAACTAGTACAATAAATAATATAATAATTAAATAACAGAAGAAAACAGCTAGTCAAGTGCTATCCAATTGAATATTACAAAATAAACAGAAACCATGAGATTACTCAGATCTTTCGGATACCTCGATAAAGGAAAGGGGAAAGGCAGTGAGTCTATGGTGTATATTGTTGTGCAAGGATACACCAGCTATAACATTCCTACAAGAATAGAAGACACTGGTGGAATTTATTTCTGAAGAAAATGGCTACCTCTTTACATGGAAGACATCAATTTTCTCAACATCCATTTGCTTTGTTTCAAGTTTTTTTTAATATGCAGATACTAATTTACTTTCATTATTACTTTATTTAGTGTATTTATTTTGATATTTTATTATATAAAATAATTATTTGTTCATTTGTTTTATTTATTATTTTATTAAAATAATTATTATGTTATTTAATTATACTTAATTTAAATTAAAATTTAAGTAAAATTGACCAATTTCAAAACAATTTCACTATTACCTGACTATATATTTCTTATATAACATATATTCATATTATGTAGATATGCAGGATCTATATTTTATGGTTTTAGAAGTATGTGTGTTTTGTATATAATATAGACTCTATATTTGTAAAATAATATCTAGAAACCACTGTTCCACAGAAGTACCAGACTCACACATGGCCAAGGATCTTGACTACAGCAGGGTGTAATGGCACTGGGTTGCTTTCCTAGTACCTTGGAGGTAAAGTACCTCACCTTTGAGGGCAATCTGGGATACACAAGACCCTCATTTCAGAATAAAAAAAAAAACAGGAAAGAGGACATCACAAGGAGGGGGTTGGCTTCTCTGCAGCAATGTGGCATCTAGAACTTGGGTCTTCTGGCCAAGGTATGGAATGTTCTGTTTCAGGTTCTTCTTCAAGATTCATGCTGATGTCCTCGCCATGGGAAGACCACAGACAGAGTACTGTTTCTTAGGCTTCTCAGACAAACACCCCATGGAGTCCAGGCCAGGAATGTTTTCTGCAGTCTTGTCTATCACTTGGGCAGCAACCTTCTAGAATTCAGTTTCCTTACCAAATTGTTTTCCTTGCCTTGAATCTGAGCATCCAGTTCAGTGACCAGTATGTCCCCGGATAGCTATTAACTATTTTAACTATCTGTTTGTAACCAAAATAATTTGTAAATTTAAATGAAGACATAAATGCATTGCACAGACATCTCTGGCTTTCAGATTCTAAAGGGTAAATATCTGGTAAGTGACACCTGAAAATTGACTATGAGCTACTTAATACATGAATGAAAATTTCCCAAGGTATGTTGATACTTATGGAATTCAGTGGCCTCATTCTTAGAAACAGGGTGTATTGGATGACCCATCATTGAAAACTGAAGTATGCAATTGATATTCAAGTGGGTCAAAACAGAGTGTGAAGCTGAAACACAAAAGCAAAATGGCCTCTGTTTGCAATCATGGTGTAAAGAATTCATGAGTATAGAGGGCATTTTTGTTTTACTTCTTCTGTAAGTTTTAACATTTTCAAAATAGACGAGAAAAGAGAACATCTGATTTGATCTTCACAGAGACACAGGGTTATCCAGTGGCGAGCAAAACAGTCGAAAACAGTGGTTCTCAACCTTCCTGTTAAACACCCCTTCAGGGGTCAAACACCCCTTTCACAGGGGTCACTTGCCAGATATTTACATTATGATTCATAACAGTAGCAAAATTACAGTTATGAAGAAGTAATGAAAGTAACTTTATGGTTGGGGGTCACCACAATATGAGGAACTGTGTGTTAAAGGGTAACAACATTAGGGAAGGTTGAGAGCCACTGATCTAAAAGAAGAGAAAGATTCATTAGGCTGCATGCTAGACCTTTCTACCAACCCACCTGGCTTGGCGTTTACCCCCATCTCCTATCCAGTTAACAGGCTCATCCCTTCAGTGTTTCCTAGGCCTTGAGACCTCTGTCAGCACCTGCAGCTCCCTCCCTCCCCCCCTTCCTCCCAGTTTCCCTTTCTTCCCTTCTTTTGCCAGAAATCCCACCCTGCCACCCCCTGTGCTGCTTCACAAGTTCCTCTAGAGATTGCTTCCATCAGGGATCCCAGGTGACTTGTTTTGCTCAACCTTTGCCCCTGGCCTATATCTTTGACTCCCCAGGTGTGTCTGCTCTCAGCTTCAAGCTTCCCTCCCCCATCTAATTAAACCCAAGTGGTGCCACCTGGCCTTTTCCTTCCTTGTTGGGCCTCTCAGTCTGGTCTCTTTCCCCAGGTTCCTTCTATCTCTGCCCTTGCCTGCCCTCCCTTTTCTGAGGGTGCCTGTGGGTCTCCAGGTGTCCAGTCTTCAGCTGTCATTGGAGTGGGTGATGGCCTTTGAAGCAAGCAGGAAGGCCTGCTCCTCCAGGCGCTGGTCTCTTCACAGATGCCCTGACAGATAGGTGGATCTTCCTTGCCCCTCACAGCCTGAATGCCAAGTAGGGGCTCTTGCCACCACACTCATTCCCACCCTTGCTTTGACTCTTCATAGTCTCACTTGAGAGTTAATGCCACAACATACCCCTGTCATTCCTCCTTAACCCAGGCCCTGCCAAACAACGCACAGACTGTTAACTATGGAAGGTGTGATTTTTGTTCTCTGTTCAATCAAGTAGAAAGAAAACAAAAACAAAACAAAACAAAAGCCTGTAGGAATTGGCTCTTGCTTGGTTTCCCCAGATAGAAATCATGGCTTGCCCACTGAACATTGAACAGGAAAAAAGTGATTCTAGTCCCAAATATATTAAGAAGAAATCTATCAGGAAAATTGCCCCATCCATCTAATTTTGTTCTGTAACATACTATAGTTATTCCTTAATGTCTCTAGGAAATCAATGCCATATTTCCCTTGTGTTCCAAAATATGCAATGCTTATGTCCCTGATATCCAACACTATAGCAATTTGCATACACAGTCTGCAGACATTGCCCATTTAAATCACTTCAGATCCTTGCCATGTCAGCTGCAACTGTTGTATATATGGTTGCTGTCCTACATTATGAAGGGAATAATGATGAGAAGGAAAAAAAGAACATCTAGATGTGCAGTGCAGATAAAGAAAAATTTCAATCCAACGTTGGTTGACTTCACGATGCAGAAGTGGCGTGGGAGGAACTGTGTCTTCAGCTGATTACAGAACATGGTCCCTCCTCCAGGTGACCGGTGTGCAAAGGGCAGGCCACTAAGTGGCATCCCCACTAACCTCCTTGTCTTAGTCAGGGTTTGTATTCTTGCACAAAACATCATGACCAAGAAGCAAGTCGGGGAGGAAAGGGTTTATTCAGCTTACACTTTCACATTGCTGTTCATCACCAAAGGAAGTCAGGACAGGAACTCACACAGGGCAGGAACTTGGAGGTGGGAGCTGATACAGAGGCTATGGAGGAGTGCTGCTGGCTGGATTGCTTCCCCTGGCTTTCTCAGCTAGCTTTCTTATAGAACCCAGGACTACTGCCCAGGGATGGCACCACCTACAATGGCCTGGGCCCTTCCTCCTTGATCACTAATTGAGAAAATGCCTTACAGCTGGATCTCATGGAGGCATTTCCTCAAGGGAAGCTCCTTTCTCTGTGATAATTCCAGCTTGTGTTAGGTTGACACACAAAACCAGCCAATACACTCACTCCTCTTTTAATCTTGCATGTTCTCCATAATTTTCCAGAGTTTGAGAGGCAGAGGGGACTACATACATGAGTTTGATTCAATCACTAAACATTTTTTTTTGCATCTGTTTCCTGATTTGATAGAAAGGGAAAGTCAGCTGGACTCTCCCATAGCCTTAAAACACATTACAAAATACAGTGGTCTAGGGCTTTATAGTATTCATTTGCATTTTTTAAAAAAGTACTTTTTAAAAAGTACTGGGGATGTACTGGGACTGGGGATGTAACTCACTTGGCAGTGTTTGCCTAGGATGCAAGAATTCCTGGGTTCAACACCCAGCATTGCATATACCCAATGTAGTGGTAATCACCAGCCCATGAGAGCAGAGGCAAAAGAATCAGAAGTCACAGGTCATTCTCAACTACTTAACAGGATAGAAGCCATCCCAGGGCCATGATACCCTGCCTCAAAATAAAATAAATCAAAACCATCAATTATCAAAACAGGTTTTTCCATGTTTCCCAATTCTAGTAGTCCATCAATCATAAAAACAGGTTTTTCCATGTTTCCCAATTCTAGTAGTTTCAGTTTTGAGCTGAGAAAACTGATCTGAACCCAAGACCTCCACTGGTTATCAACTGCCATGCAGCAGCACCCAGAGTTTTCCTCCTTTATCTCTCTAAGGAGCCTTGTGCAGACACCCCAGGACACCCTACCCGCTGTCCACCTTGTGCACTGCAGAGGCACATTGGGTTTCATCACCTCCCTCTGGTAAGTGTTTGATGATGGTACCTTTGATGTGAGTGCGGATCACCAAATCAAAGTGATGGTTTGTTTAATGTTTGTCACACATCCGGGTGATTCTGAAGCTAACACAGAAGAGGAGGCACATTACAACAGGGATTTCTCTCTCTAACCAATTAAGGTCATTCAAGAAGTTTTCCAATTTAAATAGTTGCCCAAGTAGAGAATGAGTCTCCCTAGCAACCATTTACTAAGAAGGCACATCAGATGATTGTGAAAAGACCAAAAATGCAGACATATAAAGTATGAGCCAGCAATTACTTGGACAATGACAGTTTTCATAGAAGGCACACTTGAGACCTGGCGCTAAGCTGTGTGATGAATACCAGTGTTAGGTATTTACCCTCAGTTTTTCCTCTGATTACTACGCCAAGAATAAATTTGCAAATTCTAACTCTAGTAAGGCACAATACGACAGTAAAATATGATTTTGAAATCACATCCCTCTCCTCTGATACTTAATTCTGTGGCTGTGTATTTCCATAGAAGACCATCAGTTTCCTTTCTGTTTTCCAGAAGAGAAAGAAAGCTCTGGGGACAATCTAGCTCTGCCCAGCCTCAGTGGGTGCAGCTCACTGGATTGGCAGGCTGGGACCTTAACTCTAAAACACTTGATCCTCTTTGAGGGAGGTGTTTCTGCATTCTGTATTCTGAGATGCCTTGGCAACACTGTGAGTTGCAAAGACTTGTGTGAGGGCTTTTCTAGTTGGCTAGAGCTGTGGATGACTGTGGAGACCAGTTTAGTTCCCTCTAACTTAGGGAAAAGGATTGGAGAAGCCCATTTCTAGTGCATGAGGTGTCAATGCCCACTAATTTGGTTTTACCTTTAATAAAGTAGATAGTTTTGCTTTCAACCAGTTGATCCTCCCAGAATGGGAAGAATGGGATGTTATTCAATGTGGCTGCAAAATTTTCATAATAATAAGCAATCAATATTGGCCCCCAGGAAGCCCTATTTATTCCATTCAGTGGAAAGGAGACCATCTGTGGAGTAGGTACCACTAGGTCTCTGTCCTGGGAACATGGAATGTAGGCATCTGCAATTAATGTTATTAATTTTAATTGTGCACAGAATCCTTTGATGTCTGCAGTGTCATTATTCTGCCTTACAAATAAATAGCACTACCTCTCTGGTATAAGTTTAGGGAAAGCTATTTTAGTCCACTTTCTATTATCGTCAGGCAGTGGGCTTTACCAGCTCACACAGAACAAATTTGATTGTGTTTATATTTAAGCTTTCTTAACAAGGGAAAACAGGAGGATTAGCTTCAATAAAAACAGGAGCGGCATTCTGAATGTGTTTAAACAAGTTTTCCCCACCAAAAAAAAAAAGAAAAAGGCCTATAGCATATCATTTTCAACTACACTGGCAGGGGAAAAAAAAAAGCCAAAGGTTCCCCTAAAGAATTTGGACCATGCTCAAGGCAAGTTACAGCTGGATCCTATTATAGAAATCAATCTTTTCTCACCAATGACTGTTTACATCCATGAAGCTTTTCAGTAAATTCATTCAATCAAAAGCAGTTTTCCATACTTGGCAAATATTAGATTACACATAATATACTTGTAATGTTAGCAGAGAAAAGAGGATGACACACACCCAGGCCACTCCAGAGCAGCTGCTGTGTCCACCCAGCCCGAGGCATGTCTCTGTATAGATTGATGGGACTTACTTTAGTGCACTAATGCTGACACATTTACTTATCATTCATGATAATCACTTCTGCTGCTTCAGGGAGAAATTTTTCTAAGCACCTAAGTATTCGGAGGATTAATTATGGTGTGCTGAAAAGGAGGAAGGAACTTTTGGGGTGATACAGCAGCGTTTGTCAAGACTCTGGTCCAGATAATCTAATTTATTCTTTTGTTAAATTAGAGTAACTTGTCTGAGTCCTCATTGTTCTTTGTCTCAAACTGGAGCAGTGGTGTTTTCTTTAAAAAAAAAAAATGTTGTTTTGGGCCAGTATGCCTACTTGAGTTCATATCCTAACACCCATGTAGAACGCTATGCATGGCTGTGAGTATCTCTAACTCCAGGACTGAGGAGTCAGAGAAAGATCCTCTCTGGAACTCAATAGCTAGCTGGTCTAGCCAAAATGGCAAGTTGCAGGTTCAATAGCGATGAGAAACTATTTCAAAAAATAAGGTTCAGAAGAATTGAGGAAGACATACTGAAGGTAGCCAGTGATGTTCACAGTACTTCTACATACACACACACACACACACACACACACACACACACACACACACACGAGAGAGAGGTCATTTGGGAAATTTCACTCTATGAACTGTGATTTCTCTTTATGTAGCTTTCATTTCTGTACTTGACAAAACACTCTGCTGATAAGTATGTTTTCCTATCCCCTATCAGGAAATGTAGTCTAATGATTAGAACAGTAAGTTGAATCTATAAAGGACTACAGTGAAAGACAGATCCCCTCCTTCCTTCCTCGACAGTCTATAGGTGGAAGTCATAAGAATCAGTGGCTTGATTTCCCCCAAGCACCACTGGGAAGAAGCAGATGTTGGCTCTGCCTTTTGGTGTAATGAGTCATTTATGCAGTGAGTACTCCAAGTACTTTGCAGATCTGAGGATAAGCACAACAAAATCTTAAAATCTGAGGGTTTCAAGAAAGACAGTTGTGAAATTCCAGGAGGGTACTAGGTTAGATTTGTAGAGTGAAAGCCAGGTGATGTCCAGTGTTGGTGGCATGTAGGAGTCAAGGGACCTTCTTCAGTACTAGAGAGCCGAGGGACAGCGTATACTATGTATACACTGTGTATATACTGTGTATACACAGTGATGAATCTAGTGAGAATGCCTTTGAGGTTGGCAACTGTATCTTTCACGATGTGTCCATGGGAATCTCTGACAGTATCCAGGACTGCTACAGCAGGGTTCACTGTCAGATGAAATATAGAGTGCATGTGTCATAAATGCTTTGTCCTGTCTGATGGCCACAGGTCAGATACACATACAGTAAGATGGACTTATGAGAAAACATAAGCACAACCCTTTCCCAGCATGGAATAGGATAATATCTATGCAGCAGCACTGGGTATATAAATGAACCATGATATCAAATAAAACTCTGCATTTTCCTAGAACACAAACACAATGGAAGATAACCCAGACATGCCTCAGTGGTTGCATAGGATGGGAGTAAGTGAGAGTGGACAGAAATGAGGATATTAGGGAATGAATATATATGTGATATAAGAATATGAGGAAGAGCCATGAATGGAAAAACAACAGTATGCCAAGAACCAGACAAAGCAAATTCAAATGTGGCTACCTCCCCCAACTCACTCTCTCTCTCTCTCTCTCTCTCTCTCTCTCTCTCTCTCTCTCTCTCTCTCTCTCTCTTACTCATGTAACACACACACACACATATACACGAGCTTGCATATATATTTTTTCTCTTGATAAGGTAAGGGGTTCAGGGAGATTCATAATACCTGGTAGAGACTGATAAAGGATAACACAAAGTTGACAAGATGATAGCCAAAGCTCCTGTTGGACAGATCAGGTGGGTACATCGCCACTTTCCAAATTACTGTAGTGGATGAGCTGAATTCCCTCTGTTAACCCCACCATCCCGACTCCTTTTCCATGGGTGTGCTTTTGTCAGAGTCCTGCCTGATCTTCATGCTGACTAGATGGTAAGTGCACAGACAGCCTCAGGAGGTGGGGAGGAAAGGTGTGGGTTACACTGATCTGGCCCACAGCTTCTTATGGAGCACACTGCTTTGCAAAGTCACTTCTAGATGCTCTTCAGGCAACGCCACAGGACTGTTGACTGCTTTTAATGAAGCAACAAGGAACCAATGAAGAAAAGAAGCTTAATGGAGTCAAACTCCTCAGGGATGGCAGAAGGAAGAGCTGGCTCTTGTTTATGCAAGAACCAATCCAGAAGACTTCTAGAGAATTCTGTCCTAGAGATAAGTGGGCACAAATCCACGTTGGCTATATTATTCACAGCTTTCCACAAATCATCTCAGTATCCCAGAAACAACTCCTACCTACCAGCAAGTGCTATTTTAAAAATGCATTTTGAAATATTTGGCACAAAAACTGTAGCCTCCCTGCTTTTGTGAGGTATTGTTTGCCCTGCCTTAAAAGCCACAGTAAATCTCAAACGTACACACACACACACACACACACACACATTCTCTCTCTCTCTCTGTCTCTCTCTCTCTCCCTCCCTCCGTCCCTCTCTCTCTCCCCTCCCTCCCGCTCCCTCCCTTCTCTCTCCTCGCCCCTCTGCCTCCCTCCCTTCCTCTCTCCACATTGTGTGTGTGTGTGTGTGTGTGTGTGTGTGTGTGTGACACAATGTAGTATGGTGGTCAGAGATCCATTTGTGGAAAGCAGTTATCACCTTTGACCCTGTAGTTCCCAGGGACCAAGATTGGGTCCTCAGGCTAGGCAGAAAGTGCCTCTACCTGTTGAGCCATCTTGCTGGCCCATTTTTCCTCTCTACTGGTGGGTTGTGTACACTGGCACCATGAGAAATTGGTGCCATTGACTGTCTGTGCTAGTCTTCCTGCTATAATGCACAAAGCAAACAGGTCCTGAAAACACAGTCATCTCCCAGAACTTTCTCACGGGCATCCTGACAGTTGTATCCATGGGACATCAGTTCACTTCTTAAATGGAACTTCAGTAAGTTTCCATTTCATTGGTATGTTTGTGTTATCATAAAATCAAAAGAAAAAGAAAAAGAAAAGATACAAAATTGAGCCACTGTAATTTGGTAAGGTATCTATATATTGCAAAACATTTGAAACATAATAAGGCAAGCGGCTCATAGAAGCCAGATCTGGTGGATCACATCTGTAATCTTAATACTTGGGAGGCTGAAGCAGGAGGATCACTGTGAGTTAAGGCCAATCTGGACCACATAGTGAGACCTAGCCTCAAGATACAAAAAAAAAAAAAAAAAGGGAGATAAAATTTTAATGCTAAAAATATCATGTTTCTAGTCATACTGTGGAGAAGAGATTGGAGAGGAAGTGGGGAGAGACAAGATGGGGACTGCAGGGGAGGGATACAGCTGTCAGCATGAGATAGGAGTGTCTATCCTCACTCACTTGCATCTTACAGATGGAAAACCATAAGGGAGAAAGACCAACACCCAGAATGGCTTGGTTTTTGTTGGTTTTTTTTTTTTTCAATCAGAATCACAGTGAGAAGAGCTGTTCCTGATGTGAGGAGGAAAAGAGCAGGAAGGAGATTGAAGAGCACAGTCAACAAGAGTTCCAAATCAGAAGGGCTGAGAGTATACCAAGCACGAGGCCACCACAAACACTAGGACGGGCAGAGAGCTTAACCTTGATGCTGTGTAACTGACCCATTCCTGATGGAACTGTCAGCCTTGAGCCCAATAAGGATTGTCTTCCCATCTTGCTTGGACCTCGATAATTTGTGCTGACTGAGGATTGACATTTGGTCTTGAAACTGGTTCAAGGTTGCATATTTTCTTAGATCAACCGATGTCAAGTCTTCTGCATGCCAACATATACCGGACAAATGCATAAATAAGATATGCATTTGATGTATTTGTTTAAGGACATGTTGGATAACCAGGGGCCTTTTGCCAAGTGTTATGAACTCCTGAGGTTATAGGCAACAAACAGATTATACATGAGGGACGGTGACTCCCTGTTGACCTAGATGCCTGACCAAAAGTCCAAAATGCAGCCTTTCCTCAAGTTAGTGGGCAGTGTTATGAGATTTGGTATCAAGAGACCAGGGTTCAAAGCCAGGACTGTTCACTGACCCCTTTCGTGTTTCCAAATGATCTACTGGACTCTCTCCACCTCGTTTCCTCCCTCATTATGACATTATTCTATAGTACTTACTAGTAGCCCACACTTGGGGGAAGGATTTCTTGGGATTTCAGAGAAGCTGATTCTGGCTGCCAACCCTAGACAGAACTGTGACTTAGAAAAACTTCAACGCCTTCCACCCACCTCTACTCTTCCTGTAAGGCTCCATCCTGAAATAACCGTGTGAGCCAAGCTAGTTCAATGAGTTAACCTTAAGTTTGCTTCGTGGTTCTGGAATAAAACTTTTTTTCCCCTTCTAGACCACTGGTAGAGGTAGCCATATTTCTAGTCATGAGGATAGCCAGGTTGAAGGAAATTATCACACCCAGGAGAACAGAGGTAGAAATCTTTGAATAAACATAGATCATTCTTGGAGAACACCATGACGCCTTGGAACAAACTGTTCGAGGCTGGCTTTGAACTACTTCAGTCATGGGAACAATAAATCCCTTTCTTATTTAAACACTTTGAGCCAGTTGTTTTATTCTTTTTCTTCCACTATCTAGCTTCTTCTGGATTTAGAGGTCAAATATTTTGACTCCTGAGGGAAAATCTATCTCATCCTAGACAACCTCATAAACCCTAGAGAAAACTCATATGTGATATCAGAGAGTGAGTGACATACAGTGTCTGTCAGTGTTCACCACTACTGCATAAGGGACGTAGCTAATAGACAGGAGAAATGGAAATTAAATTGGAATTCTAGAATGTTAGTGAACAAGTCTAAGATCAGAACCATGGGGTTATTTATGAGCTGTATGTTCAATAGCATTTAGGTAAGTTTTTCTAAATTACTTTATTCTTTTTATGTGGATGTGTGGATGTGGGTGTGGGTGCTCATGGATCCACAGAGGGCTGTGGATCCCTTGGAGCTAGAGTTATAGGCAGTTGTGGAACACGCAATGTTAGTGCTAGGAACTCTGGTCCTCTAAAAGATCTGAATGGACTCCTAACCACTTAGCCTCCTCATTTAGGTATCTTTAAGTTTTTAGGTTTTATTCCTGAATCCAAATAGAATCTAAGTACAAATGAAGTCCTTAAGCTGGAGGACTCTGACCTGGGGAGATGGGTATTGTATCTGTCAGAATTAGCAAGATTTTTGCTTCAAATATAACTGTCTTCAAAATCTCAGTAGTTTGAAATAGTCTTATTTCTCATGTTGCATATGCACTGCAGTGCGGCTTGGATACTCTTCTCTGAGACATCTCTAGTGCCTTAGGGAGTAGAGCTGATACTCTTTAGAATCTTGTTGGTATTAAGAAAGAGATCTCTGAGGAGACCTAGTTAAATCCTCTGCTGAGAAGTAGCAAATTATCTCTGACCACAAATTACTGACTAGTACTAATAAACCATCTCTATACCAAAGGAAGAGGGTTGGGAAATGAAACTTTACCACTTACTTGCCTGGAAGGAGAAGGCTAGAAACATTTGATGAAGACCTAAAGACTTTTGCTTGGGCTTTGACACTGCTGTTGGGCCTTGCCAAGATTGTTTTGATTGACTCATAATTCATGAACATCAATAGATTCTGTTAGGTTGCAGACCAATAATAAAGACCTAGGAGGCCTTGTTAGATGGCATTCATATCTATGTTCTGACTCATTATTACACATATAATAATATAATTTTCCAAATTCTTGAAGCATAAGAGTATGATTGATTACATCATCTGGGCCTTTGCCTGTCTAAAACTCTGCTATCAAATTTTCTTTTTATCACCACCCCTCTTTCTTCTAAACAGAAAAAAATTTCTCTGAAGTACAATTATGTTTGCTTGAACAATTGTCTTTGAATGATTTTGCACACATTCCAAAAAGAGGAATCGTGAAAGATTACATGTTCTCACATAAGATAGTAATCACATAAGCATGATAAACAGTCACTGATGTCATGTGATCTGAATTTGGTATGTAATTCAGAAGGACTTTAAAGAATGGTATCAGTAGAAAGCAAGCAACACCATGTAAAGAAAGGCAGCCGTGCCAGAGCCTCCCATCAGAATGGCTCACAGGAAGGGGTTTCACTCCTTCTCCCACACTTGTGTTTGTCAAGGTGGTGGCTGAGTTTCAGTTAAAGCAGAAGGACTCTCCTGAGAGGAAATTGAGCACAGATGAGGGCCATTCAGATGCTCACTGGCTTCTTCCTAGGTAGGTATGTTTATGGAAGTTATATATAATCACTCTCTACTTTATGTTTTGAGACAGGGTCTCCCACTGAACCTAGAGTATCTGGGTAATGAGTTCCAGGGACTGGCCAGTCCCCACATCCCTAGTGCTTCAATCACAAACTTACAATAAACATTAGCAGTTGTTTCTAGGGAGAATAAAAAGTTCTGATGGATGGAATAAATATGAATCTTATAAATGCAAAAAAAAAAACCCAAAAAACAACAAACAACAAATGAAACAAAACAAAAAACAAAAACAAAAAAAATCCACAAAAACAAAATCAAAAACAAAAACAAACAAGGTCTCACTATTATGCCTGACTCTTTACTTGGGTTTTGGGAATCTGAAATCAGGACCCTGTGTTTCCAAAACAGGCACTTTACTGACTGAGGCATTTCTGTAATCCCTCTTTTGCTACATTTTAATTAAGGAATTAGCTTTCTTACTGGCCAGTTTTAAGAGTGTTTTGTATAATGGGGGGGGGGGCGGGGGGAATATATCTTTATTTACAAAGTATATCTTTTGTAAACTTATTTCTAATCTTATTCTTTTTATTTATTTTTTGAGAATTTCAGTGCATGTATAGTGAAATATGATCATGTCCACGCCACACTTTCCTCTCTAATTCTCCCCAGATCCTCCCAACTTCATGTCTTTATTCCTTCCGTTTGTTGTTTTGAAAACACACATTATTCTGTTTATAGTGTCTTTTGTGAACCATAAAATTCCAATTTTAGTGAAATTCATCATATCAGTCATTTTTCTCATAGACAGCATCTTTACTGTGATTTTTAAGTTCTCACCGTAGCTGTAACATCTAACTTTTCCTCCTTTGTATTTAGTAAAAATAATTTAATAATTTTGTGTTGCAAATTTTAGTTTTTTTCATTGTGTTAATTTTTTTGTGATAAGTCTAGGTCTCATCTAAGTAGATCTTTGAACACATGTAGATGTCTAGTAATTTCAGCAATTTTTCCAAGACTTACCTTTGGGCCCATTGTCTGAGCAGATATACCGTGCCCTTCTAGTAGACAATCAATGTGTCGTTTGATAAGATTGAATCTATGCAACTGTCTTTACATGTTGGTCAAACTACATTTAGAGTCCATTAAGCTCAGAACTACATCCAATGCCCCCCACATTAACCCTGCTGTCTAAATCAGTGTAGGGAACTTCAGTGATTTAATGTTAACACATCAGGATTCTAACACCTCCACTTATTATAAGTCAACAGAATTGCCAAACATGAGACACTCAAAGTACCAGAACTCAGAATCCTTCCCGTGTGAAGTTCAGATGAGGCACATAACAATCTTTTGTATCAAGGATGCTCTCTCTAAGGCAGCTGTGATGGATACATCCGATGAAACCAGCTCTGCCTGGAACTCAGGTCCATTACAACTTCAAAATGAGAAGTGAGGGAAGGCAGTGTAGATATTAAACAAGTTCAACGCAGTTCGCCTACTTCTTGCAGATTTTGCGGCTGAGTTTGACTCTCACTTGGGAAGTATTTTACTGGCGGAAGGCATGCTGATTGCAGATTAGACTTGGCTCCTTTTGGTGACAAACCTGGAGGAAAATTACCAGCTCATAATATTGAATTTTACCTACATAATTCAACAACCTCTTTGAGCTTGCCTGATGTTTTTCATGCTTCTTAATTTCATGGAGCCAGGATTGGGGCTGAAGTAGGTGATGTTTCTGGAAGAAACAGACCACTTATTGGTCCCAGGTGGCACCAGAGCTTTTGATCCTAATACAACCATTTTTAAGCAGTGCCCGGGACTTGTAAAATTGGTCATTTTATTAGAGAAATACATTGGACTTGCAGTCAGAAAATGCCCTCGTTGGGAGCTGCCACCTGATTGGCTGATGATGCAGTCAATGTTTGCAGTCTCTTTCTAGCCAAATATTAGATTTTAGAAATATCTCTGAGCGTGCATTTTAGGGAGAGAAGGTCACTCTTTCCATATGGTGAGATACATCCTAGCACATTTGGAAGGGAATATTATTCAAGCAAGCCATGGTTTGCATAAAGTAACATTAAAACAGCAATTTTCTAGTTCATAGATTACAATGAACAACCCTCCCAATATCTATGATAACTTTTAAATCACTCTCCTGTTTGAGTCACACAACAACCAGACATGTCAGGGAAACTTAGAATTATCAGGCCTGCCTTTTGGTCATATGAAGACAGGGATCATGAATAGATATGACCAGTCTCCAGTGGCTAGAGACAGAGACACTAGGGCTGGTGACCCTGCTTTCCAGTGATCTTTCCAGATAATTTATTCTGACCTTTCCCCATGCCAACAATCTGAACCTCCAGAAGTCTCCAGAGAAGAGTCCCCTGGTCTCATCTTTTTAGAGACAGTTAAGAGACAAAGGTGTTGAATCTGGATATAGGCAAGAAAGAGGCAAATGGGAAGTGAAATCTATTTTTGCTTCTTCATTGCTTTGCTAGCTGATGAGAACGTGCTGAGACTTAAGGACCATCAGTAACAAACACAGGCACTCTTCTGTTATTTTGCTTATAAAGAGCCAACTTTTTTAGTGGCAAGTCCAGTCGGTCACCATCTTTTCCAGTGGAAATAGTTCTGTTAAGAGTCATCCTACCCTATGAATGTACCTTTATGGAGCAGACCAGAGGGAAAAGTAATTGAATTTAATAAAAGCTGTAACCAATATAAAGCCACAGGGAAATCCATTTCACTTCAAAGCCAAGATGCATGGTTCCTAAATAGAATTAATTGCCTGGCTGTTTCTTCCATCAAATCTCAATCCAACAGCAAAGAATTAAATTCCTTGGCATTTCGTATTTCATAGTCACATGAATTCTCTATCGATAGTTATGGCTGGATTGATAAAAATCATTCTCAAAAATGACAATCTTCAAATTGATCAGTAACCACAGCTGGGAAGTCTTACATTACTATGCTTAGCAGAGGTAGAAGCTGTTATAGGCAATCTTAATGAATTTGTCAAAGGTGAGACTCATAAGGCCAGTACTTTATGCCCCTTAACTACTGCCTCATCCCCCCTTTAAAAGTGTCTTCCCAAAGAAAACAAAAAAAAGGGAAGATAACAACAAGAGAGAAGCTTCGCCTCATCTGGATCCCCTGAAGAGATACTTCGATGTCCTTGCTGGCTCATACCAAGGTTAGTTAAATGCATATTTAAGCTTCCAACTTGTTGTCTGATTCTATATTGGGGGACCACTCCAGTATAGCAAGATAGAGAAAATATGGGGTCTGATTTTTTTGGTCTCCAAAACTGATATTTTGAACAGTTAGCTGCCAAGGTAACATATTGAAGGAGAGGCTTTGGGGAAATGATGGGGGCAGAGCTTTCATGAATAGCAGTTGTATCTCAGAAAGAGGTCTTATGAGCTTCCCTGTCCCTCCACTATGTGAAGACACAAGAAGATGGTATCACTTGCAAGTCAGAAGTGCACCCATGCTGTACACTGTGCCTTGACCTTGATCTTAAGTTTCACTCAGCCTCCGTAACTGTAAGAAGCACATTTCTCTAATTTAGAAGTCATCCAGTTAATGGTATTTTGTTTTTCCCACCCAAATGAGACGGAGACACATGACTACACAAGGCTTGCTGAAGGGACTTCTAGTCTCTATCTGCCAAACCATTCCTCACTGGGCCCTTTCATCAGGGTATTGTGTAAGGAAAGGCCTCTTTCTCAAAAGACTGCTATCCCGTGTTTTCCTTCCATAAAACTTCAAATAAAGAAGAGGTAGGATAAATAGGATGTGTGTGTGTGTGTGTGTGTGTGTGTGTGTGTGTGTGTGTATGAGAAATACATATACATACACATAGGCACATACACATACTGTGGTGGTTTGAATAGGTATATGGCCCCCATATACTCAAGTGTTTGAATGCTTGGCCTATTAGGAGGTGTGGCTTTGTTGGATGTTGGAAGTAGTATGCCACTGTCAGGGCAAGCTTTGAGGTCACCTATGCTCAAGCTATGACCAATGTGGCACACAGTCTTCTCTTGTCTGCCTTCTGATCAATATGTAGAACTTTAGGCCTGTTCAGCACCATATCTGCTTGCATACTGCCATGTTTTTTGCCATGATGATAATGGGCTAAAACTCTGAAGCTAGCCCCAATTAAATGTTTGCCTTTATAAGAGTTACTTTGGTCATAGTGTCTCTTCATAGCAATAAAACCCTAACTGAGACACAACACATACATACACATGCATATATATATTATATATATATATATATATACACACATACACAGATCACACACATATACATACACATAGGTGGAAGAGAGGTGGGAGAGAGAGATATTGTTGCAAAAACTGAGCCTGGATAGGGCCTTTGTCAGAGGGTGTCTTCCCTGGGGTGAAAGAACAGGGCATCACAGATGTTCAGAAGTGATTCTAAGAAAAATACTGGATAGGTGAAAGGCCAAATGGAATCATAGCCATGAGCAAATGTGTCCAAATGACTATTATATTAGTCAGGGTTCTCTAGAGTCACAGAACTTATGGATAGTCCCTATTTAGTAAGGGGATTTGTTAAGTTTTTTTTTTTTTTGTTTTTTGTTTTGTTGTTGTTTTTTTAATGTAAGTACATTGTCGCTGTCTTCAGACACTCCAGAAGAGGGAGTCAGATCTTATGGATGGTTGTGAGCCACCATGTGGTTGCTGGGATTTGAACTCCGGACCTTTGGAAGAGCTGCTCTTACCCACTGAGCCATCTCACCAGCCCAGTAAGGGAATTTGTTATGATGACATACAGTCTGTAGTTCAATACCCAACAATGGTCAGTTGTAAACAGGAAATCTAAGAATCAAATAGTTGCTCAGTCCCACAAGTGACTCCTTCTCATCGTCTCATGAGTTTGATATTGATCATTGTATTTGTTACTAAATCTCATTGCTGTGGTCAAAATACCTAACAAGCAACTGGAGGACGGAAAGGTTTATTTTAACTTACGGTTGTAGGGGTGACAGTCCATCGTGGAGGAGAAGGAAACACTGCGGGAGTGAAAGGCACATGCCACATCACAACCATTGCAGCAGGAAGCAGGAGAGGAATGATCAGCTCAATCTCTCTTCTTTATTTACTCTGGGGCCACAGCCCATGAGATAGTATCACTCACATTTAGGGATGTCTTTGGGATAACACAATTTGAATGATCTTCATATGCAGACCCAGACCTGTGTCTCCTAGGAGATGCTAAAGCTGGTCAATCAACAATGAAAACTAACCACCACTGTTGTAATGGCTACTCCTGGTTGTCAACTTGACTGTATCTGGAATGAACTACAATCTAGAATTGGAAAGCTCACCTGTGATCCAGATCTTGAGGCTGGGAGATACAAGTTTCTGACCTGGATCTTGGTGTGGAGATCTTTAGGCATTGTGACCATGAAAAGCGTAGGCAAGGTAGTACACACCTTTAATACCAGGAGATTGGGCAAGGAGTTCAACCCCTACAACTGTAAGTAAGTTAAAATAAACCTTTCCGTCCTCCAGTTGCTTGTTAGGTATTTTGACCACAGCAATGAGATTAGTAACAAATACAATGATGATTAATATCAAACTCATGAGAAGATGAGAAGGAAAAAGGGTTTGCATATGATAGCAATTAGGTTTATCCACAATAGTAAGATAATAGAGAATCATCTGAATGCCCCAATGAGAGGAATTGACTAGATAAATTACAGTTTATTAGACTGGTGGTATAATGATATCAAGAGTAAAGTATTGGCTATATAAACTATGAAGAGTAGGGAAAGTTGTACATGATATAAAATTTAGAAAGACAAGTAAATATGCACACACATGTCAAGAACTATGTAAATTCAGGAACAGGCAAAAATAGAAGTAAATATATACACAAGAAATATTTATGCCGGGGGGTAGTGAATTACCAGTGGTTTGAAAGTTCCTCTTGCATTTTATTTCACAGGATGATTTTATATGTGTCCATATAAAATGGAATGGCATCTTAGAAAATGGAACTTCTTGTGAGTGTTTATGTGCATCTCATCATCAGAAATGCCAGCTTGTGGTTCAAGTGATCTCAGATGCCTGCTGGGGTTTAACTACATCCCAGAGGCCAGAGCAGTCTGAGTGTGAGGGCAAAACCATTACTTTCTCCAAGGGCCAGACAGATCCCTTTATTAACCTCTGTTTACAGCTCAGCTTTGCTGGAGTTATCTGATCCCCAGCTAAAGGCTTCAGACACCATCTGGCTTCCAATGGGTAGTGTGTGTATGCGTGCCTGTGGGGTATAAAAGTGCAAGTGTGTGTGTGTGTGTGTGTGTGTGTGTAGGTAGGTGTGTGTGCAAGTGTGTCCAGAAGTGTGTGCAGGTGTGCAGACAGATGTGTATCCAGGTGGGTGTCCAAGTTTGTGTGCAGGTGTGTGTGTGCAGGTGTTTTTCCAGGTGGGTGTCCAGGTGTGCATCCATGTGTGTGTGTGTAAGTGTGTGTGTATAGGGAGCACCCTCTCAAAGGCTCTCTACCATTTTGCCTCAGAGAACATTAAGTCTCTGAGTCAAATCCCAAGCCACAGCAGTAGCTGTGAGCAGTAGAACACAAACTCTGGATGAGGGTATGGCTAGACTTCTGAAAGAAGTTCTAGAGAGAAGGGCATGCTGGGAACAGGAGAAGTGCTCATTCAGGTTTGCTGACTATAAGTGGTTATTGGACCAATTCATTCTAGCATCTCTTCCAGAGAGAGAGAGAGAGAGAGAGAGAGAGAGAGAGAGAGAGAGAAGGAAATTGAAAACTGAGCTGTGCAGTTAGAAGAAAATCATTGATGACCATGGCAGACAGAGTGTCACAATGGAGACAGCCTGTCTATCAGGGGCTCCCACCTCAGCCTCAATGGACACTTGAATGCCAAGAGCTCTGAGGGGCCCAAGCCTAACAGCCACATTGAATACCCCAAGGAGGTACAGGGGTAGAGTAAAGGTGCCTATATAGATGTGGTTCTCCCCTATTGGGGTTCCTAACCACCTTGCCCTTGATGGGATTATTAGCTGCTATCTTTCTTGCTAAAGAAGCTTAATTAAAACCCTAATAGTTCTTTCCTATATTTTCCAAGAAAATCTTTTAGAAAAATCTCTTTCAGTTCCTGGTGTGAGAGCTCCATTAGTAAAGTGCTTGGGGTGAAAGCATGAGGACTCAGGGCTCCTCTTGTTATCCCAGTGCTTGCCAGGCGTGGTGCTGTGTGTGTGTGTGTGTGTGTGTGTGTGTGTGTGTGCTGGGGTGGGGGAAGTCCTGGGGTGGGAGGAGTGCTGGGGAGGGTGATGGATTGGGGGTGGGGGGAGGGAGTGCTGGGGTGGGGGGAGTGCTGGGGTGGGGGGAGTGCTAGAGTGGGGGGAGTGCTGGAGTGGGGGAGTGCTGGGGTGGGGGGAGTGCTGGGATAGGGAGAGTGTTGGATGGGGGAGGGTCAGGCAGTCCCTCAGAGCTCTGGCCAGCCAATCTAGTTGAATTCAGACTTTGTTTCACAACTACATACAATAAGGTGGGAGAGCTATTGAGAAAAATACCCAGCACTGACTCCCGGTCCTATACACACAGCCACACATGAGACCAACATTAATAAGTGCACACATAGTCATGTATATGGTCATTATCCAGAAAGTGTAGCCCTCCAGGCTCTCTTTGAATTACAAGCCATATTAATAGAAAATGTGACACCACTACCACTTACTATCTAGAAGGCCAGTGAAATTCAAGTCTCAGTGATTATTTCTGACCAACAAATAGTGCAGAAAGGAATCCCACCTTATGAGCTCTGACTGCTCAGCCTCTGCAAGTTCTAGCTTTCTCTTATAAGCCAATAGCTGGGAACTTTTTCTGGATAATGACCACTCCACGACAGACTTAATCACTGTCATGTTGCAAAATCTGGATACTGCTTTGGTTTTTTTTGTTTTGTTTTCTGTTTTTTATGTTTGTTGTTGTTTTGTCCCTTCTACAAATGGCATTTCTTGGAACATCCCCATATGTATTGTTTCTCAAGGATATTTGGCTTCCAGAACTCAGATCTAACAGAAAACATAAAAATATTTTCTATAAGATATATAATATTTATGCTTATAAATTAAATATCTGAATGGGCAAAGGTGGTTGTAAAGTTGGCACTTGTGAACCCAGTGACTGTCAATTCTTGCAGAGCACTCCTGCCTTTTCCTGACCTTCCTGACTCTTCATCTTGGCCTCTCTCTCTCCAGACTTAGTCTCTTCTCCTGAATTTTGTGCCTGACATTTCTTCATACACATTTTAAGCATGTATAAATACACACATGCCCTTGATCTTCCTTGCTGTATAGTACACTGTTTATAATTTTTGTGAACATCTTGTTTATGTTCCTGGTATCCATATGTCCAGATTTCTCTCAGAGTGAACTTAGGCATGCTTCTGTCATATATGTTAAATGTGGCAATTTAATTATACACAGTCTGTTATGGACAATATGGGAGTCAACTTCATGATTCCCTGATGTGTATGTTCAGACAGACAATACAGCTGGCATGTGGACATTCAGCATCCATAGCTCCTCTTCTGTGACACCAAAGCATACACAAGAGAGGAATCCTCTCTGGTCCTCTGGGGTCAAGGAGTGTGTCCAGAGTAGGAGTGTGATATGTCCTTCCTTGGTGCCTCTGTACTTTGACTAATCTTTGATAATGAGACAAACAGAACACATGATAAATGACCCAGGTCATTCCCCAGAACTTAACATGGAGCCCCTATAACAATTAGAAAATTAAGAGAAACAAACATCACAGGACTGCTGGGGTAATCCATTGATGGAAAGCAGGATGACATTATCTGAGAGAACAGGATGACATCACTTGAAAGAGCAGGATGACCTCATCTGAAAGAGCAAGATGACGTCATCTGCAAGAAGACTGATCTTAGCACATGGGCCTTTGTGCAAGGATCTCCCCAGCCAGACTCTTCTGCAACTTAAAAGAATATGAACATTTAATCACAGCACAGCAGTGTGTGTGTATATATGTGTGTGTGAGAGAGAGAGAGACAGAGAGAGAGACAGAGACAGACACACACGGGGGGGGGGGGTTCTGTTTTAGATTTCAGTCCTGTGGTGGTCTTGAACATAGTCCCAGAATACTAAGATTACAGAATATGTCACCACACCCAACATCAGGACTTTATTCTTGACGGAGCTAAATTCTAGTCGGTAACTGTAGCCCCTTGGGTCATGGTTCATTTTCTTTTGTCAATTTTAATGTCTTAAGTTTTATAGTATATCTTTAAATACTGTATTTTATATAAATATATAGTTCTGTAATTACCCATATATTTTGCATGTAAGTGTATTATATACATACACATAAATGATCATATATAAATCTTATACATTTTATGACTATATACAGAAATGAATACACTTCAAATATAATTTAAATGCATTATTAAAAATTTATATCTGAACTCATTTAAAATATTTTCACATATAGGAATGTAGTTAAGCATATAAGGTGAACTATACAGTGTAAATGACATTGGGGGATAGGGTCAGTACTGAGGCAGCTGATGTAAGAAACAAAGGAGTTGATCATAAAATAATAGTTGAAAGCTTTTCCTTCTCATTGCCACTTCTGGCCATGCAGATATGGCCTGGGAACACTCCTGACTGCACATGTCTACCTCCAGTGGCTGGTATGGCCCGGCAACCCTCCTAAGTGCCTATGTCTACCTCCACTGGATGGTATGGCCCAGGAGCACTCCTAAGTGCGCATGTCTACCTCCATTGCCTAGCATGGCCCGAGAGCACTCCTAACTGCATATTGCCTGGTATGGCCCGGCAGCACTCCTAACTGCATATTGCCTGGTATGGTCCGGCAGCACTCCTAATGCACATGCCTACCTCCCTTGCCTGTAAAGCTGTGGACTTGTTAATCTAGATGCAGTTGGACTAACCGAAGCTCTAGTCATTATACTTAATTGGGCAAGTGGCCCTCTGAGCTGTCTATAAACTGTGTGTTCACAATGAGGTAATTAATAACGCCACTTCCTTTCGGGAGACGTATCATTAGCCATTATTTCTAGAAACATGACATTGATCTCTTTATTCAGAGAGGTAATTGCAGGTTTCTGAAAAGAGTGTATGGTTTACCCAACAATTCCCAGCAAATGACATCATCGCTGAGAAGTAAAACCCACAAAATCTGTCATTTCAAATCCATGGCTGGGATTTAATTCCCTAGGTGGGGGGTTGGGGGGGGGGAAGATCCTGAATCAGGGAGGGGAGTTATTTTGGGATAGAAATGAGAGAAAAATATAATATAGCTTTACATTTTAACTTATTAGTTATTTCTTTAAGAGCTGTTGTAGGCAGAGAATTTGTGCACATTTGGGAGTATAGGAAGAAGACAAACAAAAGAAGCCATTTAAAAAAAAAGTTTGTGGCTGCTTTTTAATAATGGCCTTCCTATTGTGTCTTAAACCCCACTCACAAATGAATTTAATTTCAATATTACCATGTGAAAGCCCATGCATTAAATCTAGTTCTTGACCTTAAATAATAAGCACGAAAATGCAGCCACACAGAACTTGACATTTCACATGACTTGTGTCTATCCTGTTGAGCAAGAAATAAGCAAGGATTTCAGAGTAACTCCAGGCGAACCTGGAGCCCTCAGGTCAGCTCTACATCAGTGTTCACATTAAATTGAAAAAGTCTACCTGCTATATTTCACCTTCTTTAGTGGACTTTCTAAGATAGTAGTCGGGGTTTTTGGGTTTTTTGTTTGTTTTTTTCTTTTAAAGAAAGACCTTTATTAACTTGGGTTATTTTCTTTCCAGTTTCAGATTCATCTGGTTTTCAGAACAGCCCCTGTGCATTGATTAATGATGCTAAAACCAACTGCATGAGAATTAATGCCTGAGATTCAGCTGGTTTTCAGAACAGCCCTTGTTCTTTTGATACTGTGAGCCTTACACATATTGGTGAATTTGGAAATCATGATTTTTTTTCCCAAAATATCTTTCTTATTTGGCACAAATGAGATTTCAGAGAAATGAGGGGCTCCACGTTTGTCATAAACTTCATTTTTAAAAAGATGCCATTGGGCCAGCAAAAATGAAAGATGCTGCGAATTAGTTAGTTTATAACAGAGTGCACTTTCTGTTTTCTTAGGCAAACAGGGCAGGTTGACATAGGGAAAACGTCCTAGTGTGTAGAAAACTGCCAGCTTTATTTACCTGGAGGCTAGGGAATTTGCTGAATGCTGTTTACTCTGCTACAATGTATACTTCTTAAATGTTTGTGATAATGGGTTAACAACAACAATACCACCTTTTTCGTCTGTCATGGAGTTAGTGTGTCTTAATACACTGAAGGAAGTAATTCCTGAAGGGACCCTACTTAACTGGCTATTCAGCTTCTCTTCTATTCTGATAAACAAGAAAATCATTTGAATGTGGACTTTCTTATGAAATCAAATAACTTTCAGCCTGGAAACAATAAACTGTCACAGGTACAAAGAGTTGGTGAGGTGGTACTGCCCAGACCTGATCAACATTTAGCCTGCAAAGAGGAGGCAAAAAAAGGGGGGGGAGGGGCAGTTTCCGGAAAGTTTAAAGTACCAACACTTTGAGCCCATAAACATAAGTTTAAAAATGTGAGAGAAACTTTCTGAAAGAAACTAGCTCATTTAAATTTTAGTCTAATAAACAATGGTGGTTCTTCAGTGTGATGTTCAAATGCTTCGATAATTTGAACTGTAGGACTAAGATGTCATTTAATATCTCTATACCAAATGAGAAGATATTACATTGAATAATTTGGATTTTAAGATTTTGAGCCTTAGAGGTGGTATTTCTTTATGGCTTATGAGTTTTAAAACTGTAATCTCACGATGAATTTGGTTAACATTATTAAAAAAGCCACATCTTTTTTTTTTTGGTTTTAAACAGCTGTGGTTTGTTAAAAATATTAACTTTGTTAGTACCGTTGTCTATTGGATTTTCTTTTTAACATGTCAGGAGCACACACATTTTAATCTAAGTTTGTCCTAAATGCTCAATTTTTCCTCCAAATTTACCTAGTTAATTATACGTATGTGTCATTTTGCTCTTGCAGAGAGCAGCTCCATCTAAGATGTACTTGGCACTTGATAAAGAAATTTTTTTTTTTACTTAAGAAAATAATCACTCCTGTAAAGAATCCAAAACTCTAATTTCTTTTTCACATCCAGCCCCAGATATTCTCAATATCCTCCTTCATTTCCAAGGGGGATACTAGGGGAGGGGCTGAGATAGGGACACCCTGGGAGAGCCCTGAGCTTCAGTGTACTACAAAAGCTTTCTCAAAGGGACAGGTTTCTGGACTTTCTTGGTTTTAGGGATTGGAAAGTGTATTGGTGTCTGGGTTGCTTCCCTAATATCTCGTATTATTCTATATGTGGCGAATGAACAATGGACGTCACCGAGAGCATTTTAAGTCTAACAAATAAGTTCTGGCTACATCAACTCAGTGCATGGAGTTGGTTTCTGTCTTTCTTTTCCTGCCTTGACGGGTCTGATAAAAATCAGAAGCTTCTCTGCTCTTTGGATTTTTAAGTAGGAAAGAAAGACCAGATTAAGGCCTAGATGCCTCTCCCTGGGCCCACTGAACCCGAACCAAGTGGCTATAGGTCACAGGAACAAGGGGCCCATTGTCGTCTTCATTAAGCAAACCCACCATGCCGATGAATGGGAAGCATTTAAAAGGTAAAATAATTCACTAGACTTTGGATGTGTTTCTCTTTAATTAGTCTGATGAGTCCTGAGTCTGAGGACTTGTCAAACACCTGGTATTAACCCTGTGCTGCTGACCTTCAGTCAGGAAAACTCAAGGATGGGTGGGGGTGGGGGGGATTAGCTGAATGAGAACCCGATTTTGTGAGCCTGTGTTTCAGATGAAAAGAATCATTACCACAATGATACTTCTAATTATACTGTCATTAGGATACATCCTGGGTTAGCAGTGGTGCAGGGAGCCTTGCTTTTAGACAACATGACCCAGGATAGGGAAGAAAGGAAGCCTGGGAGATGGTTAACCCTTTCACCAGACTTAGTCCAACCTAAGTCCCCAGAGTATAACTTAAGCACTTGCTACTGACAAACTGTTAGTGCATCCTACATCAACCAGAAGAGTCATTTGGACCATTCCTGTTCAGAGTTGAGTACTAGTTCAATGCCAGGGGGCATACTGTTTCATAGGATATGTCAGCCTCTAGGAGACCTGTGACCAACCAGCAGGACTTCACAGGGTGAGGGTACAAGAACTAAGGCACTGGCTATAGGGCAATGTGTTCGCAAAACAGTGTTCGCAAAACAGTGGAGTTTTGATGGAAAACTTGGATTTGGGAGTCTGATAGCCTGGAGTTGAATCCCAGCTTCATAACTCATTATATCCATGGCTTTGAGTGAACATGTTTAAGCTCTGTGTTTCTTAGCTGTTAAATGGCAGAAATGATTGGAGGGTCACTGTGGCTCAGGCCTTTATGGCTGGACTTGGTGGTGTAGGCCTTTAATCCCAGCATTTGGGAAGCAGAGATGGTGGCTCTCTCTGCATTTGACACCATCCTGGTCTACATGGTCCTGAGTCCTGAGTTCCAGGACTACATAGAGAGATTCTGTCTCAAACAAGCAAACAATTGCTCCCCCGCCACCAATAAAGGAAACAAATAGTTGTGTCTCAGTGCACAGAGCTGTTAGGAGGCAAAGTAGGTATTTGCTGATTCGTTTCTAATGTTAGATATCACAAAGTGCACTGCAAGCTTTGGGAAACGATTGATGACGTAGTTGCTAAGTCTTTTGTGTGCACATCCATATTACACATGTGTGTGCACTTGCATATTGAGGCCTGAGACTTGACGCAAGGACTCTTCCTCACCTCAGTCCATCTTATATACTGAAGCCAGGTCTCTCATTGAATTCAAAGCTGGCTGGTTCAGCTAGCCAGCTAAGGGTCCTGTCTTACATAAAGCAGACTTATGTAAAGCAGACTGCTATATCTGCCTGGCCTTTACATGGGCATTGGAGATTCTGAACTCAAGTCCTCAAGTTCACATAGTAAGCAGTTTACCCACTGAACCATTTCCCCCAACCCCCAAGCTGAAGTCTCAGTAAGGTGAGTGTACACATTCCTGAAATTACTAGACACTCAGCCATTCCTGCCTATGATATGCAGAACCTCCTGACCAAGCCTGTATGTCTGGAGTTGGATTTTTGTAATTTCTGTGGACTCTAGATAAATGTATCTGAAGAAGACTGGATATCAGTGGAATTCTTTGTTCTCCAAGCCTGCCTGTCTGCTTCTAAGTACAAGCTCCTCAAAACTGTTTTGGTATAAATGCCCAATAAGACACATTTTTCTAATAAGGGTAGTATGTTTTGTGTTGGTGACATTTGGAGAGCTCAAATGATAATGTTAGAAAAAGTCTCAGAATATTTTCAGGACTTTATTCTTCAGAACAATGAACCACAATGCGCCAAATGGGGTCATGGATTTCAGCGAGAATAAATCCAATCCTGTTGACATCTTTGAAAAACTGTATCTGCCCCAGACTTCAGTTGGCACTGAGATTTCAAAAAAAAAGATTTTATTTCACATATTCTCTTCATACATATAAATGGATTTACATGTAAGAGAAGAATGTGAACTATTTGAAAGAATAGCACTATTTATATTTAAACTATTCTTATTCTTTATGGTGATTCTTTTTGGTCTGTGTTGAACAATAGCCTAGAGAAACCACAATTTCAACTATTGTAAAATAAATCGGTCTTGAATTTCACACTTCAAGGGTGTGGATTTTTTTGTGAGGCATAACGAAAAGATTGTATTGAGGGGATTGATATTGCTAACAAATAAGAATGAAGATCCAGTGTCACTGTGGGGTGAGGCAAGTGTAGCCAGGGAATTGTCTGCAGTTTGCCTCCAAACCCACATCTCCCCTCTCTCTGTCTCCCTCTCTCCAAAATACACACTAGTCACATCACATCCTAAGTAAAGATTTGGTTTTACAGCTCTCTAATCAAACCACTATGCAACATTTCTAATCCATTAGTGGGGATTTTTATTAAGTAGAGTCATTATTTTTATTTTTAAGCCCTTCTATGATGAATTTACAATCCATACATGGAGAGGGGGGTTGGAGCATGCTAAAGTCACTTGATTTTGAACTCTGAAGGTAGCTAAATCCAGGAGCTGCTTAATTTCTGTGACCATTGTAAAGATGACATTGTATTGCTATGAATTTTAATTAAAATAGCAGACTTTGTTTAATCCTTTTATTAAAGAAAAAAATCTCCCACAATGCAAGTAAAAAAGTACGTGTAAGACAGCAGTTCATTTTTGAGATCTTTGAATATCTTGTCTGCCATGCAAGTCCCATAAGCTAAATCTAACACACTCATTTACTCCCCAAACAGATAGTTCCCCTCCTACTTCATGCAAAAATGTAGAGCCCCAAATTTGTTTTTAAGTATAATTAGGCCCCTAAAATGTGTGGTTGTTCTCTGAAAACTCTATTGCTGAGCCTTTTTTGCAATACAAGTTAATTAACTGGATTTAGATATTTGCAAGATGATATATTTAATGGGATTACCGCTCATATAATGTTCTCAGTGACTGATTTGGAGTCTAAGCTCACAGGACCGGGGCTGAATTTCCAGCTCTTTGAGAGTTAATGTTGTGTTAAGGAAAAGTACAATCTGACCCTCATTGTTCATGAATAGGTAAGCTATTCCCGTGAAATGGAGCTGGGCCCTACAAGGGCTGTGGCCTGGCAGATGCGTGATCTGGAGGGTGCAGACCATCACATTCCAGCAGCTGCCCCAGGTAGCTGGAACCCCACACCTGAACTCCTCACAAGTTCAAGGCAATTGTGTCTCAGTCAAAATAGAATGGCCCATTCATTCTCCACAGTCTGTCTCCCAAGTGGGATCAATCAGATGCCCCAGCCCTTCAGGCTTAAAAGATAAACACTCATGTTTTGGTTGGTTGGGAGTTAAAAATGGAAGCAGGGAAGCAGGCAACACTGCTCTTCACCCTTAGACCGGGCCATTGTGAGCATGGAATGCTCTAATTCCATCTGTCAATGTGGGCATTCAAAATATTTGTGATTATTTTATTAGACAGGATGGAAACGTAAGGGATAGTGGTGCCCTTGGGAGGAAGGAAGGTCAGTGTAGAAATGAGAGCTGTAAGAAAAGAGAGAAAATGAGAAAGAGAAAGAGAAAGAAAGAAAAGAAATGGAAATGGAAGGAGGAGGGGAGATCAAATGGAGGGGGAGGGGAGGAGGAGGGACCTTTTTGCTCTTGGCTACATTTCTCTCTGTGTGTGTGTGTGTGTGTGTGTGTGTGTGTGTGTGTGTGTGTGTATGTGTGTGTATGTGTGTGGTTTTAAAGCAAATATATTTTGGCCCATCAGCTGGATATATTCTACTGCCTCCTCAGTTGTTGAACATATTATTAATGACTATAATTTCAATCTTTCTCTTCAGAGAACTGTTGTAAAAAGGACATTTTAACTAAAATGTTGAAATTTGTGTTAAATGTATAAATATTAGCTCAGTCAGACCACTATTAAGAAGTTTAAGTTCTCACTCACTCAGTTGGAAGGCTGGATCTTGGTACTTAATTCTTCATTTCCATTGTGAATGAAACACTTTTTGTACTTACTTGACCTATCAAGGTCATTTTGAGAGTATACCTTTAACTCAACCATCACTGGAAACCATGGTGCACAGAATGGCATTAAAAACACTGGTCCTCAACCTTCCTAACACTGCGACCCTTTAATTTAGTTCCTCATGTTGTGACGACCCCCAACCACAAAATTATTCTTGTTGCTGCTTCATAACTGTAATTTTGCTACCTTATGAATCACAATGTAAATATCTGGTCTTAGGTGACTCCTTTAAAGGGTCATTAGACCCCCCCACCCCATGGGCATTGTGACTCACAGGTTGAGAACCACTGCATTAGAGGAAAGCTCACTCTAATTTACTCAGCAGCTTAGGGGGAGTTGAGATCTTGGCGTCTTTTGGTTGAAGCCCATCTTTGATAAGGCCACCTTGGCTTGTTTGCATCTTCATGTGTGTCCAACTCTGAAGGTTCGGGGTTCGTTGTATTGCTTGATTGAACTTTGTGTAAGTCCAGGGATCGATGTTGCCCTCTGGCTCTCTGCTCACTCTCTTCACCCTTTCCTCAGGTCTTAGTTACTTTTTAAGCCTCTGCTGATCTGTAAGACCAGGTCCATCCCTGTGTCAGAGGTATTGGTGCCTCATGTATGGTTCTCATGGGACCGAACAGAACTGTGCCTTTATGTGCATTCATGTTCTATTTCTAATACAACCTTTAATTTTGAAATAGTTAAGATTCATGGGAACATTAGAACTCCAAAGCTTGTGTGGCCATGACTCGGATTCCTACCCTAGACTCGTTGGCCATAACCACAGTATGATGTCAAAACACTGGTGCAGGTGCCTGGGAGGTAGATAGCTCAGTCTATAAACTACAGGGAGATATCTCCGTCTCTAAACTATTTGGCTTCCATGAACTCATGAGAATCTGGGTTTGGTCCCCAGAGCCTATGTGAGGAAAAGCAGAGGGCTTATAATCCCAGCACTGGGGAGGTAGGGATGAGTGTACCCATGGGGATAGTTGGACAGCCAGCCTAGCCTGCTGGGTGAATTCCAGGTCAGTGAGATGTTCTATCTCAGAAACATTCCATAGTGAATATGCCCTGGTGAATGACATCCAAGGTATTCTGGCCTCCATGTGTACATGTATTTGTGCCAACATGAATATGCACAGGAGCACAAGTATTTGCACACAAATATTGTTATGTTACGTTTGATTCTAGTAAAAATGCTAAAAACCTAGAAGTTTACATAAATGCACATGGATGTTGTTTTAGGAGACTGGAAGTCTGGTAGCAGTTATCGAAAGTGGGATACAGAACCTTTCCTTCCCCGAAGGGGCCTTCCCTCCTCAGCCCTTACTCGTGGTGAACCCTGCTCTGCTCTCCATCTCTATAATGTGGTGCATTTGGGAATGCTATGCAAGCAGAATCCTAAAATGTCAGCCTCTGCCAGTGGGTGTTAAGCTCTTATCATTTTTTGGGGGGCGGGGGGGACTCACCCACGATGTTTGTAGGAATCAATCAGTTGTCTGTGTCTCTCTTATGTCTCAGCAGTATTCTCTGTCTGGGCAGATCCTAGCTCCTTATTCATTCACTTGTTAGAGAATATTTGTTTTTTCCAGTTTGGGTCTACTACAAATACAGGCCCCACAAGCATCCACATACAAGTTTTATGTATATTCTTTTCTTAGATAAACATTAAGTGTGATTGTTGGGTTATGTAGTGTGTAATGAGAGGGAAAAAAAAAACCAACTGCTTTGTGGCATGACAGCATTGCTTTCCACTTTCAGCAGCAGCATGGAGACACTTACACTTGGTCCTTTACCCTGTGAGTTGTTTCCGGAAGAGCACAATAATATCCACACCTTTGATTTGTGTTAACACCTGACAGTGCTGTGTGGTTTTCCTGCTTTTATTTGACGTGCTCCTTTTCCTTTTCCTTTTCCTTTTCCTTTTCCTTTTCCTTTTCCTTTTCCTTTTCCTTTTCCTTTTCCTTTTCCTTCCCCCTCCCCCCTCCTCCCTCCCCCTTCCCCCTCCCCCTCCCCCTCCCCCTCCCCCCTCCCCCTTCCCCCTCCCCTCCCTTTCCTTCCTTCCTTCCTTCCTTCCTTCCTTCCTTCCTTCCTTCCTTCCTTCCTTCCTTCTTTCCTTCCTTCCTTCTTTCTCTCTCTTACAGAGTGTCTACTTAAATCTTGCCAGCTTTATGAGGTTAGTGAGATGGGCCAGTGGGTACAGGCGCTTGTCACACAGGCTTGGCAAGCTTAGTTCCATCCGTGGAAATCATATAGAGGTGGAAGGAGAGAGCAACTCCATAAAATTGTTCTCAGACTCTCCACCCACATGCGCTTGTGCTCTCTCTCTCTCTCTCTCTCCCCCCCTTCCCTTCCCCCTATGTCTCCTTTTTTCTCTCTATCACACACTAAATAAACAATAAATAAGAAGAAAGTTCTTGTTAGGTTTCTAACAGTGTTGTCTACTTAATCCATGGAATACTCCTGAGGTGGTCTGAATCCAGGTCTTCTACCATATTGTCCCAGTCTACAATTTTCCTTAAAAAAAAAAAAAATCTTAGGTGGTATTTTTCATAGGAAACTTGCTTAACTTGGTTTATCTTTTTTTTTTTTAATGGAGAATAGACTTAAGAACATGTCTGAGAACACTTTACCCAATCCTAAATCAAATTGTTTTCTTTTGAAAGTTGTATCATTTCAGATCTGTGCCTCATGGTTTGTGATTTTTGCTTAGAGCCTGACTTCTGGTTGAAGCTTCCTTCGTTGATGTCTTTAGCTTACGTCTCTGTTGGACAAGATGTCAGTCTTCAACCAGGTTCCTCCTGTGGCTTGATTGAACATTGGTGACCGTCCTTATGTGGGGCTTTGCTGATGAGTGGTTGGTTGATTTCACCCACACTAGGCTTCATGAGGGCAGAGTCCCTTCCTTCCCCCGCTTTCCTGCTTTCCTCTCCATTATCTGTCCAGAATTTACCATTGTTTGCCTATTTCTGAAGTGCTGGGATCGCCGTCGTGTGCTGCTATTGCTTTGCTTTTATGTATTTACCAGGGATCTGAACTTGGGTCCTGATGCTTGGTCTGCAATTGCCTTACAACTGAGGGACGGCCTCAGCATGGTTGGACTTGTAACTATAATATACGTTCCTGGGAGGAATGCATCCAGGTTCTTTAGTATATTAGTTACTTCCTCACCATGGGGTCTCATACCTGAAAGAAAATGGTTAAGGGAAGTTAAGGGTTTTTTGTTGTTGTTGTTGTTGTTCCACTGTTGTGTATAATTAAACAAACAAACAAACACCCATGCTTGGTCCAGCTAGGCCCTGGGACCAGCAGCTGCCTGCCTGCTAGCCAACACCTTTCCCACAAACACCAAGATCACCCTCCCAGTTATGCTCCAAGGGCAGCCTCTGCCATGTTGCCGGCCATGGTTCCCTCACTGCCCACTATTCCAGCTGTCCCTGCCAAGCCAAGCCACTCAGTGCTGCCCCTCCTGCGAACACCCAGAGTCATAGCTCATGCTCTACTGACTGACCAGCCAGCCTCCACCTCACCCCATGCCCCAGCCCCACCACCCCGTGGCTAGCCCTGCAGACCACCAATGACTGCTCTGGTCTCACCCAGCTCCCTTTAACCCCATGAGAGGAAAACACTGGACACTTTTATATTTTAAAACTGATCAGATAACTCAAAGGCTGGGCAAAGAATATCCTGCCCCATCTTTCTTGGCCTTCTCAGTTGCCTGAAGAGGCCACAAACTACCTGTGCCCCGAGAAACATACATGTCTGCATCTCTTAACTGTCAGATTCCCATCTTCTCCCCATCCTTCTATTCCTGTCCTGCCCAGAAATCCTGCCTTCTTGGCTTCCTCGATCTTTATTTCACCAACAAAAATCAGGGAAACAATTAGGGAAGCTCTCCCTGCATTCCACTGTAGTAGGAAAGGCTGTTAGAGTGTGTGCTAAAGAGCTCTTACAACACTCCAAATCAGGAAGCAGAGAACAGGGCAAGAATAAGGCCTGCCATAACTCTTGAAGCCTACCTCTAGCTCCCTACTTCCTCCAATTAGGCTCCCACCTCCTAAAGTTTCCACCATTATACCCCCCCTACAATAATACCACTAGCTGAGGATCAAATATACAAGAACATGAGTCTACCGAGGCATCTTAGATTCAAACCATAACAGAGCAGTGAAAAATATTGCTTATTTAACACACCACGTCGTCACGTTTGGAAGCTATTCACATATGCCACAGTGGATTAAGGAGACATGGTAGTTTTAGTCTTATCCTGGTCTCCCAACTAAGAAAACCAGAAATGTATAAGCCTTTTATTAAACATCAGACGGAGGAGAAAAGGAGAGATGCTCAACTGAAAAGCTCACTTTGAGTTGCAACTCACGGAAAGAAGCAAACTCGTAGTTCCCTGAAACAGAATTTATACCTTGCTTTTATTCCTGTTTTCAAAGCTATTATTAACATTACAGTGGATCATGATATTGGCAAGAGCATGGAGAGCTGAAAGAAACCAACTGTGCTTCTCTATTCCCTTGTGGTGTGGGTCACAGTGATATTTATTGACATTTCTCATAGTGTTTGATAAATACTGAGCCCAACATTCATTTCCAGAAAGTGACATAGTATGTAATTATTTAAAATATACTCTGTCAATGCTGGTGTTTAAGTAGGACATTCTAAGGCTTAATAATGTGCCTGATTCATAGAAAATCTCCATACATTTTTATGAATCACTGCCAATTTTATTCAGTTGAGTATTGTGGCAGAGTATTGAGGTCAGGTACTGCTGTGAAGTAACAAGCAGGAGAGAGGAAGGAAGACCTAAAAGTCTCCCTCTGCTGTCAGATGATTTCCACCCATTCTCTCATCCATTTTATATAATAACTGTTATATAACATGTAATATATAATATTTAAGATGTCTGATAAACCTTTTAAGTGAAGAAGCTAAGACAGATGGAGGAATTTTCTAGGGGGCAAACTGTGGGTCAGTAGTTATGGGATATTAAGGTTCTTTTCTATCTCGTATTGTGATAACCAAGACTTCTTCCCTGGTCCCCACTGGCACCTTTTTTTCCCTCTGACTTCTCTATCTCAATAGAGTTATGTTGAAGGAAGCTAGGCCGAGATGCTGAAGTTTGAATAACACCCTGGTGATTCTGATCGAATAGGAATATCAACCACTGGGCTAACCTATGGTCTCATCAGATGTCTAATTGGACTAACCTAGGGTCTCGTCAGATGTTTATGTCTGTAAGTCTAGCATTTGGCAAGTGTGGTCCTAAAATGTTCTTTAGGTCAATGTGACCAAGACAGAGTGTTTATCAGGTAGAAAGCATTCCTGGACTACAAAGCTGATGGCCACTTTGCCTTTTTTTTTCCAAGCGTGTGATTCATAGGAGTGGTATCACTCTCAAATCCTATGGGATTTGTATCCTGTTGTGAGACTCACTGAAGGGATAAAATGAGGGAAAGTGGCATTTGTTTGAAGAGCTGGTAAGTTTTTATGGACCAGTGGGGTATGCACAATGGCTAGGAGGATTCTAGAAAACAGAAGAGAGACCTGGAGAGGAGACCTTTGGTGGGGGGAAAAACATTGTAAAATTGTCTAAAGCATGACTAGCATTCCAGTCACAGAGAAAGAAAGGGAGTATGGGTAGAAAGGGCGCTTTGGACCAAATTACAAATGTTGTGAATGGCAAATAGCCAAGTCTCAATAGTTAATTTTCTAGGAATAGATTAAACATGTTGACTATTTTTGACCAAAAAAAAAAAAAAAAAAAAAAAGGATTAGGTCATATTCTCTACTTGGCAAGTGGAACTGACACAGTTCCGGAAGTGGATTCCTGAGGTGAGCAGCCTTCTCATGATGGATGCAGACTCAGGACAATTTTGTGGGGGAGGAGAAAGAATTATAGACAGGACTTGGGACTTAATGTCCCTGATCATAATTTGAATGAATGAAAAAAATGTTTCTTAAAATATATTTGTATTTGTCCAAAGTACTTATCCACACAAGGTTTGGAGCAACAGGAAAGGAAGTGTTTGTAGCTAAATGGCATTACTGCACATTTAAAAAACATAAATAAATATAAAGGTTCAGAGACCTTACAATTAATACTATAATGTATGCAAAGGCTTAGGGAAAGAATGGCTTCCATCTATTCTCTCATTCCAGTGTTTCCTGTCAGGGTAGGCTTGGCCACTCCCCAGTATTCCAATTAAATAGTTGAATAAGGATGAGAAGCAGAGATCAACTCTCTCTCTCTCTCTCTCTCTCTCTCTCTCTCTCTCTCTCTCTCTGTGTGTGTGTGTGTGTGTGTGTGTGTGTGTGTGTGTTTAGTGTGTCTGTCTGTTTGACTGTCTCTGTATTTGGTGTCTGGCTCTCTCTGTGTCTCTGTCTGTCTCTCTCCGTCTCTCTGCCGGCCTGTCTGTCTTATCTTTGTGTGTGCATGTATGTCTTTGTCTTCATCTCTCTCTCTTTGTGTGTGTTCATCTCTGTCTCTCTATCTCTGACTCTGGGTGTATCTGTCTCTGTCCCACAAATACACACACAATAGGAAATGAAAAGACAGCTTATAAATAAGTATTTGGGGTTGTTGGAATGATAATTTCTCCCCTAGGCTTGGGTATTTGAACATTTAGCCTCAGTGGTGGCACTGTCTGGGGGAGATGATGAGAGGTGAAATCTTACTGGAGGAAGCTTGTTACTGGGGCTGGGCTTTGAGTTTTATAGCCTCTCCCCACTTGATAGGAAATTTACTTTTCTTTTTTACATTTTTGAAATTGTAATGTAATTACTATACTTCTCCATTTCTTTTCCTCCCTATAAACCTTTCCATGTCACCTCCTTCCAATTCACTGCCTTGTTTTTCACTAATTGTTATTGTTTCCTGTTTGTAAGCTTAAGATGTGATTGCTCAGCCTTGCTGGGCTGTCAGGCCTCTCTGCCTTTATGGACGTTGCCTTGGAAATCATATGAATCTGCTGTCTATAAAAACAAAGGGGCCCACCACAAATTCATTTTATGATATGTACCAATTATGACAAAGCCTCAAAAAGCTCTGAGTGTAGAGTCAACTCTATTAACCCCTGCCTTTCCAAGCAAGACTCACAGCACACCTTTAAAACTTGAAGAAGTCTACTTTTGAGACAAGACCAATTTCTGTGGAAAGAAAAAGTGCTTAGTGTGTGCACACACAGATCATATTCCCTTCTTGCAATAAGGAGACAGCTGGCCTTTGAACTTGGACATATTGGCATGCTCAAAGGAAGTTCCATATAAGCCAAGGCCACCAAATGTAGAATTTCTCTCCTAACACAGAATATAAATGATTGTTGAAATTTAAAAGCAAGTGTGTAAAAATTATATTATTAAGAAAAAAATGACATAGAAGGAATAGGAGAAAGAAGAGAGGGAGAAAGAGAAAAGGGGAAAGGAAAAAGAATGGATATAGGAGAGGAGAGGGAGGACAGGAGGGAGGGGAAGAGGGAGAGGGGGAGGGAAAAAGAAGAGATGGGAAGGATGGAGGGATGGAGGAGGGGAGGAGGGAAGGGAGGTGTAAGACAGGTAGGAGGGAGGGAGAGAAGAAAGAAAAAGGGGAGGGAGGGGAGGAGGGAGAGAGGGAAGGAAAAAGAAGAGATGGGAATGATGGAGGAGGAGAGATGGAGGAGAGAAGGAAGAAAAGGGAAGAGAGGAAGGGGAGCAAAAAGAAGAGATGGGAAGGACAGAGGGGGATAAGAGGGCAGGGAGCAGTAAGAGAGGGAAGGAGGGGAGGAAGGAGGGAGTGAGGGAGGGAAGAAAAAAGAAGACGGGAGGGAGGCACCTTTGGCTCCTGCATGTCTATAAGCCATATCTGTCTTCTACCAGCATTTTCAAGTTTGGAGGCTGCTTTAATTAGAAGTACAGGATGGTTCCTTGCCAACCTCCTAACTAAAGTAAATTCCAGATCAAAACTTCAAAGAACCTAAAGTACTGATTACAATATGATTTTAGCCCAGAGTCTTAAACCACTGAGCCTCCCTAGCAGTTAAGAAGATACTGACTCAGACCATCACCTGACAGGAAGATTCCTGTTCGTATTTTTAAAGGAGCAGGAGAGAGAGAGGAAGCCACTGTGGGGCCTTTAGAAACCAGCACACAAGAGACAAAATAAGCCATTAAGATTCAACACAATACCCTGAATTCCTGTTAAGTCATTTTTGAAAAGAGAAACAGGCATTGGTTACATGAAGATAAGGCCAAGATGCTTAACAGCAGGTAACTGAGATGCCGTGCTGCCAGGGAAGGAGGAAACAGAGCTCTGTCAACGTGACTTGGACTTGGCCTGGGGAAGCGTGTAAGGTCCACCCAGCACACATTCTGGGTTGTCCCTCTGTCGACACTGACTTAAACAAACCCTTTAGTGTCCCTGTGAGTGTGCACTGTGAGATGTTAGGAAAGAACAACCCTTCAGTGTATTCATGAGCAAGTGGCCAGGTCACCCCTGCAAGTGAATACTTCACAAAGTAATACCACCAGGCTCCGAAGCTGCCCTGGAGCAGGCACATGTTAACTCCTTCAGGGCAGGCCTGAAAAGCTTACATTCAGGGTACATTAATCTGAAAACAAGTGTACTTTTGTGTCTCTGGAGGATCTTTTTCATTGCCATCAATTTAGTACACTGATAGACTGAGATCCTAGTTTCGGTATCAGGTTGCCCCCCACTCCGCTCAAGCCCAGCCCCTCCTCAAGCCAAGCTACTTAATTGAGACTAATCTGAAGAGAAGTGAAACAATGTACCCCTTCCTGATTCATTTCCTCCATCCTGGAGGCTCCTGCTCCCTTCTCTCAGTCGCCACTCCAAGTTTCTTGGGAGAGAAAACCAACTACGGGGCAGAGTAAACTCAGCTCTGTTCATCATATTAGTGGCAGACAAAAGAAACCCATGCACACATACATAGGGGTACAAGGACATGTCTGCCTGCACACACATACACATGTGCACATGTGCAAGATGTCTAAACTCATTTGACCTCCTTTGCTCATCCTGATCAGCAAAAGCACAGAAGAGTTCTTCAAGAGATATCTCCCTAAACTGGGAAGAGATGACTTTAGATAATGCATACTATCTGCTTGCTTAGAGCCCTGCATAGACTATTGTTACATGCTTTGTGACAAGATTTTATTGAGCTTTAGTGTTGTTTTCTTCATTAACAAAAAGACTTACAACAAAAATGTATGGTTTTGTGTGTGTGTATGTGAGAGACAGACAGACAGACACACATACGAGAGAGAGACAGAGACAGAGAGAATCTCCTATGTCTGTCCTAGAACTTGCTCTGTAGACCAAGCTACCCTCATACTCAGAGATCTACCTCCCAGGTGCTGGAATAATTAAAGTTGACTAAAGTAGCTCAAAAATTAATATTTTACCTGAGTGATACTTTGAGAACTGTATACTTTGTTACTTTGTTGTTAATATCAATATTAAGTAAAATCATTTATGAGTTGAGCACTTGCCATGAGTTGACACAGGGCTGAGCACTTTGCCTGCGTTAACCCTTATCCCCATGACAACCCAACTTGTCAGCAAGAAAAATAAAAGGGAACTTAGTGACTTTCATTGACCTGTTTAGAGTGCCACAGCTCACTGCTGTCCATGGTGAATGTTGTCAGAAGGTAGCTTGTAAAACCTCAACAAGCCTTCACTACCTATTAACCTTCTAATACATGATTTGAATGAGGGGCCAAGGTTTTCTGGTTCCTATTGTTGAATCTTTGTTTTATTCTAAACAAAAAGAAAGGGCTGAAAGGTCTGGGCTGCTCAGTAGTTAAGAGCACTTGCTGCCCTTGCAGAGGACCAGAACTTGGTTCCAAGGACTCATGTCTTCCAGTTGGCAAGAATGGCTGAAAGAGAGAAAAAGAGCTCCCTGTGGTCTCTTTTTTAAAAAATTAATTACATACATTTGTGTATACATGTGTGTGTGTGTGTGTGTGTGTGTGTGTGTGTGTGTAGGGCATGGTTGTCTATGTTGCACATACATGTGGACATCAGAGGATAATCTGTAGGAATTGGTTCTCTCTTTACATTGTGGGTCCCTGAAATCAAAGCTATGTTGTCAGATTTAACAGCAAACACCTTGACCACCTTGCCTGACATCTGGGCATTAATCCCACCCATGACAGAGCCATCCTGTGACCCAATCACTTCCTCATTATCCTCTGCTTTTTCTTTAGAGTGAAACAGAGTAAGAAGAAAGGAAACAATCAGTTCAGCGCTTCTTTTAGAGTCAACAGCTGCCAGCATGATGACACTTTGCTGAAGTGTTCAAAGTCTCTTCTGCACAATGACATGAGGGCACCAAAGGGAGCTGTGCCCGAGGCCACTGATGAACAATAGTACCATCCCAGCAGGTCATCAAACACCCCTGCGTCTTCCTTCCTTCCTCCTCTTTCTGACAAGTGACTCTAGTGTGAGGTGGGTCATGTAGTCAAAGAGCTCTGCTTGGCTTTGCCCATGAAAACTATTATTTTAGCATCGTTGTAGGCAATAACACAAGAGCAGTGCGATATCAGGAGAGAGAAATGCACAAAAGTACCCTGGAAGAACCAGAAACCAAGATCACACAGTTTCTTGTTCTGACGGAGAAAGGATTTAGCTGACACCTTCAGTTAGGCATGGGCCATCACAAAGAAGCTTGCAGTGCTCAGGGTCCTGACCTGAGCATTCAACCTGCAGGCAGGCCTGCTGCTGTGCTTGCTGCAGAGCAGCAAATGTCAGGGCACCATGTCTCTCAAGTCTCTCCCATGGGTACCTTAGGCGGTGGCTACTATAAAAGTTGTTCAACCTGATGCTTGTGGTGAGTCCACTCTCAGGTTTACTCACTAACTCACCCCGTATAAATTATGGTAATTTAGGACTGCTTTAATGTTAATTACAGTCTGCAAGAGAACATTAGAAATTGGCAGCATGAAACCTGGCAGCTGCTTGGGAAGGCAGCTCAATTGATGACTGTAAGTCTGTTTTCAACAGGTCTAATTGGCGATGTGTATTACACAGTGTTGCATTTAAAGAGGGACTTCCGCTCAATATAAGTGCTCCATTGTTTTCCCAAGTCACTAGGTTCCATTTTCAAAGCGCAACTGAATAGCCAGCAATGACTTCGATAAAGTCCATATTAGAGATCAACTCGTTTGCTCTATATGCACGTGGGCTCTCAGAAACCCAGTGACACCATGCTTTGAGGCCTTTCATGGTTTCATTATTTTTGTGGAGACAGTGAGGCTGAGCACTTCTACTCTAGTCAACTTTAATTATGAATGGACCCAGTGCCTATAGTGGGGTTGGGACAGAAAAAAAAAAATTAAGGAAGCTTTCCTGGAGGGACCAGAAGGGAAAACCTGACAGATGGGCTGCTGTGACCCATCATGAAAGGCCTAGGCTATGGAAGTGCTGAGGAGGAAAACATTCATTAGCCCAGCAGCGAGGAGAGTGGGATGGAGTGGTTACATCCCTGCTTGATCTGAATCTGACAAGGTCCGCCACACACAAGCCATATGACTGGGGCAAGTACATGCTCTATGCTCTGCCAAAGTTCCTGATCTTAGGAGTTTAGATGTTATCAGAGAGGCACCTGGGAAACAAGATATTAAGCTGACTGTCGCTCCCAAGGGCTGGAAGGTTGGACTTAAAAGAGATACTGAAGCTGCCTGACAAGAAGACCAGGTAGGAGGCTAGAGAGGAAAACACCATCAGTTTCTGGAGCAAAAGCCACTGCTGACCAGTTGCTTGGGCAGCTTGAGCATATCAGAGGCTCTCAATATATTGAAAGAAAGAACCTACCAGTCATCTAGTGATGGATAGATGGGAAGGGTCAACTGTGAACAGATGCTGAAGGGGTCATTGCCAAGGTGCCCATACGATCACCCAAAGAAAGAGAACATCAGGTGGCTCTTAGCCTTATTGCTTTGGAAATGTCTCCCCATATTCCACAGGATTACCCAAAGCTCACATTTATGAAGTAGGATCTGTAATATTGAAGGAGTAGCTTTTATAGCCCCATGATCTTGGCAATGGACAAACATCTCAGATTCCCAAGAAGAAAGTGGTGGCTCTATTATGAAATTAATTTTCCACTGATCCAGGTCCAGAGGCTGTTTGAAAGATAAGTGTTGATGGATGTATGAAGATTTCCATCCAGCCTTATAAAACATGAGCTCTGTAACTCTGCAAGTAGAAATAGAGCCTTTCTGGCAAAAATGTTAATACAGTGCCTTGGTGTTTTGGGTGATTGCTTTTCAACACCTGGGACAAGTTTTAAATTTACAATTCCTATTTATACCTTCCCCTTGAATATCATGAAACTCCCAGGCATCTTATAAAATTTGGAATAGGTCTGTGCTGCTGAGGTCATAACTCGATTAATCATACAGAAAGCACAAGCCCAGGCACATCACAATTACAGAGTGGTCATGTCGCAAACGATCCAGGCACCTGAACTGAGGAATGGTCTGACTCTCAGGAGGGGTTCTGCAAATAAAAAAATCCAAGGAATGAATCTAGAGGCTGGTACCAAAAGGCTATGCAGATCCGTGAGACCCAACAGGCACTAGGAAGTGAGCATTGAGGAGAGGCTGATGAGAGAGGCAGAGGCCCATGGCTCCGTTTCCAGTACATCAAGGCAAGTAGAAGGGATGCAGCAGAACAGAATAGACACAGCAGATGCAGTAGGGCAGGGAAAGTAGAAGGCCTTACAGCATCAAGCAAACCATTCTGTCTCCCTGTTCTTCCAACGAGAGAATCCAGTATTGGTTCTGGAATTAGCACAGCAGTCCCTTCCAAGAGCTGCTTTCATTTCTCCAGGACACACATCTTGGAGCTCTATCCTGATTTGATACTCTCTATGCATATACCACAGGCCAGTGACTCAGTGAGCCTCTCCCCTCCCGTCTCTCTGTCCCTCTTGTGCATTCATGAGATACTAGAAACCTGTAGGCCATTAAGGCACAGACATCAATTTAAGAGACATGTTCAGGAATTTGTTTTCTGAAACTGGTTTAAGAGCAAGTATAATCTCACTGTGATAGGCAGTCTTGAAACCATGCTCCAAAGACACCCCTACCTTTGACTCTTCATAATGAACCTTTGTAGATATATTACCTCACATAACAAAAGGCAGAAGTGGGGGAATCAAGTGATGCATGACCTGGCAACCTAGAGATCTTCATACGTCATATGAGGGGGCATATGACAGCTGCAGAAATGCCTGGTTGGGGAAACCAGGCCTTGTATGTTTTGCAAGAGCATGGGTGTTCTCAGAATAAATCTTTGAAGGGAGCTAATAGAATTATTAGAGTTCTCTACTCCTCCCAGATAGCTGTTCTTTATATCTATTAACTTGGCTTTGTCATTTGTAAAATGTTGATATTAATATAACATGATAAGGGACTAGAGATATGGCTCAGTAGTTAAGAGCACTGATTGTTCTTCTAGAGAACTCAGGTTCAATTCCCAGCATGGCAGCTCAAAGTTGTCTGTAACTCTGGGATCCGACACTGTCATACCAATGCATATAAAATAAAAATAAATTAATTAAAAATATGTAACATAATAAATATTAATATCATATCAATATAATTAATTATCCTGCCCTTGACCTTAAATACCATCATTTAAGCTTCTTAGTTCTAGACATGACACATGCTAGATTCTTGAAAAAATGGCAGCTGTGGTGTTTACTGTAGAAAGACACTTATTATTTTAAAGAAGACAATCTCTGAAGACAGGGTCCTTGTTGAAATACGGACTAGATAAAAATAAAAGATGCTGCCCACTGAACAAAGCCTACTCCACTCTTGTAATTTCCACAGAGTGACTGGACCCCATGTGAGATGAAAATAACTTCGAAAGGGGAGCAAGAAGACTGAGGCCCACAGAACTGTGGTTCCTTCTATAACACAGACTCCCTTGAGACTGAAGAGCTAGCTCATTAGGTGACATGCTTGCCTTATAAGAATGAGTACCTCAGCTTGATCCCAGAAACCCGCATAAAAAGCAGTGTGCAGTGGTGAACACTTGTAATTCCAGAGATGGTGAGATGGGAGGCAGAGACTGATGGATCTCTAGAGCTTGCTAGCCAGCTTGTCTAGCCTCTGTGGTGAGGCTTTGAGAGATCCTGTCCCAAACAAAAGATAGGAGATGCCTGAAGAAGAACATCTGAGATTGACCTCTAATCTCTCACACATGTACATATGTGCACATGTCTCCATACAAACAATACACACACACACTCACTACTCACACTCAATCCTCTCGCTATCAATCCAAATCCAGGCATCTTATCCAACTAGAGGCAGGTGCCACTGTTCTCCAGGGTTCAGTTATTTATTTGTAGCCTTTGTCATATAAAAAGAAGAATCTTGAGTCTGAGTGTGTGTTGGCCATTTCAATAAAGAGGGCTTGGGAGGTCAGACCACAGAAAGAAGCTACCCAGAATGTTTTGATGTCTGACTGTTGTTCATGGAATACATGGTGATGGGACCAGTGGTGGATATGGGGGTATGAGGGGGAAATGGATACATTCTCCAAGCACAGAAACCACTCAGCAGATATCGCTGCCATTGCTTATGTCTGCTCAACCTGTCAGACCTTCAGCCTTTCTGCCTCTTACCTGCAGACTCATAGTATCAAGGAGTGGGTGGAAACGTTTGCACTGTGCTGGTCTGGGCCTGATAGTACTCAAGTAGCTACGCCTTGCAAATGCCTCTGGGGTCAAATAACTGTTATGAAATCATGTACGAGTCAAGTGTCAATGAGTCAAGATCTGAATCATGGTTCACTGTGTAAGTCTAGTCTGAGAAGCCTTAAATGACCCCATGTGTAAAGGAGGAGAGAGTAGAGGAGGAGAAGAACCAAAATGGGCAAGAGGGAGAGGAAGAAGAGGAGTAAGGGGGAGAGGAAGGGCCAAGAGGGAGAGAAGGAAGAAGAAGAAGGGAAAGGAAGGAGAAATAGGCCAGAGAAGTAGGGAAGCAGGCCCTGGGGCTTAACATAATCTTACACATTGCTACTCAGTGTTAGCTCAGAAGTCAGCCTCTATCTTGTTCCCTTAGTTCATTTTGGTCATCTGCTTTGTTTCGTCAAGGGTGGATTCCTCCTAGTGTTTTTATTCCTCTTGGTTTTCTTATCTGGAGTTATGCTTTGCAGTCTTGGTACGGGCAGGAGAAGGGTCAATAAAGTCAGATAGAAATAATTAATTGGCTACTGAATGGAGGGCACAAGTAACCACACAGTAGATAAATTGTGGGTGACTTGTCACCAACAAGAGTAGACTGTTTAGTAACCACACAGTAGATACATTGTGGATGACTTATCACCAATAAGAGTGGACTGTTTAGTAACCATATAGCAGATACATTGTAACTGTCTCATCACTAACAATAGTGGACTGTTTTTACCCTCACTGTTTAGATAATTAAACTGAGGAGTCTAAGTCAATTATTCAAAATCACAAGTCAGTTTAATGCTGCCAGGAGGACACTGGGAGATGGTGCAGATGGTAAAGTGCCTTGGGAGTCACATGGGAGAGTCTTGATTTCCCATCTGAAGAAGGTGACTGACTGGAGAAAGAACATTAGGATGGGGAGGTACTTCATTTGAGATCAACTTATTGCAGTGAGTTGACAGAGAGTCAGGAATGGTAGGTCAGTGTAACGTGCACCATGGAGTTCCTTTAGCCTTGATCATCTGACTACTCATCAGTCAGGACCTGGTGGTCTCAGACCAGTTTATAGCCTCGTCCAGTATCCTCAGTTCTGTGAGAGTACAAAACAGCCTCTCAAATTTTTCACTCCTCAAAAAACGTAGATGAAGGTCATACACATAGCAAGAGCCAATGGACAACTTATTAAACTAATATGAGTTCATTGTTCTTTCTTTTAAATTAAACCTGAACTGTTGTTATATGTATAACTTACATATAAATCTTGAGAGAAAATGCCCTTATAAATCTCTTTATGAGGACAAGGACAATTTCCCTTTTCATTCACCAGTATAAATCCCTTGGCAAATATAGATGGTTTGGAAACTCCCCAGTCCTTGCAAATAAGAAACAAGAGTTTCTGAAATTTTATATTAGCCATTTCAGTTATTGTATTTTTCTGCTTAGTATTACACAAAGATCTTCAATAAATGACGTGAAAACTCAGTGAGACTTTTGGCTCCCTCACAAATATATATATATATATATATATATATATATATATATATATATATATATATGTTTCACTGAAACTTTAAAACAAACACTGATAAATTCATGCCTATATGTTAAACATTAGAATTTCATCACTATTCTTGATGGGTTTGATTTTCCCAATCATAACACAAAAGACACACTCTGTTGCCTCAGTCTCCCCAACCAGGGGTATGCCAGCATTCTGATGGCCCTACCATATGCTAGATGCTGTTCTAAGCACTTTCCTCAATACCTGACCAGCACTCCATGACCTGGTGGATTATATACTGTAGATGATGTTTAGACTATGGGATTCAATTTCTGGATGGCTTCGGCACCCCAAATGATTGTTTATTAATGTGATTCAACTTACCTATACTCCAAATTACTTTGTTAAAAAATTTGGGAATTTGTGGTAAATTCCAAAGGGCTCATGAAATAGCTCTGCCAGTATATTGCTTGCCTGGAAGCATGAGACCAGAAATTGATTCCTAGAACCCACATAAAAAGCTAGGTGTAAGTGAGAGCTGAGGACGAACACTCAAAGATCTCTGGGATTCAAGGAAGGTAGAGAGTGTTCCTATGGATGATACCTGAGGTTGTTTTCTGTTCTTCATGTGCATGTACACATGTGTGCAATGCACCTACAAACATGTGCACACATACAGACACAGGCATACAAGTAAAAACACAATTAAAGTATAAAACAAGGTAGTCACAAAATTTTTTTAATGAAATTAGTGAAAACCCAAAATTAAAACTGGAATTTATACTCAGGAAAAAAACTCAGTGGTCATAGATAGCTGAGACCCAGTCTGAAACTGCTGAATAGCAGCTTTCAAGGCAAGCTCAAGAGATTTTATATCTTCAGGAGTGCTAGAGCTGCTTCATGAATCAATGTTTTAGACAAAGAAACACTCTGAGAGCCATGATCACCAACAGAGTCTTGGGGTTTTGCTTTGTCCAAGTCTTAGAGCCAACTTTAGCTTACCTTTGGAAATAATAAACACGGATTGTGTTAATGATATTAAATTACTTGATATCAGGTTATTATTAAGTTATAAGGGCATATATCTACACATCTCTATCTATCTATCTATCTATCTATCTATCTATCTATCTATCTATCCATAAGAGGTTTACTTTAAGATGAATGAGAAAAAAGCAAAGTGTTATAGATTATTAAGACTAGCAAAATATTGATAGTTTTAATATCCAAGGTTCCTTATACCTTTTTATGTTTAAATGCATGTTAAAATTTCCATAACAAGCATATTTTTTAAAGGCTAGATGAATGAATTATGTGTTGTCTAATTTTATACAAACGGCATTTTCTACCTGTCCATCCTTCTTCACCCCAACTCCTGTGCTGTTTAATTATCTGGCTGCCATAGTTACACTAATTAGTATTTCCAAAGTCAAATGAAAATAAGAGATATTGTCTTAGTCAGGGTTTCTATTCCTGCACAAACATCATGACCAAGAAGCAAGTTGGGGGAGGAAAGGGTTTATTCAGCTTACATTTCCACATTGCTGTTCATCACTGAAAGAAGTCAGGACTGGAACTCAATCAGGTCAGGGAGCAGGAACTGCTGCAGAGGCCATGGAGGGATGTTCTTTACTGGCTTGCCTCCTCTGGCTTGCTCAGCCTGCTCTCTTATAGAACCAAGACTACCAGCCCAGAGATAGTCCCACCCACAAGGGGCCTTTCCCCCTTGATCACTAATTGAAAAAATGCCTTACAGTTGGATCTCATGGAGGCATTTCCTCAACTGAAGCTCCTTTCTCTGTGATAACTCCAGCTGAGTCAAGTTGACACAAAACTAGCCAGTACAGATATGGTCAGCATTGAAGAAGAATAAACACTTCAGTTTCTGAACTGAGAAGAATTTGATAGAATTTCTCTCAAGGTGCTCCTCTGGGACACAAGTAAGGTGCACAGCTTTTTGGAGGAAATATCTATCTCAAGCCTATCTTTGGGAAATTTTAAGCAGTCATCCATGTGTGAATTTCACCTCATACCCCTGTACTTCAGTGTCCTTGGCAAGAATTGATAAGAACTGACCGAAAGCATCTCAGAAAAATATTCTGCAAGGAACAGAGTACATGAGATGTGAGGAGGCAACTCCCTTAAGGCCTGGCTACATTTAAAAACACAAAAGAGAACATTGGGGGCTCCAGCAGGAAGGGCCACCCTCCTGTAAGCTTACTCCTTGTTGTGGTGTTTGAAGATACACGAAAGCTCTACTTCCCCAAGCCTGTCAATGTGACTCTGGTTTGGAACTAAGATCCTGGCTGATGTAATCAAGTTAAGAAGAGGCTGCAGAATGCCCAGATAAGTAAGTAGTCAACACTATTTCTAGGTGGAAGTATTTCTGTAAGAAATTCACATTTGAATTGTCGAACTAAGTAGAGCTAGTGGCCCTACGCAGTGTTTGAGGGCAGCAGTCAGCCCACATAGAAACGGCCGAGGGAGGAGTTTAAGTTCTTCCTCTTGGTCTGGCTGCTTGATTTGAGTTGCTTTCCCCTGCTCTTGGATCAGGATTCATAGTTCCAGTGTCCTTGAATCTTGAGCCTTTGGACGCACTCTGAAGCCTATACTCTACTCCCCAGGAACCATAGTTTGGCCAGGAACTACAGTTTGATATTTGAAATTCTCAGCTTCTGAAAGGACCATGCAAGCAGATTTTTAACAATAAATCTTTGTGTGTGCCTGTCTGATTGGTTCAGTTTTTCTGGAGGAAGATCATAGTAAATTAGGGTTGAGCTAAACTTATAAAAGGGTTAGCTGGACTCCAACACATACAAACAGAGAGGTAACACTGGCAATGATAATCCGAAGAGCAGAGATAGGAGTGGTGGCTCTAAAATTTAAGTTAATTAATTAATTAATTAAAACAGTAGTGGCTACTCAAAGGCAAAAACCACATGGTCATCTCGTTAGATGCGGAAAAAGCATTTGACAAGATCCAACACCCATTCATGATAAAAGTCTTGGAAAGATCAGGAATTCAAGGCCCATACCTAAACATGATAAAAGCAATCTACAGCAAACCAGTAGGCAACATCAAAGTAAATGGTGAGAAGCTTGAAGCAATCCCTCTAAAATCAGGGACTAGACAAGGCTGTCCACTTTCTCCATACCTATTCAACATTGTACTTGAAGTCCTAGCCAGAGCAATTCGACAACAAAAGGAGATCAAAGGGATACAAATTGGAAAAGATGAAGTCAAAATATCACTCTTTGCAGATGATATGATAGTATATATAAGTGACCCTAAAAATTCCACCAGAGAACTCCTAAGCCTGATAAACAGCTTCGGTGAAGTAGCTGGATATAAAATTAACTCCAACAAATCAATGGCCTTTCTCTACACAAAGAATAAACAGGCTGAGAAAGAAATTAGGGAAACAACACCCTTCTCAATAGTCACAAATAATATTAAATATCTTGGCGTGACTCTAACTAAGGAAGTGAAAGATCTGTATAATAAGAACTTCAAGTCTCTGAAGAAAGAAATTATAGAAGATCTCAAAAGATGGAAAGATCTCCCATGCTCATGGATTGGCAGGATCAACATTGTAAAAATGGCTATCTTGCCAAAAGCAATCTACAGATTCAATGCAATCCCCATCAAAATTCCAACTCAATTCTTCAACGAATTAGAAAGTGCAATCTGCAAATTCATCTGGAATAACAAAAAACCTAGGATAGCAAAAACTCTTCTCAAGGATAAAAGAACCTCTGGTGGAATCACCATGCCGGACCTAAAGCTCTACTACAGAGCAATTGTGATAAAAACTGCATGGTACTGGTATAGTGACAGACAAATAGACCAATGGAATAGAATTGAAGACCCAGAAATGAACCCACACACCTACGGTCACTTGATCTTCCACAAGGGAGCTAAAAATATCCAGTGGAAGAAAGACAGCATTTTCAACAAATGGTGCTGGCACAACTGGTTGTTAACATGTAGAAGAATGCGAATCGATCCATTCCTATCTCCTTGTACTAAGGTCAAGTCTAAGTGGATCAAGGAACTTCACATAAAACCAGAGACACTGAAACTTATAGAGGAGAAAGTGGGGAAAAGCCTTGAAGATATGGGCACAGAGGAAAAATTCCTGAATAGAACAGTAATGGCTTGTGCTGTAAGATCGAGAATTGACAAGTGGGACCTCATGAAACTACAAAGCTTCTGCAAGGCTAAAGACACCATCAATAAGACAAAAAAAACACCAACAGATTGGGAAAGGATCTTCACCTATCCTAAATCAGATAAGGGACTAATATCCAATATATATAAAGAACTCAAGAAGGTGGACTCCAGAAAGTCAAATAACCCCATTAAAAAATGGGGCTCAGAACTGAACAAAGAATTCTCACCTGAGGAATACCGAATGGCAGAGAAGCACCTGAAAAAATGTTCAACATCCTTAATCATCAGGGAAATGCAAATCAAAACAACCCTGAGATTCCACCTCACACCAGTCAGAATGGCTAAGATCAAAAATTCAGGTGACAGCAGATGCTGGCGAGGATGTGGAGAAAGAGGAATGCTCCTCCATTGTTGGTGGGATTGCAAGCTTGTACAACCACTCTGGAAATCAGTCTGGCGGTTCCTCAGAAAATTGGACATAGTACTACCGGAGGATCCAGCAATACCTCTCCTGGGCATATATCCAGAAGATGTCCCAACCGGTAAAAAGGACACATGCTCCACTATGTTCATAGCAGCCCTATTTATAATAGCCAGAAGCTGGAAAGAACCCAGATGTCCCTCAACAGAGAAATGGATACAGAAATTATGGTACATTTACACAATGGAGTACTACTCAGCTATTAAAAAGAATGAATTTATGAAATTCCTAGCCAAATGGATGGACCTGGAGGGCATCATCTTGAGTGAAGTAACACAATCACAAAAGAACTCACACAATATGTATTCACTGATAAGTGGATATTAGCCCAAAACTTAGGATACCCAAGATATAAGATACAATTTGCTAAACGCATGAAACTCAAGAAGAATGAAGACCAAAGTGTGGACACTGTGCACCTTCTTAGAATTGGGAACAAAACACCCAGGGAAGGAGTTACAGAGACAAAGTTCGTAGCTGTGATGAAAGGATGGACCATTTAGAGACTGCTGTATCCAGGGATCCATCCCATAATCAGCTTCTAAACGCTGACACCATTGCATACACTAGCAAGATTTTGCTGAAAGGACCCAAATATAGCTGTCTCTTGTGAGACGATGCCGGGGCCTAGCAAACACAGGAGTGGATGTTCACAGTCAGCTATTGGATGTATCACAGGGCTCCCAATGGAGAAGCTAGAGAAAGTACCCAAGGAGCTAAAGGGATCTGCAACCCTATTGTTGGAACAACATGATGTACTAACCAGAACCCCGGAGTTCTTGTCTCTAGCTGCATATGTATCGAAAGATGACCTAGTTGGCCATCAATGGAAAGAGAGGCCCATTGGACTTGCAAACTTTATATGCCCCAATATAGGGGAATGCCAGGGCCAAAAGAGTGGGAATGGGTGGGTAGGAAAGTGGGGGGCGCTATGGGGGACTTTTGGGATAGCATTGGAAATGTAATTGAGGAAAATATGTAATAAAAATATTAAAAAAAAAAAGTAGTGGCTATCAGTAACTAGGAAAGAGACATGTGCTGGGTTCTCTAAGACCTCTTCAGGAACAACCAAACTCACCAACATTGTCTTGTGAACCATAAGAGAAAAGCTGTCTGTTGCTTAGAGCCACCCAACTTGTCTTCATTGTTATGACAATCCCAGAAAACAAGGGATTGAACTGCTTTGAGCAAGGTTGGGTCTTGTGCACTTCTAGAAAGCAAGTGCTCTCTCTATACTTTTGCCATAGGGGAGCCCATTGATGCTGAAGTGTAAGGAAATGTGGATTGGGCCCATTTGAGGCAGCAAAAGTGCCTCACCCTAGCCATCTTCGTGAAGTCTTCCTGCAGGCAGCTTCTGTAGAAGAACCAGGCTTATTCTGAGGTGGATATGAAGAGCCCCCTATAGAATCAGAAGGGGTTGGTGAGTGGTAGGAGACTTGGCCCTACCCTGATTGCTGCCAGGAAGCTCAATTTGCAATTCAGATTTCTGGGGCTGTCTCTGAAGAGGCCTGGGGTGAGCAGCCAAGAGTTTACAAGTTCCCAAAAGCATCAGTCCTTGCTGCCCACAGTGGTTGGGCATCCCTGTGCTTCTAGAAACAACAGCCAGGTGGATTGGAGGCAGAGACCCAGCTGGCATTGCTGTTTTAAGACATGACTCCCTATCTTTGCTTCCTCTTTGTTGTTAGAGATTTTGTTGTTGTTTTCTTGAGACCAGACTGAGCATAACTGAAATGGACAAGATGAAAGTGGTCCTAATTTAATCCTCTGCACTCTTTGAGATCTTGTGCCATTTTAAAGTACAAAAAAAAAAATCCTTAAAATTTTCAAGAAAGAAAGAACTCAAGCAGACGAATCAGGCACGCTCCAAAAGGTAGAGTGGCTTCCTTTCTAATCTGTCAGCAACAATATACGTCTGGCTGACAGTTGGAGTCGTCCTAGAGCTGGCAATGGGGGACTGTTAGGAAGTTTAAATTTGTGTTTAATCATTGTTAGCGGTGTTTTTAGCAAATCGTGTAAGGTACAATATGTGCTTTTCTGCTGTTTTGGAAAGGAGACATTTTAAAGTCAGAAATATTTGACTGTAAACATATTTTGCACTGAACCCTATTTTTCCCTTCTACATAGAAGAAAAAAATAAAGCTTACCTAAGCATGGTGAGAAACCCAGTTAATCACTGCTCTAGGATTAGGGGGGATACATTCTTCAAAAATAGTTTATGAAAGTTTTAATTACACACATAATCATCAAATGTTCAGTAATTGCTGCATATTGATTCTGCTTTTTTTTCTGGAAATGCTAAAACTATTTCAATATACACAGAATCAATAAACATAATTAAAAAATGAGCTCATCAAAACAGTAATTAAATGTACTTAACAGCTTTTGTGGCTTTTCCCCATATGGTTACTGTGGGAGTGTGAATCTGGCGTGCAAGATAAATGTAACAAAATGAGGTAAAACCTCAGAAGAGATTACTGTCGAATCGTAACACAATAAAGCTCAGCTCTACAGCAAGTCTCACTAAACCAAAAAGTCGACAAAAGGAGTTAGTTTGTGCAATTATTATACATTTCGGGCTGTTTTCTATTTATATGAGATTAACACTATCATAGTCTGCCTTCAGACAGAGCACTAAAATCCTCC